>NC_056746.1:290434554-290753304 GCF_019279795.1 Protopterus annectens
TTTCAACGTAAAGAAAATAACAGTGACCCACACAAATCACACTATCTGTTAATGGGATGGGAATTCACAGTTACTTCCTTATGTCTGACATAAGTTATGGGAAAGAGAAAGGGTTGAGGGAAAACAAGATCACCTTGATACATCAAGCCCCACTGGTAGCCATGTTGTGGAATACATCAAGCCCCATTGGTAGCCATGTTGTGGAAAACAGGCCAAAATTACAAATAAAGCACTTAGCGTGATTTTAACATGTTAAAATAGGTCAGGAAACAGTGAAAAAAAAAAACAGATTTTTTTAAGTTCTAGGGTGGAGTTTTCCTTTAAGTGTATTGCCTGGATGCATGGAAGAAGAGAAATACAGAGGACCAGGAAAAAATCAGCTACAAAAAGGGAGGAAGAAACACTGACTGTGGAAAGTTCTGCAGCTGTTCAGCAAAATGCAATGCAACCTCCTGACATGAATTCCAGTAACCTACAGGAAGATACAAGATAACTGCACGCAGAATGGGTTAAAATAAATTAAACACTGCTGGAGTATATCAACACAAACAAAAGGCTGGAAAAATGGATGAAGCTTTAAACAAATACTCAGATGAAGTGATAAAGTTGAAAAAGATCAGAGGTCAAAATGAAGAAAATGCTGGTGGAATATGAAACTGCTCATGAACAGATGTTTCAAAACATAACAGAATTAGAGGACAAAGCATGCAGGGAAAACACAGGAGATTTTCAGCTATACCAGAGAAGCTGGAAGGAACAAATTGTATTACTTTTATGAAAGCACAAATAAATAAATGAACTGGTATTCCACAGCAGTTGTTAGTGGAAAGAGCACATCATGTGCATGCTCCAAACCTGGCTATGAGAAAGCAACCTAAACCTTTACTATTAAAGATGCAATCCTACACCAGCAGGAGGAATTGATTTTGACAAAACTGTGGCAGAAGGACTAAGTACTAAAAGTGGGAAACAGCAGAGTGTTAGTGGAGATTGAATAATCATTGTGCACCAGGCAGAATAGAAGCAAATTTATTCCACTATTCAGGGAATATCGACACACAGGTGAGAGATTCAAACAGCTGTACCAAGCAGTCTTCAAAATATTCTTCTTTGGAGGGACAAAATCTTTTTTTGATGAAGTTACATGCTAAGAAGGAAATACAAATCATTTTTTGATGAAGTACATGCTAAGAAGGAAATACAAACATTTGTCCAACAAAAAGCTGTGGAACAGAATGACTCGGCTTATTGCTCTTCTGGTAAATAAAGACTAGAGAGAGACTGTACCTGTGAAACTGTTTCCAAATGTCTCATAGAAAAATGTTGGAGTGAAGGAAGGGAGCACAAGATCCGACTAGAACAATCAAATGTATGTTGGAAATGAAGCAGAGACAGGAATTGGGACACAGAGATAAACAGTAATAAAACTGTTAATGTGGTATTACAATGCAATAATTGTGTGTGTGAAATATGGACATTTTCAGAATTTGTTGAACTTGTGGGAGACTCTAAAGCATATGCTCTACTTCATGTCATTAAAGGTCAAAAATCCTTGGGGAGGGGAAGAAGACTGAGAAAGTTAAATGTAAGCAATGAATTTTTCTTAGTACCACTATTTCTGTGTTGTATGGTTTTCTTTGCATGCTATAAAGTAAAATTTTCTTAATTTTTTACAAGTGTAATGGGGATTGCAAACAGGTGCTGCTTTTTTTTACATTTCCATTCCTCCTTTTATCTCCTTGTTCAGTTTTAAGAAATGTATGCAATGTAATGAAAAAAGCCTGGTTAAAAAAGTGTGTATATCAAAAGAAAAATTTGTGATGTTTCTAATTCCTGCATGGGGAAATGAATGGATTAAGGATCTTACATTAAATTTAGTAAGTTGTAGGAGTAAGCAAGCAAATGAAAAACATTATTGAATATTATGAGGCTTTTTCTAGCAAATACATGTGTGCAAAGTACCAATTCTGCAGCTGGTCTTCATGTTTCCATGGAAACAGACAGAAAAACTGGCTACCTGGTTCTCGTTTCTCCATGGAGACAATCAATCAGATAAAGAAAACTCGCTACAGGCTGGAGAGTGACTGGCTGAAGATAAAAAAAAATAAGAAATTGGCTAGGACAATAATGTTCTCTGAAAGTATTCAGGGGTTTTCCCAGCTGGGAGAGCTATAGCAGAAAGACAACCAATTAGCACTTAGTAGAAGCACAGGGTGTACCATGCATCTTAGTATGTTTAACCTTTCTTTTAGGTTAACTCAAGTGTTTAAGTATGGCTATCAATTAGGTACTTTTGTTCCTATTTGGAGGATAAAACCTTAGTATTTGAAGATGTACACAGATTTGTTAGTATTAAATTAATAGTTTTAGGGGGTACTGGGGTTGTGTTAGTATTAAGTTAATAGGTTTAGGTGGGTATTGGGGTAAGTGTTTTTTATTTTGTTTGAGGGTGTTCAATAAAACAAAAAGTTTGTAAGATGTGACTGGCACAAATGGATATGATAAGAAATAACTGTATAAAAGTTCAACTGTCAAACAGTGTACGGATGCAACACAAAAGCTGGAACCAGACATTTGTAGATCAGTATGTTATATATACCTTTAAAAATCTTTCCATGGGCTTGCACATATGTATAAATACTGAGCACATTACATACATATATATATATATATATATATATATATCTTAGAAACCAACAAAGTATTACATTAGTCACTTAGGTGAGAGGCTGGTCCGACATCTTGTTTCATATGCGGCAAACAAGATCTGAGGTAATGTGGAGAGGGGCACTAGACTTAGAGAGTTTTCTGGGTGGCGCCGGCTTGGAGCCGAGTCGGAACCCACATGTAAAAAATTAATGAAGATTAACATCAGATTGCATAATTTAATCGGACAATGGAGACAATGGATGGGTAATTAAAGTCACCCAATACCAGGGTTTTATTTTGATGCCCCCCATAACCCATCCTCACAGTACATGGGTGTTGAATTTTTGTATGCATTCCTATTACTTTTTGCTATAAATGTTTCCTTTGTGATGTTCTGGTGCAAAATAAAAACTTTCAAAAGTGCAAATGAGAGACCTGCAATGCTGCTGTTCCTGTCTATAAGAATAGGCAACAATCTCCCTTCATACATTAACTGAAATAGGGTACTTTGTGCTCAGAGTTCCATTCAAAGTTGCAGTTGTGCAGTGCAACTTCCTCATATCATTCTATCTTAATACTTCTCACAAAAACAATATCTCAAATACTGTTTGCTGTGTACATGTAATTATTATTTGATTATCATGAAAGTCAAACTCTGTAGTATCCCATTTTCAACAAAGGCCCATGGCGAACAGATGCAAAATATTAGCATTTTAAGAGCAATGTGGCAGTATTTACAAGCAATACCAAAAACAAATGCAGTTGGAATAATTACACAACATTAAAACAATAAGAAGATGCAAGTTATACGGCAATGAAATACTAATTAGAGAAATGTTACCCAGTATAAAAACGAATTAAAAGCAAGTTAGAATAATAGAGACAGCAACTAGACGGGGCAGTGGCAAGCAGTTAGCGCTACTGCCTCACAGCAAAGGGTTCTCTGGGTTGATTCTCGGGTGGGATGCCTTCTGTGCGGAGTTTGCATATCCTCCCTGTGTTAGTGCGCGTTTCCTCCTCGTGCTCTGGTTTCCTCTCACAATACAAAGACATGGGTGTCTGGAGCATTTCTCCTCGGCCCACTACTAAAAATTGACTTGTTCCAAGTCAGACTTTCCCGATAAACAAATGTTAAATAAATAAATACATAACTGAAATATGGAGAGAGAAAGCCTGCGAGAGAAATTGATACAAGGGAATGTCTGCAGAAAAGATAGTATAGAGATCTATAGTATCAATAGGTACTTGTTCACATTTAAAGTTATAGTTTATTCTGGTGTTAAGCAAGGACAAGTTTTTAAAATCTCACTTTTGTTACACAATGTTTGTCATTTGTACTGCTTTTAACACTGGAAAATCTGCCACAGCTTGGAAACTGAAGGTTTGCAGCACTAACAAAAAACTTTACTGTATTTTGTGCGGGCATTGCAGTTTCCGTAGTGGGGGATAATGTATCTTCATCATCAGAAGCCATCTGGCCTGGAGAATGAATACGAGATGAATAAGATGCAGAGTGTTCATCTGAATTGCAATCTTCCTCAGAAGATTCATGTCATCTCTTCTGAGAATTAGGAAAAAAGGAAGGAGACTTGAGAAACAAGATGGCCTTGTAAAGGGGCCTGTAAAAATTCCATCCATTTCCTTTTCTTAAGATGTCTGCAAAGGAAAAAACATTCATAGTCCGTTTTGTTTTCTTGTGTGTGACACCTGCATTCACAAAACTCCGGCAGACCTCAAATAAGGATTCAGGCAAGTCTTCCCTAACTAGGATTTGAGGTAAGCACGCCAGTCTCTCTGAAATAAGCCTGGGCCCCTCCAGCTTAAATGTTATCAGTATCATCAGTCTCACCTGAGGTGAGAGAGTCAGGTGCCATACATGCCTTCAATGGGATCACACTAGTGGGAGCTTGAGAAATACTAGTAGTAGTGTCTACTACACCACCTCACGGAATTATGCTATCGCGATATAGGATACCTCCAAATAGTGGACCCATCTCAGTTTTGATTTGTCAAGAGCAGATCACACTTACACGACTTGGTGGACTTTTTAAAAAAGGTAACTGAAGCAAAAGATGCAAGCAAAAAGTACAGTTTTGTACCTACCATAAATGTAGATGTTCGAGGATCCACATTGCTGCAGTCCTAACCATTGGGTAGTCCGCTGTCCAGTCGGCCCGAATACCAAAGTATATGGCTGACGTCGGTCAGGGCGCATTAGACTGACGTCAGGACGTCAGGGTACTAATGCGCATGACCGACGTCATATCCTCAGTCTTTTCTTGCCCCAGATGTCAGAAGACCCTAAAAAGACAAGGCCAAAACCAAAAACACCAAACACTCCTACACCAAAAATATGTACAATATATACAAAATTACAAGAGTATAACCTCACCCACACAACCACCCCTAAACACAGAGGGGAAGGAGGGAGGGTAAATTGGACTGCAGCAATGTGGATCCTCGAACATCTACATTTATGGTAGGTACAAAACTGTACTATGTTCTTCATTCCACATTGCTGCAGTCCTAACACTTGGGTAGAATCCCAAAGCAGAGGTAAGGGAGGCTGGCAAATCATAAGGAAGCAGGAGCTGTCAACATGCCTTGCAAAATAGCTGTGGCAAAACCAGCCCTAGATTTAGAGTAGAGAGGAAGGTGGTAATGCTTAGAGAAAGTATGCACCGAACTCCAAGTAGCTGCCTCCAAAATATCCTTAGTTGCCACTCCCCTTAGAAATGCTGTTGAAGTGGCAGTAGCCCTAGTGGAATGAGGCCTAATCCCAGCTGGAATCTCCTTGCCATGATGGGAATAACAAAATGCAATGCAAAACCCAATCCACTTAGAAATAGTTTGTTTTGACACAGGCTTGCCCTGAGAACTCAAAGCAAAAGAAATAAACAACTGCTGAGACTGTCTAGAATCCTTAGTCCTGCTCAAATAATAACGCAACTGCCTGTGTACATCTAAAGTGTGCAAAATCTTTTCCCCTTATTTTGGGGATCTGCATAGAAAGTAGGCAAATGAATAGTTTGGTTTAAAGCCACACTAGAAACCACCTTAGGCATAAAAGAAGGATTAGTACGTAATGATACCCTATCCTTATGGAAAATCAAAAAAGGCTCTACCGCCATAAGGGCCTGCAATTCAGAAACCCTTCTTGCAGAAGTAATGGCCAACAAAAAAGCAGTCTTCCATGACAAGTATTTCAAGTCAGCAGTAGCCGCAGGCTCAAAAGGTTGTAGAGTAAGTTTCTCCAACACAAAATTGAGATCCCAAGCAGGAGTAGGAGCTCTACGTGGGGTTCTTATATTCTTTGCCCCTCTAAGAAATTGCTTGAACAAAGGATGCGAAAACAATGGTGGGTCACAATCATAGTGAGCTGAAATTGCTGCAGCATGAATCTTAATGGAAGAGAAAGACAAACCTTTGTCCAGTAACTCAGTAAGATATTGAAGAGCCACACTCAAATTAGGCTCAGAAATCTCCAAATTCTTTGCTGCACTCCAAAATAAAAATCTCTTCCATTTTTCTGCGTACACTTTCCTTGTACTAGGTCTTCTGGCTTCCATAATAACATTCAAAACTTGTTGAGGAAGTTGAGACCTGCTGTGTTTCAAAACAGAATATGCCAGGCTGTTAGATGAAGAGTGAAGCTTGACATTGAGTAGATGACCGTCCCTCTGAGACAATAGGTGTGGAATCAAAGGTAAAGGCCATGGAGGCTTCTTTACCAGACTCCTCAGTAATGGGTACCAATGTTGCCGAGGCCAATCTGGAGCTATTAAAATCATCCTTGGCTTGTCTTGTCTGACCTTCAGGAGTACCTTTGGGAGAAGAGGCAGAGGTGGAAAGGCATACACATGAAGATTTTTCCAACTGAAAGAAAGAGCATCCACTTTCCAAGCTGTGTGATGAAACCTTTTCGCAAAACTTTGGCAGCTGGTGGTTTAGTGGAGAAGCGAACAGATCTATGTCTGGAGTTCCCCATGACACTGTCAATTTCGAAATACATGAAGATCCAGTTTCCACTGTGGGGATCCATGATTTGCCTGCTTAACACATCTGCTAAGGAGTTCTGTGCTCCCGGCAGAAACCTTGCCTGAAGAGTTAGTTGCAAGCTGAGCGCAGTCTCCCATAAAATCATTGCTTGCCTGCATAGAGGGTAAGAATGTGTTCCCCCTTGTTTGTTGATGTACCACATGACAGTTGTGTTGTCTGTTAGAATCAACACCTGCCCTGGAAGAAGTAACTCCTTGAAAGCCATTAATGCAAACTGGACTGCTAACATCTCCTTCATGTTGATATGTAGATGCTGTAGTCTGGCAGGCCACTTGTCTTGTATCCACTTTCCATTCAGATGAGCTCCCAAGCTATGTCTGAGGCATCTGTCGTTAGAATCTGACTCGCCTCTGGCCGGGTCACAGAGAGTCCCTTGTTTAGGTGACATTCCTGAGCCCACCACAAAAATTCCTTTTGAATGCAAGGTATTATTTGAATGACAGTGTCCAAATCCTGGCAGTGCTGTGTCCATACATTTTGAGATACCATTGCAGCTTCCTCATATGCAGTTTGGCATTGGGAAGCACCAGAATACAAGATGCCATGAACCCTAAGGCTTGAAGGACTGTCCTTGCAGTCAGCCCGGACTGAAGAGATAGTTGATGGAAGTAAATGGAAAGATTCTTTTGTTTGTCCGGGGTTAAAAAGGCCATCTGGGCTGCTGTATTCAGTCTCACACCCAGAAAGCACATGTCTTGAGAGGGTACTAGACTGGACTTTATTTCGCTCACAGAATACCCTAGGCATCTTAGCACTGCTATCACATATTCCAAATGCTGTAAAAGGTCTTCCTTTTCTTGAGCCAGAATCAGGCAGTCGCCCAAGTAAGGATAGATTTGAATTCCTTGTAGCCTGAAGTAAGCTATCACTGGAGCCAGAACCTTTGTGAATACTCTGGGCAGTAGATAAGCCAAAGGGCAATGCAGAGAACTGATAATGGAAATTTCCAGCTCGAAAACGCAGATACTTCCTGCAACTTAGTCTGATAGGCACATGAAGGTAAGCCTCCTTGAGATCTAAAGTTACCATCCAGTGATCTTTGCCCAGCAGAGGTAAAAGCTGTTGTAAGGGCAAGATTTTGAACTTGGGAATGTCCAGATAAGTGTTGAGGATAGATAAATCCAAAATTGGTCTCCACGTGTCCCCCTTCTTTGGTACTAGGAACAGGCGAGAATAAAATCCTAGGCCCCTTTCTGGCACAGGGACTGGCTGAATGGCCCCTATTTGGAGTAACAGAGAAATTTGCTTGTGAGCCTCTTTTCTTTGCAGAGGAGGAATGTCTGGCATGCCTTTGAAAGGAAGCAAGGTATGGAAATAAAACCTGTAACCATGGTGAATGATATCCAAAACCCATCTGTCTTGGGTAATTAAATCCCAATTTTCTTTGAAAAGAGCCAGCCTTCCTCCCAAAGGTGCTGCCAGACGAGAATGTACTGGCAGCTGAAAAGGCAGGTCATTGGGTCTGTTTACGAAAGGACTGACCCCTGCCCTCACCAGAAGTCTGAGCAGGTGAACTCCCTGTTCTAGGCCTAAAAGAACCTTGAGCTCTGCCCCTACCACGTCTAGACCTACCCCTAGACTGGGAATCATAAGCAGGATATGTCCATCCCTTAGTAGGCCAATTTCTACTAAACTTGGAGGCTGCACTTGCAAAAATCTTTAACAGTTTGCATAGACTTAGCCTTGTCCTCCATTTTCTTTAAAACTGCTTCCACAGGCGAACCAAACAACACGTCAGACTGTAAAGGAGCATCCAAAATCCTTGTCTTAACATGCTCAGCTAAATTCTGATCCCTCAACCAGGCGTGCCTCGAAGAACAGAACCAGTGGCAGCCACCCTCGAGGAGGCCTGCACAGCATCAAAACCACATTGCAATGAATGCTTACCCACCTGTTCAGACACATGAACTAAATCCTGCAACTCTTTACACTCAATACCTTCCGCCAGAGCATCCACCTTAGACTTCAATTGTGAAAGGAGATAATTTTGAAATTTTAACATGTGAAACTGGCAATTCAACGCCTCATGGCTAAAGTGGAAGAAGTATACACCTTCTTTCCCCATCTATCCAAAGCCCTTGCCTCTTTATCAGGAGGAACAGGATTTTTAACAACAGAAGCCTTAACACCTTTAGGCCCCTGAGAGACAGTTTCAGGGTCTGCCCTAGGACTCTTAAAAAGATACTTATGAGCTTCAGGCACCCTATAGTACCTATCCGGTTTAACTGGGGCAGGAGGCAAAGAATCAGGGTTCAGGGAAGCCTCTGCAAAACATCTTCCACCACATTCAGAACAGGAGGTATAGCTAAAGGCCTATGCTGGGGTAAAACAAGAATTCCCTAAGCCTCTTCCTGGAATCAGAGAAATCCTGACCTTCCCATTTAAAATGCTCCCTCATGGAATGCAGAGTCTCTGAAAATGAAAAATCCTCTGGAGGAGAAGCTGAAGGAGTAGAATCATCCACATCAGAATCAGAATAAGGAGGAAACTCCTGCAAGTCTTCAGCCGAAGACTCAGAAGCCTCCGAACACTGTTCAAAACTCTCAAACTCAGGCTCCACCCTAGGCCTCTTATCAGGAGGGGGCATAGAACCTCTAATCATAGTAATCAAATCTTCTGCCATTTTAAGCATATGTTTCTTAGGCAAAGATCCTGAAGAGCTAGGAGAAACCCCTACTGAAGTTAAACCTGGCCTGCCTCTCAAAGAAGCCTTGGAAACAGAAGGGGAGGCTCTAACCACCTTAGGAAGAGAGGGAAGAACAGCCGCCTGAGAAGCCCCTTCAGCCTGGCCTACCTCCTGAGAGGACACATCCTGTAACAGTAAAGTCTCCCTGAGACTCCAAAGAAACTCCTGGCAAAACCTCTGGCTCCACTGAGTTTTCTAAAGAACCGACGTCCGGGACTGCCGGTTCTTCTACTCTAGGCTTTGCTGCTTTGTCCTTGCGCTTTTTGGACGAAGCGGCGCCGGAGCATCCGACGGCATTTTATAATTACAACGCTTCCCAAAACTAACCTGGCACAGTCTAACCTTCTCTTAATAGTGCGTTTGTTAAATCTAGCACAAGAGCGGCATCCAACAACGTCGTGCTCAGGCCCTAAACAAGGTATACACAAGGTATGGTAATCCCTATGAGCTATCTGTTTCCCACAAGAAATACAGTTATTCACTTTTTCTGACATCCGTTAAATACTGAGGCAAGAAAAACCAAAATATTCCCCAACGGGGTACTTAGCCAACTTTGATTCGGTCTGAAACTCCGACTTCAGAAAATTTCAGAACGCCAACCTGCACTCGCAAAACTGCTTCTGCATCGGACCATGCGGCAAAAAAGACTGAGGATATGACGTCGGTCATGCGCATTAGTACCCTGACGTCCTGACGTCAGTCTAATGCGCCCTGACCGACGTCAGCCATATACTTTGGTATTCGGGCCGACTGGACAGCGGACTACCCAATGGTTAGGACTGCAGCAATGTGGAATGAAGAACATCAGTACACACAGCTTACCCTCAACCTGGCCAACCACACAGGCATAGTGGAAAATCTACAAAAAATGGGAAATAAACCCCTGTGTTGCCTACTGGATGGCAAGCTGGGTCACAGGACGTAGATAATCACAATAGGGGCAGTTATCTCCACAAATAGACCAGTCGCCAATGCAGTTATCCAGGGTTCAGTGCTGGCACCTCCCTGTTTGTCTTCTACTTTTCTGAAGGCAAAAGCCAATACACCAAAAGGGTTCTGGCTGAAGCTTGCAAGTCACTACAAGATGGGAATCCAAATGACAGGCTTCCCTGCAGAAAGTTTGGTCTCAAATCAATAACTGGTGTCAAAATCACGGTCTGAAGTTAAATGCAAAAAAATGCATTACTGTACTCATCGGTAAGTCATCCTGCCCCTAGGAAGTACCATGCTGATAATACACCACTCAGAGTTGATCTAGTCGTTTGGGATTTAGAATGTTGCAAGAAAGCCCTTCTATACTGCACAGATTTCAAACAAATGGATTGTGTCTACATCTATGTTGGTCTTTTCACCTTTACTCCATCATTAGGCGAATCATAGAATAGAATGCCCCCTTGTCAAGTATCGCTCCAGACATGTGCAGAAATTGGGACACCCACAGCAATACCTTACTAAAGGGATACAAGACCTAAATAAAATGCCTACATGGACTGACTCAAAGCCCTGTCACTATACTCGGCATCTCACAGACTGCTAAGACGTGACCAGTGTCTGGCATACAGGGCCTCCTCGGACTCATTACAGATGGCTGTACTGCACATCAGCCAGTCAAATGACATCAGAAATACTCAAGTCTGTGGAACTAAATCTCTTCTACATCAACAACATAACGGTTTGAAGGGGGAAGACATATTTCAGAAAGATACTGTTGCTTTGGAACAGACTCCCCCATTCATCCACATCAAACAAAGTTCATCCTGGACCATTTTCAAGCACAACACTGAGTATCCTTGCAGAAACTGCTTGAGTGCCTCTACTGCCCTTTTCTTTGCCTAACAAAGTTAAGAAAAGAACTGCAAATAGCAATCTGTATTCCTTCCAAACCTGGTTGGTCTTTCCCATCTCCAACTTTTTTTCTGCACTCACTTTCTTTTGTAGAGATCCCAGACTGCTGCATTACACCACACGCTTAACTTATGTACCTTATTAACATACATGGCCAGGCCACAAATCAGTTCTGTAGTCCTCATATATGCTATTTTGAGGTGCTGCCATTCAAGTACATCTATTTCCATGTATTGCTGGAGTCCTGAGTAATTTATTGAACTGTTGTATTTTATCTCCAGTCAATTTCCTAGTCTTCAGCCTTGTCTCTGTTGACCTTAGAGCCCTCTCTGCCCACTGATTACAGCAGATTGTGGCAACCAGTGGTTTACACTGTTGGCCAACAGTTTCAATGAGGATGCCTTTGCAATCATAGATTATACTTTAGTACCTTTTCCTCACTATGGGAAGTCTACCAGAGTTGCATATTGGTCACATTTGTATGTGAAGTTGTGACTGTCTTTCTGAACCATGTGTTGGCTACTATCAGGCTATTTGTCAGACAGAAGTCTATAACACCCCCTTTGGCAAGTATCCCTCCCTTATTCCTGTTGCCTCACCCATATTGAGTCATGCAGTCCTCGTATACTGTTCTGTCTGTCCCAACATGTGCATTCAAGTCACTCATATGCTGTCCTGCTTTATCTAATAAGTCCTGCAACTGCTGTCGGAATGCATTCTTCTCCTCAGTATCACAACCCTACTGTAGGGCATAGGCTGAGATTATAAACACTGCCCCATATTACTTTAATCTGATTGGCATAGGTCTATAACTAATTCTGTTATCAGTCATTGCCCTCAATGCCTTTCTCTCACCACAATTCCCACACCATTTCTAGCCTGCTTTCCTCCTGAGTAGTAGACTCTGGATCCCAAGTAAAGTGGCTTGGCTGCATTGCCCTTCCATCTCGCCTCCTGGATACTTAGGATGTCCAGCCTCTTAACATCGTGTCATCCATTTCTAAGCTGCATCCTGTCAGGGAGCCTACACCTAGTAGCAATTCACAGTTCATGTTTAGCAGGTTCACTGGTCATGCATCCAGCTGCTGCTCAACAGAGCTACTGAAGTAAATCCAGGCTGACAGCTACACACCATCCGGCCCGTAGCTTACTGACCTATGGTTGCTGAGCTTTATGGCAGACGCCATCAGTAGAGGGCACATACACTCTGTGGAGTACATTCAAACCTTACCATAATCTATGTTTTTGGTAGTAGATGAAAAGTAATAGAAGCAAGCAGTAGAATTCATATTTAACACCTTATCTTTGTTTCCGCAAAAAAACTAGGAAGCATGGTAATATCATAAAAGTAAGAAATTTTTTAAAAATATCTACTGAGGGGAGAAGACTGTGGAAATGTGCGAGTACTACACACATGACCAAGGGTCATATTTGTCCCCAACAGTTCTTGGCCAATTCTCACTAGTAATTAGAGATCCTGATGCAAGGTTGTTACACACGAATTCATGGACCTGCATTGGTATTGCAGAAGAAAGGGGTTTCCAGTGGTGCTTCATACGTTGTTAGCTATGCAATAAAGGTATCAGTATGCCCAAATACACAGCAGTGGCTTCACTTCTTCGAACAGGTTCCAGATAAGGCATGTATGTCTGTGTATTCATCTTCTGGAAGATGAACTGCTCACTAAGTGTGCATACTGGGCAGTTTACATTGCGTTTTAAACTGTACCTGGAAGCCAGAAGAATACTGCTATATAGTCTGAGGCAGGGAGGTTTTGATGGCTGTACTTTAGTATGTTTTACAGTTGTATAAAAAATGCCACAAGATATGAACAGCAGTGTCACCATAACACCTGCCATCCATTTGATGTGCCTTTTTTGACGCGACTTTCATAGAGTCTGAATGGCACACTGGTAAGGAAACTAGTAATTGACAGTCAGATGGTACAGTGCAATATAGTGATTGCTCAAATATGGACGTGTATTTGTTTTGATCTACTTTCCAGTGACCTGCCCATGCTCACATGTAACAGTTTGGTGGCACAAGCACCTTGTGATTATTGATCAGTTTTTAAACTTAAAAAAAAAAAAAAAACAGGTTTCCTCAGTGACAGTCAATTTAAATTATACAGCGGAGTCATGATGTCTGCATAATGACTTCATCTCCTCAGCATGATAGCGGTTAGCTCAGCTTGCCCCTTCTGGTACTGAAAGCCAGAGACATTGTTATTTCATCAGGCTTCACAAGTTATGCACTTGTAGATGCTAATATAGCTAAAAGGTGTCTTATCTATATAATTGTTCTGGATTCTAATTTTAGTGACTCTCTTACAATTTTTGTATTTATACAGTGTTGTTGCCATGGGCTGTTTGTACATTTGCTGGCTTGCCTGTATTTGGATGTTTCAGCTCAGCTATTTTAAAACCCAAACTTTGTCCTTTGCATCTTTTTTTTTCTTAAGCCATAGCCCAATCCCTGGGCAAAATGGCCTGTCATGCTTGATCCCTGTTGTAAGAACTAAATTCATGAAATTAGTTCTTACAACAGGGATCAAGCATGACAGGACATTTTGCACAGGAAAAATCAACAAAGCAAATGAGATGACAACACTTGAGGATTATACAAAAACAACAACTCATACGTATCACAGTGATGGAAGTCATACATACAAATGTAAAAGGGGTGGGATGGTGTGTGTAGAACAAATGTGGCTTAACGCACTGTTGCACTGCACCAAGTTGCCCATTAACATGTGACATGTAACAAACATTTCTACAGCTCAGTGCAAAGATACCTACTGAAATTCCAAAACCACAAACTACAACCTCTGGAGTAGCAATACAGAAAAAAGAAACAGGATAAATGCATACCAAGCCTAAAGTCTCAGTACTGCACCTGTAAATTTCCTCTCCCACTGAAACAGAGTTAAGTAGTGGGGGGGGGGGGGGGGGGAGTGGAAGCACTAACCAGTAGTAAAGCTTCATTGCAAAGTACGCTTTAATGGCACTATTCCAAGTTTTCATATTTACTTTTATATGCAATCTGATAACCAGGTAGAGGAGCCAATCAACTGACTTTTCAGTCACGATCTGAATAAAACTTTTAGTTATGTACTTACCATAACTTTGGATGTATGGGATCCATCTCGCCTACATTATCTACAGATGGGTTCAGAGCCGATCCTCAGCTCAGACTCTGCCGCTATACAATAGAACGCAGTCTCTTATTGGCGGAGTTGCCTCATATCCCAGGATGCACCACTACTACTTCCCCAGATCTTGTTTGTCCGCACTCATGCTCACAGAAACAGACTATTGTTATAACATTCTCAGGTCTTTCAAGAGAGGAAAGAAGTTCAATTTCGGATCGTCCGGTCTCTCCTGGTCTACGAGGTAGGGGGAAGGAGGGTGGGTTATTAGGAATGTAGGCGAGATGGATCCCATACATCTAAAGTTATGGTAAGTACATAACTAAAAGATGTAATGTGATCCTATCTCGCCTACATTCTAGCACCTAATTCCTGGGTGGCTCACTGGAAAACACTCCTGAGAACTGTGGAACCGAAGGAAGCTTGACCCCTGGATGCCACATCTAATTTGTAGTGAGAAATAAAGGTGTGCAAAGACGACCACGTAGCAGCCGCACAAATGTCACTAATAGAGAGCTTGGAATGAAAGGCTGCCGAAGTGGCCATAGCCCTAGTAGAATGAGCTTTCACTGGAACTATAAGTTCCTTATTTGAGATGAGATAAATATGATTGATACAGTCCCTGATCCATTTGGCAATAGTGACTTTTGTGACGGCTTTGCCTAATCTACTATCCGAAAAGGACACAAACAGTTGATCCGATTTTCGTGCTTTGTGTGTCCTATCCAAATAGAAACGTAATTGTCTGTGCACATCCAAGCTGTGAAAAGGATATTCAGCTCTGTTCGAATACTTAGGGAAGTAGACCGGTAGTTCCAGTGATTGCTGTAAACAAAAGTTAGAACAAACCTTTGGTATAAAAGTTGGGTTTGGTCGAAGAGATACTCTATCCTTGTGAAATACCAGGTATGGTGGTTTGACACATAGGGCTTGAAGTTCTGAAACTCGCCTGGCTGACGTAATAGCAACTAGAAGGGCAGTCTTCCAAGAAAGAAATTTTAGATCACAGGTTGCTGCCGGCTCAAAGGGAGATGAGGTTAATGCACTAATACCACGTTAAGGTCCCACGGAGGTGCGGGTTGAGATATAGGGGGTCGTAGAAGCCAAGCTCCTTTAATAAAGGCTTTGCACAACTTGTTGCTCATTAAAGGTGGTTCTACACTCTCATGAAAATTGGAAATAGCCGCCAATTGCACTTTAATGGTAGACACTGAGCAACCTTGGTTGAATAGGGAAGCTAAAAACTTCAGTACTTCTGACACCGAGGCTGTCATAGGGTCTAACGGAGTTGGGCCCAAATAGCAAACCTCTTCCATTTATTGCTATATATCTTTTTAGTAGAAGTCTTGTGGGCCGAAGACAAAATGTGCATGATTTCAGGGGCGAAAGAATGGCTCCTAACTATGGTTGGAAGAGGAGTAGCCAGGCTGCTAACTTCAATGAATGGAGGGACTGATGGAGCTGTCCTGACTGATGCGTCAAAAGTCCGGAACTTGGTCCAGGAACCAAGGACCCTCCAATGCATATTTGTGAAGAAAGGGGAACCAGACTTGTCGAGGCCAGTATGGGGCGATTAGTATCATTTTGCTTCCCAAGCGAATTGCCTTCTGAATCACCTTGGGGAGAAGGGGAACCGGTGGAAAGGCATATAACAGACCGGGGGGACAAACGTGGACTAGAGCGTCCTTGGAAATCTCCCCCGGAACTGGGGTGAGAGTGAAGAAGTGCTGGCATTTCGCGTTGAGGGGACTTGCGAAGAGATCGCAACAAGGAACTCCCCATCTCGTGAAAATCTGCGCTACCACTCTGTCGTTCAAGGACCACTCGTGAGGGGAGAGAATAGTTCTGCTCAGTCTGTCTGCTATCACGTTGGATTTCCCCGGAATGTGCATTGCTACTAGGAAACGCTTGGTAGCAATCGCCCAATCCCATACTTTCATGGCTTCTCTGCAAAGGGGGTAGGACCTGGTCCCTCCTTGCTTGTTTAAGTACCAGACTACCGACATGTTGTCGGACTGAATGGCAATCGTACACTGGGGGAGGTGATCGTGCAGTGCTTGCAACGCTAAAAGCACTGCCCTCATCTCCAGGATATTGATGTGGAGAAGACTCTCGGAGTGCCACGTGCCTTGGACCGACCTGTCCAGATAATGTCCCCCCCACCCTGTATGGGAGGCGTCCGTAGTCAACGTGGCAGAGGGGAGTGGGGGAACGAAGGGTCGCCCTAGATTCAGGTTGGAGGAGAGAAGCCACCAACGAAGATCCTGTTTGCACGTGTCTGTGATCAATATGTGGTGACTGAGGGAAAGGTCGTGATAAGACCACTGGACTGATAGGAGCCACTGGAGTATCCTCATGTGCAACCTTGCCAAGGGGACCAGAAGAATGGTGGCTGCCATGGAGCCCAACAGCTGAAGGACCATTCTCACTGGAGCACGACGTCTGAGGAGCAATGCCTGAACCTGAAGCTGGAGCGTTGCTATCCTTTCCGCAGGGAGACAAGACTCGCATCTGCCTTGAGTCTATTTCTGCACCAATAAACAGAATAAGCTGAGATGGCAGCAATACAGATTTTGACCAATTGAAGGTGATTCCTAAGGAGTTGCCTAGTGTGATAGTGGCTGCTAGATTTTCCAAGAGTAGATGCCTGGAGGTGGCAGTTAGGAGCCAGTCGTCTAGGTATGGAAACACCTGGAATCCTAGACTTCTCAGGTGAGCAGTCACCACCGCCAAACATTTGGTGAACACCCTGGGGGCTGTGGTGAGACCAAAGGGCAGTGCTCGGAACTGGAAATGACCGTCTCCTAGGCTGAAGCGTAAGTGTCTCCTCGACGCCTAATCTATCAGAATGTGATAGTAGGCGTCTTTGAGATCTATGGAGCACATCCAAACACCTTTCTCCAAAAGCGGAAGAATGGACTGCAAAGTGACCATCCGGAATTTGGACTTTCACAAATCGGTTTAATTTGCTGAGATCCAAAATGGGTCTCAGTCACCAGTCTTTTTTGGTACCAAAAAGAATCTTGAGTAAGTCCCTGATCCCGCCTGGTCTGCGGGGACAGGTTGGATGACCCCTTTTTGAAGCAGCTTTGATATTTCGTTGGCTGCATGATCCAGTTGACTGGGTGGCGGGTCCGGGATTCTTTGGACTGGTGGAGGGGGTTGAGAAAAGGGAATGGTGTAACCTCCGGCGATGATTCGAAGCACCCATTGGTCCCGAGTGATATTTTCCCAGGCCTTTAGGTGTCTCGAAAAACGACCCCCGACTGGCTCCGGAGCTGCACAGTCGGGTACTCCTTCAGGGATGCTGGAAGGAGGAGGAGCCACGAAAGGACTCGCGGTCTCCAGTGTTGCGGGGGCCTCCGCCGCCTCTGGGATGGCGTCTCCCTGAAAAATTTCCCCCTCCTCTGCCTCTAGAAGGGGAATCGCTCTGCTGCGACAAGTAAGGCTTTTGAGATTTACGGAACCACATTTTCCCTCCTCTTCGAGCCTTGGGATAAGGTCTGAAGGGAGTGGAAAAACGGGCCCCTATGGCAGTTAAAGTCTTACCCTCCTGTTCGCAGCGAGTCAATGTGTCCTTTACCTTGGGTCCAAACAGTGAGGACCCGTCAAAGGAAGACTTAAAGGCCTCCGCAAAGCGACACAGGCGTAGCCAGGCTTGTCTCCGTAGAGCAACACCTGTTCAAGCCGCTCTGCTCGCTCCTTCGGCCGCATAAGAAATGAGCCTCATGGACGAGTTGGATAATGAAGACAGGGTAGCCAACTGGGAGTTAACCGTCTGGGCCAACTGCTCAGGTAAGTTACCAGAGAGGGTATCCGAGAGCTCCTTGATCAGATCCCTCTGCAGTCTGGTGAAATGTGTCAAGTAATTCAGAGACCTTAATGTAAAGGCCACTGAAGAAAGGGTACGCTTGCCGTACCGATCCATGCTCCTAGACTCTTTATTAGGAGGATGGACGGACATCGAAGCCTCTGCCACATCTTGCTGGGTGGCAGATGCCACCACCATAGCATCTACAGCCACGCCCTTAGAGAGAAAGTCCTTATCCGGGGGAGCCGAAAGGAATTTATTGGGGCGAGCTGGCACCGGTTCAACAGAATCCGGGTGTTCCCACGCCCTTCGAGAGATCAAATCCAGAAACTCATCGAAGGGCGGAGACACCCAGGAGGCGGAGGGCTGAGCCCCGAAGGCCTTGAGGAAAACCGACTCCTCAGCAGAAGGGGGTTTGGACTGCCAGTCGCCTTGTTGCTTGAGGATCTCCAAGATGTCCGCAAAGAAGACATCATCCGAGGACGACTTGGGGGACCCCTCCGCATCATCGAGGTCGGTATCCGAGGTGAGAGACTCATCAGGGGAGTCGACGTGTTTCCTCTTACACTGTTTCTTCCTGGGAGGTTCCTCCGAAAGCGTGTCGGAGGGACCTCCAGGAAGAAGGGAACCCCCAATTGGGGTAACCTCAGGCCCAGGGGCCCCACTGTCGTGAGACAGGGGGATTGCAAAGGTGCCAGTGAAATGGTATAAGTGGCCACAGAGGATTTGGCCAAGGCACTCCTCATGGCCTCGAAGGCGGGACCCCCAGAGTCCTGGGATGGTTCAAACCCCGAGGCCACAACGGCAGTCTGAACCCCTGCAGCCGACGCGCCGAGAGGGAGGCTCAGAACCGAAAGGATCGGCCCCGAAGCGTCCCCCCGGGGTCGACAGAGGAGGTCCGCATACCGAACCCCGACCCAAGGGACGGGGTTGGAGTTAGAGTCGGAACCGACTCGATAACCTCCACCGGTTCCACCAACACCGACTCCAACGGCGCCGAAGCTGTTGGAGGAAGAATCGATGTAGCAGGATGGGAGATCGGCTCCGGAGCCAACTGGGCTGGAGCCGAGATCAACTTTGCAAAGACTGGAGACTGAAAAAGCCTTTGAAGCACCCTGTCTAAGTCCGAATCGGACATCCTCGACGACCGAGAAGAGACCGACCGGGTCCGAGTCGACTTCTCCGCCGGCTCCGAAAGACTGGGGGACCGGCTCTGTAATGGTTCGAGAAGTATCGGCGCCGAGGGAGACTCCACTACAACTGCAATTTCCCTCGGAGCCGATGTGGACTTCGGCACCGAAGGGGAAGAGTCTGAGCCGGCAACCCCCATCGGTTCCGAAGGCAGTGGAGCTGATGGAGATGACTCGCCTCTCGACTCCGAAACCAGAGGAGTCGAAGCTGGAGACATCGAGGCAGACCGTTCCGCCCTCTGCTCCGAAGTCCGTGGAGCCGACGGAGAAGCCTGCAGAGACTTTTTTGCTGCCGGATCCGACGGGCTGGTCGGAGCCGAAGACTTTTTCTTCCTCGAAGGTGAAGAAGAAGAAGATAGGGCTTCCTCAAAGGAAAGGGTAATAAGCCCTTTCAAGATAAACTTATTTTTCCTCTCTTGGAGGACGCGAGAGGAAAAGGAGTGGCAAACGCTACAGGATTCTTGGAGATGCTTCGGGCCCAAACAGTAGACACACAAAGAATGGTCATCCGTAATGGACATTTTATAGCTACATTTAGAACATTTTTTAAAACCTGATGGTCTATGTTCTTTAGACATGGCTATATTAAACAATAAACACTGACTACCAAACAAAGTTAACACCAAGACAACCTAGACTAACTAAAACGCCTAGGATAGGGCTAGGCCCCTCTAACTTAAACGGGACCGTTAATTATCACAAAAAAACACAATTTTACCACAAGAAAATATCAAAAACCAATCGCACAACAAGTAGCTGTTAAAACAGCTTTTGGGTAAGTTCTGACAAAAATTTAGACAGAAACATTTCTGACCAAAAGATACTTAGCTCAGCCAAGTCCGAGACCACGTCTATGCTTGAGAAGCGGCAAACGAGATCTGGGGAAGTAGTAGTGGTGCATCCTGGGATATGAGGTAACTCAGCCAATAAGAGACTGCGTTCTATTGTATAGCGGCCGAGTCGGAGCCGAGGATCGGCTCCGAACCCATCTGTAGAGAATGTAGGCGAGATAGGATCACATTACATCAGATATTTCACAAATGAATAAGCAGCAGTAAATGCTGGAAAATTAAGGAAAGTAAACATATTATTAAACTCAAAACTTCTAATATTTGTAAAAGCAGTAAACAATGAAAGAATTAGTTACTGTTGGTTAACCCACTTCAGGAAAACAAGTACAGTCAATCTGTTTGCATAGGTGATACTACAGTAACTTTGAAAGGTTCTAAAATTTGACCGAATTTCATTTCAGTGGAAGGTTATTCCCATGTATTCACTTGGCAATCTTCCTCAGATCTTTACATTTGAGAGATTTGTAAATTACAGGTCTTTCATTTCTGTAATTGGGGGTCTCAAATTTTTGACTGAGAACCTCAGAGAAGGACTACCCAAGTCCAATGATGCTCTGCCAACAGTAGTCTTAACATCCTGTCATAATTTTACAGTTAAACTCGCAAGTACTGAAATAAAATGAAGAAATTATTGTACTGCTACACATAATGTGTGTGTACACGCAGACAAATTTACACACACACACACACACACACACACACACACACACACACACACACAAAGCAGCACCATTATCTAGGGGGTGCAATACTGTTAGTTTGCTACACTGGTTAGATGTTATACTGTGATTGCAAACATGCGGCAAAATGTAAAAACATTTAAATTTTCAACAATGTTTTTTAAAAAGTTGTGGGGGGGGGTCCAGGGAAGTAAATATTGTGGGAAGAAATATCCAGGGAATTGTTATGGGCAGGCTTGTATAGGCCCTAGGGCAGTTAGCCTAGTACCAACCTATGATTAAAACAGCAGCACTGAAAATGGAACAGCTCAACTGAGGCCTATTAATGTCAGTGAAGAACAAAGTCAACAGGTAATTAATTACCTAGGAGCAGTAATTAGTAATTGCACTTATCCCTTCAAGAATAAGAATACATTTAAACCTCTGCCTACCTCTGCCTCCTACATTTAAACCTCTGCCTACCTCTGCCTCCATGTAGCTACTACATTTCCAAAAGATGTAATTTTTGTCACAAAAATGTGTAGTACATAGTACACATTTATTTCCTTATTTTTGTACCTGGCAGAATCTTTCTGAATTAAAATAACCCAAAAAATGCTACAGAAGGAAGCTGTTATTGTTTCACAGTACTAACACTTTTGTAAGTGAAGAGAGTCTGGTTATAGCAGTTTTGTTATATTTCACTATTAAAGACAACTTTCATGGGAAAATACTGGCAAGTGACTAAAGAAACCTACTAGTGGACAGCAGTAAAGTTACTGCACTGCTGCAACTTCTCATAAAATTAACAACACATTCCAATACCAATCTAATAGTACCTAGCGAAGGCAGTTCTATAACTGTGGGGGTGACAGTAGCAACCATTGTGCTTTCACAGCACTTGGTTATTCAGTTTAATTCTAAACTGGTAAGCCTCATGTGCAGAACCTTCAGAGGTCCCCAAAACATGCACAGGAGAATTAACATTCCTCAAAATTGGCCATTGGTATTCTTGTGTTGGTGTGTGCACAAAAGCATCCTACTATGAGCCAACACCCTATTCAGGATGAGCTTGTACTACTAAGCCCACTAAGTTAGATGGCCTCCTATTTCCCTATTACCTGCTTAATCCATTGCAGGCTCAGAGAATTAATGTAATAAATCCTAAAGGTCAAGTAATTTTCAGTGAAACATCTATGTTAAAAACATCTGTGATACGAAGTTACAAATTAAGTACAGAACCCTTACAACTAGATGCATTTTCTACATACACAGTTTTGAAACAAGATGAGAGAATTACACATCAAGTGTTAACAGCAACAAAAATTTAGTATTCAAATCACATCCAATGCTGAGAATTGGCTTAAGTCACAACTATTCCTAAAATCCAAAACTGTCTCTATTGTAGGTTTTCTGTGGAGCTTTTCTCTCTGGGCCTCTGCTGAAAAGGGGATTGCCTGTCATCCCATTTGGACTACCCTAGTAAACAAATGCTGAACAGGATCAATTATTTTACTCATCTCAAAAAAGCAACAATCAAACCAGGAAAAACTCTTACTTCTTCCAACCACACTAAGCTAAAACTAGTAAGTCATACTTGGTTACTAGGGATTATCAAAGAAAAACAAAAATTTAAAAAACAGAGAGGCTCGAGTCCAATCATTCATAACAGGTAAGGCCAAAATAAACATGGTTTCATCCATTCTCATCCCAACTCTCCTACATGCAGCTCCCATACAGATTCAACCTTCAATCCATTCAGCTCTCCTTACTCAAACAGCACTATATTAAAATAGCTAACTTTGCCTCAAATCACCAATAGATTAATAGGTAAATACGAGACTACTGCAAGCCTAGCCAATAACTCGAGAATCAGAATCAAATCACATACCTTGTACCGGTGAGGTAAAAGCCTTAACCAAAGCACAGAACCCTGTAAGAAAGAATGCAGGTTCATAGGTAGGTTAACTGCCATGGTGGGCAACTTCAAGCCTATCCAACCTTCCTTTTTAGAGGCAAGAATTCAACTCTGTACCTTGTGTCTGTGATGTAAACACCAACTCCATAGTAACCACAGAATGGTCACACCACTGTCTTGCACTAAACCAACTCCAGTGGCTAGAACTAAACATTCACACAACTAGTCACTTCTCATCAACTCTTATACAAACCTGACAAGTATTCAAGCCCAAACAATATTCTGCAACACAACACCTCCCAGATCACTGCACTTGCCGACTACAACATAATCAAACATCTTTGCAAGAGACTCACTGTACTACTGTCTCTCCAAAAATATGGAGCTCAAGCTCTCTCAATCTTAGGCCAACAAGCACAAAAAACACCGGTGCAGAAGCCATGGAACTACACTCTATTAAAACACAAGTCCAACCACATTAAGCGCTTTCACCCAGGAATTTCAGAGCTTCATCAGAACACTTAATAAAAACATAACCATCCTTTTATATGAATGTGCCCCTCCTTTCCTCCAATCAAATAATCTCATTAATATGACCAATCGTTCTTAATTCAGATTTCAGTGTTTCACATTTACAACACTTATACATTATAAAACAAAACATTAACAATACTGATGCAAAACTTTTAAAAATATTATCAATTTTAAAAATATATCCAGAAAAAGGTCTTGCTTAACCTGTTATATTATATAAAATTAAAAAACACACACACAAGTAATCTCTGATATCCCCAAAGTCTTAAAACAACCCACTAAACAAGTGTAGTGGGTCCAAAAACAAAAAACAGTGCAAGAAACTTCTCCGTGTGGAAGATTTTCAGTCCCTACATCTCTAATCACTGTATTATTAATCAGATGAGACAATAGAATTGTCTGATCCGATTAATATACAGTGATTAACTAGAGATATATGGACTGAAAATCTTCTACACAGAGAAGTTTCTTACACGGTTTTATTATATAAAATTAAAATTTACTGTCTTTACATTCCTTCCGATGTCCATGTAGTGCATTTGTGTCTTTGTGCTGTAAAACATCATGCATATATTCACCTTCTTATAGGTCTCTCTGTCTTGCCTATATAGAAACTGGGGCATTCTTCACATATAAGAATGTAAACTACTACTTTACTATTACAGTTATAATGTTCCTTGGCCATGATTCTACAAATTCTTGCTGAAAGATGAACTATCCTGTTCAAGAATGTTGCTACACTGGTTACAAAATCCACATCTGTATGTACCTGCCTTTTTTCCTAGCAATTTCTGTTCTAATTTCCATTCTTTGACCCTCTAACATTTCTTTTACGTTCATATCCCTTCTCTTAAAATGTCAGACGTGAAGGAATGTATTTACCAATTTCAACATTAGTAGTTAAAACTTTCCAGTATCTCCTAATAGTACTCTCAACTTCATCCAAATAAGGGGTATATGTATGTATAAATGCTAGATTATCCAGTTCTTCTGTTTTGTTCAAGGTATTAATCTCTTTCCCTACAATAGGTTGAAATTTTCCTTCTCTTTCTTCACCTCTCTTCCTACCCGATTTATTAGGGCATTAGGATATCCTCTTTCCCTGAAAAATTTTTTCATCAATTTTGTTTCTTCCAAAAATATTGTTCCCTCATTACACATTGGTTCTAATGAACTGGCCCTTAATACCTTTCTTCTGACTATACAGATGTTCAGTCATAATGTTAAAAAAAAAAAAAAGTTTGATTATGTATCTTTCTGATATAATCTAGATTGACACCATCTCTTCCAAATCTTTGTAAATGGTCACATCAAGGTAATTAATTTTTTCTTTTGATGTATTACAGGTGAATCTCAAAAAGGAAGTTGTGTTGTTGATATAATCTAAAAACTTAGCAAGTTGTGTATCTGTACCCTTCCAAAACAGACAAAACATAGTCCAAAAATCTGGTGTATAATACTATATGGTCATACCATTGTTTGGAAAATGTAATTTTCCCCCCGGTAATACAAAACTAAGTTGTCATATAAGGGGGCACAAGCGGCCCTCATTGCCACTCCTTTTTCTTGTTTGTAATACTCTCCATTGAAATACATGGTTATTTTTTAATATAATTTCCATGAATTCCAAGATTAAAATTCCATTGTTCGTTCCCTAGGTAGTCACATTCCATAAAGGACCTCTTGCAACCACTCAAGTCCTATATCATGTAGAATACTGGGAAGTAGATCAACCACATCTATAGTCATAATAGGTCCAATCCAAATTTGTCTTGGGTAACTTTTGTTAAAAAGTCCCAAGAGTCCTTGGAAATGTGTTACAAAGATGTTAAAAACTTCTTCAAACTATAATCTATATATTTAGCAAGAGGCTCAAGCTTGGAGCCTGCCCCAGCAACTATAGGCTTAAAAGGTGTTTTTTATAGATTTTTGTGTGTTTTAGGTATCCCAAACAACTGGGATCCTGGGCCTGGTCACGGTCAAAAAGTCCAAAAGTGTCTCTATTGTGCCCTGTAAAAGTGATTAATGTAAAAATCCACTTTAGAACAGGAAATGAAAATCTCATTTCTGGATACAACACTATACTTACTATCGTCATTTACAATGTCGGAACATATTTGCATCGTAGTCTATGGTATCCATAATAACTACTTCCCTCCTTTGTCAGGTTTCATAACCCTACAACCTCTATTTTGTAATGTGTTGATCAATTCTCTGTCGCATGTAAAATTAATAAACACTAGAACAACAAACTTGATAAAAACAAAAAAAGTCCAAACGATACTGGCGACCACACTCCGTTTAATAAATTTAAGCGCTTTGACTGTTACAAAACAGCCTTCATCAGAATACAATAAAAAGAACACCAGCTCCATTTAAATAATAAAAACAGCACAAAAAGGCGGGATTTCAATTCAACACTTCAATTAAACTGCCTTAACTACTTAAAGTAAACTTATCAATAGCATATTAAAATCTAGATATAAAACTAATGATCACTCTAAAATTACATTAATAGAAAAGTATTTATGAAAGTGTTCTATCTAAATTATCTGTCTAAGCTCTTGAGCTTTAATTTTGTTAAAGCTCAAGAGCTTAGACAGATAATTTAAGTGCACCAGCTACAACTAATCCGGCCGGGATAAGTAGCGGCAGTAACCAGCATGCAGAATTGACTGATAATAGTCAAACTGACATCAGTACACCGCCACCAGCACAAAGAATAACCAAGTTCACCCGTTTTAACCGGAGTTCGTTTCACAAGCATCTAATCAACGGTTTTTAGCTCCCACTAACCCACTCGGTACAGTGGGAGTACCGGGAGCAGCAGCAAGTCGTGTAGTTACTAACAAACGGCTTGATGAATATCCAGCGATGGCATCATGGATCCAAGACGATTTTTCCTTTTCGAAGGTGAACCAAGTTGTACCAAACCAGCAGGGTGATAACTCAGATAATGTACCAAACCCGGTCTCCAATATAGTAAGTAACTTAAAATTGCTTGACACTTACTTATTTAAACTTAAGAAAACTCAATTGGAGATAAGAGTATTTTACTGAATGTCTTAAACAGAAAATTTACTCCAAAGGGTTTACGTAGAACTCAGTATCATACAGGCTTGGTTAAAGATTATTTTTTTCATAAAGAGCTTTTACAACTATTCGACTGGCATGGGTTCGAACTATTAAATGTTATGATTAAGCACTATTCACTTTTAGCCAGTGACATTTCTGACTCGGTGCTTGAATTGGACAAAAAAGTTGTGGATGATCTCGAATTTGTGAGATATAAATTCGAGTATGCTAGAATTTTTTCAAGCATAGATCAGCATATGCATAAGCTGCAAAATAATAAGACTACAAAACTTGAAATGGTTTCTAAGGCGTACAGCCAAGGCTTAGCGTACCCCCCACCTCCTCCTGCACAAGTTTGGCAACGAAGGGTCATTAAGGATACAATTGGCAATTCAAATTTCCATCATATTACAAACTTGAGTGATAGTCAATTACCTGCTGAGTCTAATTGTGATACGACTTAATTCTCTTAAATTCTGTGCCTTTCGATTCTGAGGTACCCCCATTAAGGAGGAGTGATAGACTTCAGAACGGACCTAGTGTAATTTATAATAATAATAATAATTTTAGGCAGCAACATCACACAGATCCTACCGAAAGTCAGGATTTTCAGCAGGCGAATCACTCTGGTGCGAGACCGAAACAAAGGAACTTTTACAGCAACAATACCAAGCCCAAATTAATAAGGAACATGAAGTAATGTATAGGGAGGATTCTCATGGTGAGGAAGTGATAGGCCTTACAGAGTCTCCCTCCCGTCTTCAGGCTGATCAAATGAGTTACTTGGTTCTAATGTCAGCTCAACATTTTTTTATTTTGATGATGAACTAGGGCTGGAAGTTAATTTGTCTGGCCCAACTGTTATTTTAAATGAGAATCAAGACTTTAAAGTTTTTAATTTATTTCTTCTTGTTCTATTTCTCCAGAATTGGTCAATTTGTTCGCAAAAGGTTATACACATGTTCCTCAGCAGCAAACTGATTTAACTAAAACGATTGTAGAGCTTAAATTTTATACAAGGAAATTGAATTTTCAACTTTTATTTGGCAATACTGGTCTAGAAGCAAGGCAACAATATTGTATTCCCAGTATGTTTAACCCCCCATTGCATCCGGTTATTCAATCATTTGAGGCCCTATGCGAACTAGATTTTAGATTTCTAGCTAGACAAAGGTTACCTAGTTACGGCAAGTTTGCACTTGATCATGATGAGCGTGATTTAATCAAGTTTATACATACACAGAATATCCGGATATGTAAACCCGACAAGGGTGGGGGTTTAGTAGTTTTTGATGTGGATAATTACAATGAACGAATTTTAGGACTGCTCAATAATGAAACATATTCGATTAGTTCTAGATCTGAAGTGAATAGTGCATATAATTTGGTTAAATCTTGTATTAACGATCTTTTTATTGAGGGCCAAAAAGATCAAAATTTACTGAACTATATGACAACTTCATTTACAGTTTATCCATGCCTGTTCGGCATCCCTAAGATCCATAAATACCTCTTAAATCCCCATATGAGGCCTCTTGTTGATAGTCGTGGATCACCCACTTACGTTTGTGCTAAAGTTATTGATTCTATGTTACAAAAATATGTTTCATGTGAAGCACAAATTTGTAAAGACTCCTGGTCATTTTTGGCAAAGATTAACACCTTGGAGTTTAGTCCTAGTTACAATCTGTTAACTGTAGACGTCAAGGACTTATACTTGTATCCCGCACCAAATTGGGATTGAATGGGTTGCTTACGTGATGAGGAAACATGAGGCCTCTTGCCATGATACATCTTTAGTGATGGAATTGTTGGATTTGGTGTTATCTAACAATTTTACTTTTAACCAGCAATTCTATTTACAGAGAGTTGGGTTGGCCATGGGGTCCCCATGTGGGGCCAGCATGGCCAACCTTGTCATGGCTTATTGGGAATCAGAGTTACTGTTTAAAAATCAAACCTATGTTGGATATTATACCAGATATCTTCGTGATATTTGTTCCATTAAAAGGGGATGAACAAGTAGCTGATACTTTTGATAGAGGTCTTTAGCACTTCAACTGAATTTCTAAAATTTACGTCAACCTTTGATTCAGTGTCAATATCTTATTTAGATATATTACTTACTAAGAACATGGAACTGAAGTGCTATACAGCTAAAATATTTTGTAAAAATACATATTCGAATATTTCTCTCCGAAAGAGCTGCCACCCTTTTTCACCAGAAAAGGGCGGTTGTTAAAGGACAACTTGTTAGGGCAGCCCGGATTGCCACACAAGACGTAGATTTTGAAGACGAATGTGAATTTCTGAGAACAGCATTCGAACATAGGGGTTACCCGTTAGTTTTCTTAGATGACTAATACATGAAGTCAAGATGAAAAGGGTTAATCACGTCTATGTACCGTTGTTGGCTGGGAGATCTGCTGCTGCAGATGATAACCCTAACTTCGAAGAGCCAGTTCATTCCTCTATGGGTGTTTGGTCTACTGTTTCAGTTGACAATATGGCCAGTAGTTTTACTACTACATTTTGCACGCAGAGCAATTCTTGTATTAATATAATTAAGAAAAATTGGGGATTGCTTTAGGTCCAACCAGAATTTATTGAATAAACTTGGAGAGAGGCCGAAAATAGTTTTCAAACGAGGCAGGAATTTGAAGGATATGTTAGCAAATAATTCAATTCCTTTTGTTAAGACACCAGGCATGGTAAAATGTGAGGCTTGTAATATATGTAAATACATAGAAGTAACTAATTTTTTTTACTGTCAATGATTATAAATATAGATTACAGGGGAAGTTTAATTGTAATTCAAAAGAAATCGTATACTTGGCTAAGTGTATGTGCTGTTCTGCTTTCCTATGTAGGCAAGACTGAGCGGAGGCTCCGCGATAGGATATATGAGCATATTTATTCTACAAGCCATAAGAAAGCAGACAACGCATTGGCCAAGCATATTTCTATGTTCAGTAACCCATCATTTTAAATTTATGATTATTGATAGTATTTCTAGGAGCTTTCGAGGTAGTCCATATGCACTCAGATTGCATGAACTGGAACTAAAATGGCAAATTAGGCTAGATGCTTGCAATGTACCTGGTTTGAATGAGGCAATTTCTATCAGTAGTTTGTTAAAGCTTAAGAGCTTAGACAGATAATTTAGATAGAAAAGCATTTATTAAAGTGCTCTATTAATGTAATTTTAGAGTGATCATGATCATTAATTTTATATCTAGATTTTTAATATGCTATTTGATAAGTTTACTTTAAGTAGTTAAGGCAGTTTAATTGAAGTGTTAACTATCACGCCTTTTTGTGCTGTTTTTATTATTTAAATGGAGCTGGTGTTCTTTTTATTGTATTCTGATGAAAGCTGTTTTGTAACAGTCGAAAAACGCTTAAATTTATTAAAAGGAGTGTGGTCGCCAGTATCGTTTGGACTACATGTAGAATTGTTAACTTGAATTTTCTTCATGTTCACCTTTCTTATTTCACTTTCTAGCAACTCTTCAAACACCTTCAAAACAGGGTTCAGGGGGGTTAAAACTACTCTTTCTAGGTCAGACACGAATTAGGTGGTTTAGTACCTTTGAAAAAACAGTTGACTCATTTTTCATAAAAACAGTTTTAACTCAGGGCATCAACTATCCTTAGAGGTCTAGTTGGGACATATTGGAATCCTTTAGTGAATAATTTATTCTTCATTGATCCGTATAATTAAAAATATGAAAGTTGCCTTTGGTATTTAAAATACCTGAACAGGATACCTTTATTCCTGAATCCATTTCCACACAAATGGTGCATTTCCATTGAGTTTCCTTGTAAAATGTTCTCCTGTAACTACCCTCTCCTTGCGCCGCCCCCATTGTAGGAGTTCCTGTGTTCCCCAATTGTGGTTGGTTCTTTGTTTTTCTGCCAGCCTTTCGCTTCTCCTGGGGGGGGTAGCTAAAGGGTCCAAAGGGACTTCTGGATAATCTAATTCTATTTGTTCTGTAGTTTGTTTTTTTAAATAACCCTAATGTGTCCGTAAATGTCTCTACCCTGGGCTGCTGCCGTTCCAAAAAATGTAAATGCTTACCAGCCCATATCTCAAAGTCAAATTTGTGATGGGTATTGTTAGATTCACTTTATTCCTCTTCCAGCTCCTGCATTATTAAATCCTTACGACTGAATAGAAGATACTCTCATCGCTGAGTGCTTGGCCCCATTCCGCCATTGCTGTTTTCTCAAGAATGTCAATTGCGTTTCTTGTGATTGGTTCAGTCCTTCAACAAGGAACTGCTGATTTCCCAGTAAGCTGCAAACAGAAGAATTCGACTGTGTAGCGGCAATCTTTTCAACCAGTTCAAATAACTGCAAAAATTCAGTTCTAGTGACTGGTGTATCGTTCACCTCATCATTATTCTTGTTTCCAACATTAAAACATGGAGTAGTCTGCTCCGCTGACTCCACCATGGTGTCTCAAACCAAAATACAAAACACCAACTCTCCAAAAGTACAAAAAGCACTGGTACAGAAGTCACGGAACTACACGCTTTATTAAAACAAGTCCAACCACGTTAAGCACTTTCACCCAGGAATCTCCAGAGCTTCATCAGAACACCTCATAAAAACAATCCTTTTATATGAATGTTTCCCCTTATTTCCTCCAATCAAATAATCTCATTAATAAATATGAGCAATCCTTCTTAATTCAGATCTTTTCATTCTCTTGCCACATCAACCACTTACTTCTGCCTCTCCTGATCTCTTATTTTTCCTCACCCATCTCCTAACCCACTCTTTTGTGTAAGGTTGCAAATATGGCTTCTTACTGAAATGCAGAGTGCAGACAGATGGGTACACCAATGGCTGTAAAATCTAGGACAATAATCAATCTTGGAACAGCTCTTCTCCTTTACAAGATTTTCTACAGGGGGGCTAGCTCCCCTGCACTACCCTAACATGTGTGATGGGGTAACCTCCCACAAATAGACGTACCTTGGTGAAAAAGGAATATTTCAGGAAATGGCCATCTCAGACTTGGTATACAGAAGTCCCTATTTTCTGGTCAGTCTGAGCGTTTCAAGACTTGATCAGCTTTCATTGACAACAGAATAGGATCCTATGTCCACCGAATATGAAAGGTTAAATATTTCAGTGGTTGAACACACAAACACGAAAAACTTGCAATGGTCAGTCCACTCAAAAACACTGCCAGTGGCCACAAGCATGCAACAAACCAGCCCCTAGCTAACTCTCAAAGCTTGCAGAGCCCAAGTCTCTGTTTCACAAAGGTTAAAATGTACAGTCTAGTCTTTGCCAGCTTGCAGAAAACCCTCACATAGGGACCCATTTACCAGTGTGATTAGCAGGTATGCTACTGTTAACTTTTATTATGCAGCTACACCACATGGGGAAGTATAAATTGACACAGGGTCATGGCATCAGAAATAAGGGAACTGATTAGATAGCACTGCAAGAGGCCAGTCTTCGGCCACATTTTCTTCATAGGATGTTACTAGGCCAGTGGCCCTACAGCTTTTACAAGCCTAACCATGTTAATCCCAGGCCAGTCTAGGGCCCCATCTTCTTCATAGGAGGTTACTAGGCTAGTTGCCCTAAAGTCTTTACAAGCCTAACCATGTTAATCCAAAGTATCTCCATTTGTTCTTGTTTGGGTAGTTGAGAACGAATTTATGAACAGTGCAGGTCTGTGATAAAAACTGGCTACCCAAGTCCAACAGTGCAGGTCTGATAAAAACTGGCTACCCATGTCCATGAGGGTCAAGGATGCCACCCCAGGGGCAAATATGCAATCTCCCATCCAATTATCTAGGTTGCGGTTGAATAGGGTCAGGAAGTCTATTCCAGAGAAGCTGCAATCTCTGGGAGACATATCTGTTAATGTCAAAAGCTAGGTTGACATCTCTAGAGTGTGATTGACTCGAGCCATCTGACTTGCAGACATGCAGCATTTCCATTAGGGTAGGGTTGGAGATGGCACAAGACACCTCTCAGCAGCCTTTAAGATACAGGGTAAAGTGAAATGGCTTTCACCCTGTCCACAAAAGGTCATAGTTGTCCCTGTACATTCTTAGTGAGAAACCATTGGAGGTCTCTCCAGCTGATACAAGTGTCTGCTGAGATGCATGCAAAAGGCTGCATTATACTCTACTAGTGGTCAGATAAGAGTCCAGTGGAGTTGTAATATCCCTTGACCTGGATGATATACCCTTGCTTAGGAGGTGTGCTGCACAGAAGGCTTTCCTTACCACTGGGGAAACTTGGTGGGCAGAAGTAAGTGTGCACCACAGTTCAGCTCTGAACCAACTCCTGTTCATACTGGTGACGGACTACATTAGCAAATAGATTGGAAGGGTCAGATCAACAAAGCTACTGCTTGTAGACAATGTGGCAATACAAGCAGATTTGAATGTGAATATCAGGCGACAGGAAAGCAAAACTCTATTCACATGGAATGAAACAGAACACACACAAAAAGAAAAAAAAAGTGGTCACAGCAACAAATGGAAAAAAAATCAGAAGCAGCTGAAAATATAAGAGAGAAACAAGTACCCAAGAGGTGTGGCTGAGAAGAAAGGAAATCTGAATAAAAAAAAATTAAGAAATAGAATCAGAAGTGCTGCAGCCAGCTGTCAAAAGTAGCTTATGACAGAACACAAGAGTGAAAAGGCAGAAAGCACTGGTGCAACAGCAAAAGCAGAACTTCTGAGGGATCTTGAGGTGATGGAGATGAAGTGCCAGAGAGGAGCACAGGGATACACACTGTTGGAGAGAAGAAAAAAATGACCTCATCAGAGCAGAAGTCACCCCATCCGCAGAGAAGGTCAAAAGGAACAGATTTCAGTGGTCTGGTCAGGTGCACGAATGCCAACAATGACCTGGTAAAAAGAAAGGCGGCAAGAGACGACTAGGGCATCAAAACAAGATGTGGATTGTGAGAGAAAATACCTGCAACTCAGGCATGACTGCTGAAGTAAGAGGGTGGCAACAGTTGACAAATGGGGAAAAAGTAATCTTATGTCCAGTTCTAGTGTCTATAAAAAAACACTAGAACAATGATAGATTTACCCCTCCCCCTTCTTTGTCTAGTCTATTCGCTCGCTCGGGCTCGCTCCGCTCCCCACCCTGCCCCCATATCCCACCCGCCCCCACTACCTCTACATTTATTCAGTCAAATAGCCCCTCCCACCACCTTCCACCTATTACAACCTGCCCCCAATCTGCTATTACTCCTCCCATACTCTCATCATTACTCTCTCACCTAGGAAAGTCTTCTACCCCTCCCATCCTAACTTCCTCCTCCTTGGGTCATAATGGGCAAACTCACATTTAGCTTAACCCCTCTCATAGCAATTTTCCTACTTATTCCTTACTACTCAACTAGACATGAAAACCAAACTCTAATTGAAATCTCCTTCCCAAAGGGACACACTTCCAACCATCCAATCCCATCCTCCCTAGTTATCTTTACTTCCCCACACCTTGACAACAGGATTAGCTCCAAAATGGTGCATCTTACCCTCTACCACTCCAAGATATCAACCAACAGAGCCTATCACAAACTGCTCAGTAAACTTCAGAGATTCTTAGACCACCTAAAAAAAAGTATTACCACCTACGGGGATATCCACCCTAACCCAGGTCCTACCAAGATCCCGGACTCTAACATCCCTAAACCCACAGGTTCCCTGCTTATATTCCATCTCAACTTAAGAAGCTTGAATAACAAAGTGCACTATCTTCATGCTATCCTAGCTAGCCACTCCCCTGATATTATGTGTCTATCGGAAACTTGGTTAAAACCCTCCACCAAGGACGAAGAGATCATCCCACCTGGGTACAATATCCACAGGCTAGACAGGGGCAACAAAAGGGGGGGGGCATAGCCGTTATGTACAGGAACACGATGAATGTCACTAGGTTTTCAATACAACCTCCCAAAACCTCTAATATTGAACTAATGGCTCTAAAGCTCTGCCTAAACACCCAAAAATCAATAAATCTTATTGTTATGTATATTCCACCAGGAAAAAACACTGAAAAATTAGAACAAACTCTTAGCTGGTTAACAACGAATTACCCTCAAGAAACCATAGTACTTGGGGATTTTAATATTGACTGGTCTCACTGCACGGCAAAAATTAACCCCCTTCCAATCAACCTACATGGCTTCTCCCAAAACATCGCATCACCAACTAGAATAGGAAATGCTCAACAAAAAGAAAGCACCATTGACTGGATACTAACCAATAAGGATCCACTAAACTATACGTCTGGAACCCTTCCCAACGACCTTAGCGACCACCTAATCACCTATATTATCAAACACAGAAGCCCTACAACTAGCCCCCCTCTATATAGATCTGTAAGAAATAAGAAGAAATTTAAACGAACAACATTTTCTTGCTGAACTCAAATCCTGTCACTGGTCCAGCCTCAAAACCCTACCCCTACAGGAGAGTGTTACATACTTCAACAATACTTTCCTCAGCATACTAGACTGTCACGCCCCCATTCGGAAAATTAGAACTAAAGAACGTATAGCACCTTGGCTAACCAGGGAGACAAACTAAAATCAAACTCCGTGACAAGGCCTGGAACCAGTGGAGAGCTACCAAAACTCCCCTGGACCGCATTCAATTCCAACAACTCAGAAACTCGACTAAAACAGCCATCGTCCAAGACAAAAAACAGTATTACTGCCAACTCCAGGTCAAACACCAGAATAACCCAAAAAAGTTCTGGGCTGGATTTAATAACCTCCTCCATCCTGGCAAATCTACCACCCCCACCCCGGAGAAACTCATAGGGAAAAATCCTGTAGAAATTGCCAACGCCTTTAACTCCTTTTTTACGGATACCATACAGTCCCTAGCCGCCCAGATTACTAACACCTCCTCCCCACCCAATTACGCTTGTGACTCAACTCCACCTTCCTTTAAACTCGAACCTGTTCCTACCCAGTACATCCGCTCCCTCTTAAAAAAACTAAGACCAACCACCTTAGCGGCAGATCACCTCCCAGCGGAATACCTTCAGATAGCGTCAGATGTTATCTCCTATCCCGTATCTATCTTGATCAATAGATCCATAAAAGAATCCATAATCCCATCTATTTGGAAAATCTCATACATCATCCCTCTCCACAAAGGTGGTTCCTCCACGGAAACTTCCAACTATAGACCGATAGCAATCCTGTCTCCACTAGCTAAAATCATGGAGAGGTGCGTTCACAGACAACTTATGAACTACCTTACCCTCAACTGTCTCCTGTCTAATTCCCAACACGGGTTTCGCCCCCATCACAGTACCACCACTGCTCTCATCTCCTTTACTGACTCAATTAATAATAACCGCAATAATAAACTCATTTCCTCTGCTCTCTTTCTGGACCTATCGAAAGCTTTCGACATGGTCAACCACCAGCTACTGCTCCAAACCCTGGATGGCTTTCATCTAGATAACCCAGCCCTAAATTGGTTCAAAGCCTACCTCACTGGTAGGCAACAGGCTGTACAATGGCAAAACAGGCTATCTGGCCTACTCCCCAATACCATTGGCGTCCACCAGGGCTCCATACTAGGTCCCCTCCTCTTCTCAGTCTTCATCAACAATCTTCACCTAGTTATACCCGAAGCCACCTGCATTCAATATGCAGATGACTCCACCCTGATCTGCTCTGACATCTCTCTCACAACTACAAATAAAGACCCAGAACTGTTTCACGATAATCGAAAACTGGTTCACTGAACTGAAACTACTACTAAATCCCGCAAAAACCAAGATGCTACTATTTTTCCCCTCAGCAGCCACTCCCCTAGGTAATGAACCTCTATCTCCTAATAATCTCTCATTCCATGTAAAATCCACCAACGGGACCATCATAGACCCTGTTCCCAACACTAAACTATTAGGAGTAACAATTGACCACAGGCTGAAATTTGACACTCACATTAGCAATACCATCAGGACAGTTAATAAAAAACTTGGGTCAATGTATCGTATTAGGAATTTTTTGACCCCTCACGCCAAACTTACCATTGCTCGAACTCATCTTCTCTCTACCCTCATGTACGCTTCCCCTATCCTATCTTTCCTCAATAAGCGTGAACTCAACATGCTCTCCGTCGCCTATAATCACATAGCAAGATTTATAACTGGAACCCCATACCGCACCCATCATTGCCTTAACCTAAAGAAACTTGGGTGGCTTGAACTGCCCAATCTTCTCAAACTCACCCAACTTACGGAAGTATTTAAAATAATTAACCAGCCTGACAGAGTCCCTGCTCTGGCCAAAGTATTTCCACCCTATTCAAACCTGAATTTCCTCCGTTCAGCACATAGTGTTCAAATTAAAACCATCATATCCAAGAACTCTGGCGGTGATGCCATCTATGCCAACTCCATAGGGAAAACCTGGAACGCACTTCCTAACAATTTAAGATGTATAACCTCGCTTAACGTATTCAAAATTAACCTCAGCCAATTCCTGAAATCACACTGGTTATGCCCTTGCCCTAAACCAGACTAAACCTAGCCAACAACCACTTCACTAGACTCTTTACTCCCTGGTAGACTAGTCGACTATCATCCCCTCCTCTAGTATCTCCTCCCCACCCTACCTCCTCCGTGAAGGAATCGTGAATTACTCACAAGTGGTGTTTGATGTACTCATTTATATCTATGTTAAAAAATGTTTTTTCTCTACCTGTTTTTTTATTTTTATCTCCTTAGAATATTATGTATGTTTTTTACTTTCTTAGCATATTGTAGTGGAGCTTTTCTCCCCGGGCCTCTACTGAAAATGGATATGTATCCAGCTAGACCAGCCCGGTCAACAAATGTAAAATAAATAAAATAAAATATGCAGCATGGACTGATTGATGGATTGCAAAGCAGCTGTAGAGATATAAAAAAGCAAACACTTGATATTTAAAAGAAACAAGAAATGTGATACAGAAGTCAACTGTGTACCACAGCTGAAAGTAACAATGGAAACCTATGGTGTTTAATAACATGGCTGTGATGCCCTGGAACACTGCTTTAGCATTCTTGCTTCATTAAAGTGTTTATGTTCTACTGTGGTGTGCACCCAGTTTCTTTTTTTATCTAACTGAGTTTGTGCTTGAGAATGTACTTTATCAACCAGGGTTCTTTTTTTCCTTTACATGCCCTGTCAACCAGGGTTCTTTTTTCCTTTACATGCCCTGGAACACTGCCAGAAGCAGTGGTCGATTTCAAACCAATTTGCGTGTGGGGGGGCAAGCCAATAAAAAAAGCTTTAGGAAGCCTGGATAAGCCAGAGGAAGGGTTGAGGCAACGACAATACTGTACACAGAACAGCTTCACTATACAAGAAAGTAGAATCTACCACAGGAGTTTTACCAATAATTTATTTACAAGAATGTTCAAATGCAAACTAGATGTCAAAGATTTAGTAGCTTTATCTCCCTTCCCAAAACTATGGTTAATTTGAACATTAAAACCCAAGAATTCTCTATCTGAAATATGGCAACCAATTTAAAGCTCTTTACTAATGTTTAACTTGGATGCGGTGGTACAGCAGTAGCGTTGTTGCCTCACAGCAAGAGGTTCTCCTGTTCAATTCTCGGCCGGAGTGCTTTGTGTGTGGAGTCTGCATGTCCTCCCCGCGGTCATGTGGCGTCCAAAAGACATGCATGAATGGGCGTGCCTTCGCTGAAGGTTGGGCGTCTGGCTGGCAACTCTGCACCATAGAAAAATCCATTGCTAATCATTAGCGGACCGGAGTTCCGCTGTGGCGACCCCTTACCAGGAAAAGCCGAAAAGACAAACAAACCAATGTTTAACTTACCTTTCTGCACCATGGCATGCAATGAGTACAGCACTACAAATCATTCTGTTCTACCATTCCAAATATCAGTATCTTAATTTTGTTTCCATTCTTCCTGTGGTTGCACTTTTGCTATGCAAGACATCACAAAAACAAAACTTTCAGTAACAACTGTACCCTCGGTGATGTCAAGGTAGGAACAGCACAAAGATGTGCCTTCATATGTTAAAGGATACAATGTCATGAAAACTTGTGTGCATTCTTTTTAGTGCAAAATTCAATTAGTCTTCAGAAAATAGCCTCATGATTGATAGGCTATACAATATGTGGCAGAAAAGCTGCCAAGGAGGGGATTCCCCTCTATATCCTATGCAGGGAAAAATTACGGTACAAAGTATAACATGGGAGCCCAGTGGGCTCAACAGTTCAGGCAAATCTGCCAAAGATCCAAGACACGAAGGAAAATGCTAATAAAAGGGCACAATGCAAAGTTACCAGTCCAGTCCCTGGAGTAAGGTTGTATGTGTATAAAACAGAACAAGGGGTACTTTTGCCCAGCATGCCAAAATTATTGGCTAAGCAAATAATAAAAGTACAACTATCAGCTACTAAGTTAAGCAGGTTTTCAGGAATTTTGGCCTATTATAAAAGTTTTAAATAAAAAAAAAAAAAGTAAAGAAATCCAGGAGTGTATAATGTCTGCAGACTAACCCAACATTAAGAAAATCTCAGTTGCAGAGAAGGGACAGTTTCAGAAAAAGCATGGTACAAGTATAAAAATAAATTTTTCAAGACCGCTTCCTACAAAAAAGGAAGGGGGGGGGGTAAACAACGTACAAGTTTTAAATACATCACTCACTTGAATACTCGAGACTAAAAATCTAGGTAATATGAAATCAAATCGTAAGGGTTAAGATATTTCAATCCAAACAGGCCATAAATGCTCAAGTGACAGTGGTCAAAATTAAAATTGCAGGTTTACCAAATTTTATTTTATTTTCAGATTATACGTCAAGTAGCATAAAAGCTAAATACAGTAGTTGGCAATATAAACTTAACTAACTACAGAAGTAGGTCCCAGTAGACTTTCATCAAGGGACCTCGGAACTGTTAGATCAGGTTTTTTTATTGTACAGTAGTTATTAGACAGGCTAAAGAATAAAATAAGCCTAAAAAGTGTTTCACTTATGCATACATTTTAGAAAAGCAGAAAAAGAATCTTCCACTGAATGCTGACCTTGCTGAAATAACAGTTTTGTTAAGGGAAGACTGCAAAGAGTTATGTTCCTTTCTCAAGGAAAGGATCAAGAGACAAGTTAAGCTAAAAACAAGACGTAGCTTGTCATTCTAAGGGGATCCAGTATCTGTCTGCTTGGGATGACATGGTCAACAGACCACGATGCTTTGCCACAGATGGCCTGCACCTGTCGCCCCTGGGATTCCAGATACTGGCTAAGGCTCTTACTGCTCCTATAGTGCCTTTTTTAGGCAAGGTTCAAATAAATTCACCACCGTAACAGCAACAGGCAAGCAAAAACTGAGGGTAATGCTACTCAATGCTGGAAGTCTAAATCTCAAAATGCACTCACTCGAGTCACTCCTTAAAATGGAGAACATAGATATCCGTGCAGTGACAGAGACCTGGTTCAAGGCTCCAGAGAGCACCCCTGCACTACCAGGCTATAATTCATACCACACTTTTCGGCCATGTACCTGGACTGAAATACCAAAGGCGGAGGTGTGCCCATATTCATTAAGGATATCATACCTCCAGGCTAGTTGCTCAGCATAATGCATCCGAGGTTATCCAAGTGCAACTTACTGAGCAAAACTGCAATCCAAATTATAGCTTGCTACAGATCTCCCACCATGCCCCAGGACTCCCACTCGTCTTTTCTTGATGTATTGGAAAAATATTAGGGTTCAACCAAACACCCTAATAATGGGCGACTTCAACTACCCCACCATTAACTGGGAAAACTACTAGTGTACCAACTCCTTAGCTCAACGCTTTCTGGAATTCATAAACTCCAATGTCCTGGATCAACTTATCCACACTGCCACCAGGGGCAACAATATCCTAGACTTAGTCATTACCAACATGAGTGACCGGTGTTACACACCTGAAGTAAACTCCTCGTTGGTCTGATCAGACCATAAGCTAATCACCCTTTATATCCACATCCTGCCCCCACCCACCATTAAAAAAACCATGGTAAAAAATTTCTACAAAGCCAACTTCATGCTTAAGACAGAAGTGGTGAACTTCATGACACCCATGCAGATGGGCAATACAGTTACAACTGCTGAATCCTACACAAATGCACTCTATAAGCACTTGCATGAGTGCATGGATCGTGCTATATTCTGGTGGTCCCCTGCCATAAACAAACTGTACAACAGAAGGAAAAAACTGTTGTAAGAGTAAAATCCCATGAGTGGAGGAACTCTCTGGGTCAGCCTCAGTAAAAAGCTGAGATCCCTTATAAGATCCTCCAAAGCTAGCTACGAAAACAAAATTGCCACTAAATTCCAAGGACAAACACAAAGCATTCTATAGCTATGTCAGGAATCTCAATGGAAACACCCAGATCTGCTCCGAGTTACAGCACAACGTCACAAAAATTACAGAACCAACTGATATTGCCAACATCCTGGCAGATAACTTTACCCCTCCCTCACCCCCTAAAGGGCCCATATCTATATAGGAAGAATGCAGAGTCCCTGTAAATCACAACTACGCAGGTAAAAGCTGCACTCTCTAAAGCCAAAAAAAAAAAACCACAGTATCCATGGGACTAGACAACATCCCAGGCTGCGTTTTACACTAACTTTAGAACGAACTGGCTCCCCACTTGAGCACCATGTTCGACAATAGCCTCACATCAGGCTTTGTGCTCACTGAATGGCGCACAACAACAGTTATCCCACTCCACAAAGGGGGAGCCACCACTGATCCCGGGAACTAATTGATGAGCCTGGTCTGCAAGACCATGGAAAGTATCATGGAATTCAAAACAAAGATATTGGTAACCTCCAAACTCTGGATCCCACCAAGTTCGGGTTTGTGAAAGGCAGATCATGCCTTCTGAACCTGATGGACTTTTTCGAGGCAGTCACCAAAGCCACAGATGAGGGTAAGGTGGTTCACACAGCCAATGTTGATCTCGCCAAGGCTTTCTACATCACAAGTTGGGTTGCCAATTGGCTCACTGACAGAACCCAAACTGTAGAAGTTGCAGACTCCAAATCTGACCTCAAAGCAGTGGCAAGTAGAGTACCACAGGGTTCCGTTCTGGGACCTCTCCTGTTTGGTGTGTACTTCTCCGAAATACAGGCTAAAACAGAAGGCCTCTGGCTAATGAAGTTCGCAGATGACTGGAAACTAGGAGCCATAGTCAAGTCCCCAAATGATGTGGGCATCCTACAGAAGGGCCTCGCTGAGACAGATGCCTGGTGTCAAGAGCCATGGCCTCAAGCTCAATGCCAAAAAGTGCAGTGTCATCCCCCTTTGGTAAAAACTCTGTACCCTTGAATTACCACATAGGCAGCAATATACAACACCAAATGTGTGATGAGACCTTGGGACCCAGGTGGACAGTAGTCTCTCCTTTGATAGTCACATCACCACAGTAGTCAGGAAGTCCTTCTACGTGGCACACCTCATCATAAACTGGTTCTCATCCAGGGAAGAGGAGAGGGGAAAAAAAAAAAAAAGAAGAAGGAGGTCATTGTTCCTCTACTCGACACTCAGACCCATTATAGGATTACAATGCCCCTTTTGGAATGTACCTCAAGACATCTGCAGCAGCCGGAAAGGCCAAAGAAGTACCTCACAAAGAGGACTACTGGCCTCAAACAAATGCCCTACACTGACCGCCTCAAAAAACTCCAGCTTTACTCCGTAGTGATCTCTGCTAAACATATAAAGCTACACGCTCTAGGGACCTAAACCCTGTTACCACAATAAACAAGACATGCTGGAGGGTTAAGTTTCCTGTCCCAGAGACTTCCCATACTCTGGAACAGGCTACCCATCTATGTCAAGCAAAGTTCTTCATTAGCACTCAAGAAAAATCTTGATGAGTGGACGGGAAATAGGAAATACACCCCAGGGATCACTTCTGTGTCTCTGCTTGACAGTGGCACAGGAAAATAACTTTCTTGGGTGGCGTAAGCTAGGAAACCTTATTGGCTAGGCTTACATAGGCCCTTTGGCCGATAGCCTAGTACCTACCTATGAACCTATAAGCCTGAGGATCAAGGCTAGGGGTGTGGATAATAGTTAGAAGAAAAAAAATTCTCGTTTCCTGCCTTTCTAAGCTAGTACAGTCCAGTTTCCAGGCTAGTACTGAATTCAGGGCTGTGTTGCACGTTCCTGAGTTGCCCATACCTTACTTGGATAGAGGGAAATCTCTGTTCACCTGTGAGAGAGGAGAACTTTGAGCAGCCATCTGTCCCTGGAGGAGTGGTTCCAGCCCAAAAGTTAGTTTAAAAAACGCGTTTGCACGGTTTTGAGTGCTAGGCAGCACCGGCTAGCTAGGGTTAAATTATTCCCGGCTCCACTAAGCCTTCTCTTCAGTTTTTCACTTGAAACAAGTCTAACTCTCAACCTAAGCACTCAAAAAGCATCCTACAGTCCAGCATTTGCTCAGACCTAATAGCAGCACTAATATACCCAGACACTTGACTGCCCAGTAGGGCAAGGCTCTTTATCCACCCCTCACCAACCAAGCGACTAAGCAGCTCACCCTACTATTCAGGCATGACCAAAGGTCAACTTCAGGTGTACTCGCCAATCCAGCTGGTGAATCTGGGTATCTGGAGGCAATGTTACAACTGCCTCATGTACACAGACAGCCCTCTCCTCCTACCACAAAACACTAACATATGTGAGAGATGCAATTATACAGCCAAACTGGAGGCTAAAGTCTCTCCACCCAAGACTGGAACAGACAATCATGAGAAGGTTAACACTTGCACCACACCTCCACAGCCTCACACAGACCTACTAAACCAGCACTGGCAAAAAATACATATAAATACACAAAATCATACTCGGAGGCTCTAAATAAAAACCTGAAAAAGCATCAGAGAGCTCCAAAGCAGACACCCACAAAACCTGCACCTCCCGTCACAAATCAGACAACACATAAAACACAAAATCAATGTGCCGCACAATCACAGCCCTTAAGGCAAAACAACATACCTAACACACTAGTAATAGGTGACTCAATAGTCCGGCACACTGATGCCCCACTCACTAGGCTGGACAAGGAGAAGGCTACTGTTAGCTGCTTATCAGGAGCCAGAATCCACCACATAACACAAGCACTCAACTCACTCCAGAACAAGTACAAATCCGACGGTCATTGTTTATGTTTGTGTGAATGACCAGAGACATACCTCCCTGGACTACATGAAGAGACATGGAAGAGCTCTCTGATCATGCAGCCCAGGCAGGTATGACCCCGAGTAGCATCCTGCCCTCACCAAGAATGATACCTCAGTATAAAGAACAAATGATCAGTTTCAACGACTGGCTAAGCTTCTGGTGTCATTCAAAGGGGATCCAGTGTCTGTCAGCCTGGGATGACATGCTCGACAAGCAGCGTTGCTTCGCAAGAGATGGCTTGCACCTGTCGCCCCTTGGCTTTCGAATACTGGCCAAGGCTCTTGCTGCCCCATACTGCCTTTTTTAGGCAAGGCTCAAAATTCAATCCCACCACCGTAAACAGCACAAGTAAAAAAATGAGGGTTATGCCACTCAACGCCAGGAGTTTAAATCTCAAAATGCATGCGCTCAAAGCACTCCTAAGTATGGAGAATGTAGACATCTGTGCAGTAACAAACCTGGTTCAAGGCTCCAGAGAGCACTACTGGGCTACAACTCATAACACACATTTCAGCCACAGAACACGGACCAAAACACAAAAGGAGGGGGGGTGTATCCATATTCATCAAGGATACTCCCACATCCAGGTTAGTGGTGCAGCATGATACCTCAGATCATCCATGTGCAACTAACATTGGGCAAATCTGCAATGCAAATCGTGGCCTGCTACAGATCACACTCCATGACCCAGGACCACCACTCCACTTTTCTGGAGACAATGGAAAACATGAAGGTCCTACCGAACACCCCGACATTGGGCGATTTCAATTACCCTATCATTAACTGGGAAAACTGAGCACAAACTCTCAGGCTCAGCGCTTCCTGGAATTTATCAATTCAAATGCCCTGGATCAGCTGTTAACATCCCCTACCAGAGGCCACAACATATTGGACCTGGTCATCACCAACATGGGCGACAGGTGTTCTGTACCAGAGGTCTACCTGTCACTGGTTAGATCAGATCATAAACTAATCACCCTGGACGTCCACACCCCACCACCACCCCCAACCAAGGAAACCAGAGTGAAAATTTTTCTAAAGCACACTTCACCTAACTTAAGGCAGAGATGGTAAGTTTCACAGCCCCCACGCTAAAGGATAACACTGCCCAAGATGCAGAATCCTTTACAATTGCACTCCGAGCACCTACAAGAATGCATGGATCGTGCCATCCCTAGCAAAACGAAGACTCGCTCCCCTAAGAAAAGGAAACCAGTCTGGTAGACCCCCAACATAAAACAGGTTATACAACAGAAGGAAACTGGTTCAGAAAAAAAGCAAATCCCAAGAAGGGAAGACATCCCTGATCAGTAAAAAAAAAAACTAAGGTCCCTCATAAAATCATCCAAGGCTAACTTCGAAAGAAAAATAACCAAGGATTTGAAAGATGACCACAAAGCCTTCTTTAGCTATGTCAAGAAAGTGGCAACTCGCAGATATGCTCTGAGCTAGTGCAAAATAGCACAAAATATACTGAACCTACGGTTATTGCCAACATCCTGGCAGATAGATTCAGTGAAGTTACTTCACCTCCCTCTCACCTTCAAAAGGGCCCATAACAATACCGGAAAACTGTAGTGTCCCAGAAATCACAGAAGCACAGGTGAAAACAGCCCTTTCAAAAGCCAAAAACACAGCATCAACAGGGCCAGATGGTGTCTAAGGCTGCGTCTCGCACGAAGTACAGAATGAACTAACCCCCCCTCACCTAAACACGCTGTTCAACCTCAGCCTCTCCACAGGCTACGTGCCCATAGAATGGCGCACAGCAATGGTTATTCCTCTCCACAAAGGAGGGGCCACAACTGACCCTGGTAACTATCGCCCCATAAGCCTGACTAGCCTGGTCTGCAAGGCTATGGAGTGCATCATCATGGAACTCATTAACAGACATTGGAAACCTTCAAACACTTGACCTGACCCAGTTCGGCTTTAAGGGCAGATCATGCCTACTAAACCTGGTTGACTTCTTCGAGACAGTCACCAGGGCCACAGACGAAGGAAAGGTGTTTCACAGAGCCTACCTTGATCTCGCCAAGGCGTTCAACACCATTCCTCACTCTGGTATTATAGAAAAACTCACCAGCCTGAACATAAACCCCTGTGTCACAAGATGGGTTGCCAACTGGCTTACAGACAGAACTCCCACAGTAAGGATAACGGGCTCCAGGTCTGACTCAAACAGTCACAAGTGGTGTCCCGCAAGGCTCAGTTCTGGGACACCTACTGTTCGGCATATATTTCTCAGAAGTACAGGCAAACACAGGACGACTATGGCTAACCAAGTTCACAGATGACTGCAAACTGGGAGCCACAATAGACTCTCCGTCTGACACAGACATCCTTCAAAAAGGCCTTACTGAGACAGACACCTGGTGTCAAAGTCATGGCCTCAAGCTAAATGCCAAAAAATGCATAGTCATCCCGTTTGGGAAAACAAAACGCCCACGAATTACCACATAGGCGGCAGCTCCCTTAATACAGAAGAGGTAATAAGAGATCTGGGGACCCAGGTAGATAGGAATCTCTCCTTTGACAATCAAATTGCCAAAGTAGTTAGGAAATCCTTCTATGTGGCCCATCTAATTACTAAGGGGTTCACATCTACAAATAAAGGAGGTTATAGTGCCCCTCTACTCATCAGACCCATCAGAGTACAATGTCCCATTTGGGATGTACCTCACAAGACACTTCCAACAGCTGGAAAGACTACAAAAGCACCTCACCAAGAGGATTACTAGCCTCAAACATATGTCCTATGCAGCCCAACTGAAAAAACTCTGGCTGTATTCAAGTGGTATATTGCTTACTCAGAGGTGATCTCTGTCTGACCTACAAAGCCATGTCCAAATCAGAACTGATGGACATGCTCCACCTAAAGAAATCCAAGTCACTGCAAGCCACGTGCTCTAGTGAGGTAAACCTCGCCACAACAATAAATAGAACATGCTGGAGGGATAGATTCCTGTCACAAAGGCTCCCTATGCTTTGGAACAAAATTCGTAACTACATTAGGCACAGCCCCCCACTAAACACTCAAGAGAAGCCTTGACGAGTGTTTGGGTAACAGAAAATACACCCCTGGGATCACTTCATTGGCTCTGCCTGACAAGAGGCTCAGTTAATTAAAATCAATGGGGCGGCGAAAGCAGACACACTCTGGCTAGGCTTATAAATGCCCTCTGGCAGATCTCCTTTTCAGTAATTTTCATAGGTAGGTACTAGGCTAATATAATATGCTGTGTTCAGGATAGCAAGTTTGTTCAATCTGTTACTTCAGGGAAGAAGATGTCTAACACTCTAGCACAAGTACAGAAAACAGATCATCTAGATAGGTCAGTTTACTTTGTTCAGGACAATCAGAATATAGGTCAGTTTACTTTGTTCAGGACAATCAGAATATAATGTGCAGCAATTTAAATTGTTTACAGTACTGTTAATGAAGACAGTATTTCGAATATTGTGAACATCTAATAAAACCTTATTAAATGAACTACAGTGTTTGGAGAATTCAAGCTGAACAGTGCACAAGACTTTGTTCATAAGGGAGAGATTGACACCTATTAAAAGCACGAGCTTGGATAATTAAGACTTTCATTTCTCAGTCTCGCTGTATAGTGTTGCCAGCTAATTAAGGTACAGTACTGCATTTTCAAATCTTCCAGGAGGTATTCTTGGCTTAGGTTTCAACCTCTGGCTGATATTAAAGCTAAACTGATGGATGCTCCTCTGGATCCTAAACTTTTGTTTGGGGAAGCTGCTGCTGGTTTAAGTCCCTTCAAGATAAGGGTAAGGCCGTATGGGAGCTTAACATGCGTTTGCTTTCTCCTATGGTTGAACTGCAGAGAACTTACGCCGCTAAACCTGCCTTTGTTTGAAGGCAATCCTGCCCTTCTACTGAAAAGGTAAGAAAAGTGGGAAACGGGCTCCCCCTGCTAAGGCTATTCAATTTTCAGGGATTCCGAAGCATTCCTTTCTGGACAAACTAAGCGCTGCGTGACTTATGTCCCTTCCCAGCCTCACTCCCTTTTCGCTTTGCCTCACTTCCAGTTTGGCTTCAGATCGCTCAGGATTCTTGGGTCCTGTCGATCATTCATCAAGGGTATTTTGTGATGTGGAAATCCAGTCCTTTTATGGGCATTCCTCAATCTCCTTGGGAACAACTTCCCTTTTTGCTAGAGGTTATTAGAGACCTCTTGTCTCAGGATACTGTGTCCCCCAAAGGGGGAAAGGGTTTGAATCCTAAATGTTTCTAGTGCCCAGAAAAGGCACTTGAGACCTATTCCAGACCTCTCTCACCTAAACACTTTTAGAAAAGGTACCTTCCTTTCAGATGGTTGTCCCTTCAGATTCCGTTTCCTGCCTTGCTCTCTCTCAGGCCTATATGGTGTCTCTGGATCTCAAGGATGCTTATCTCCATATTCCAATACATCCTGTTTTCAGAAGTTGTGTGTTTCTCTGTTGCTTCCTGGTATTTTCAGTTCTCTGTTTTGTCTTTTGGCCTTTCTACTGCCCCAAGGGTTTTTACCAAAATGACTTGCTCTTGTGATTGCTTTTTGCAGACTTCAAGGGATCCAAATATTTCCTTGACTGGATGACCTGTCCATTCAGGCGTCCTCTGCAAACACCCTTTAGCAAAATCTTCATTTTGCTGTATCCCTTCTTCAGAGCCTAAGATTCACTATAAAATTAAAAAAGTCTTTTCGACTCCTTCTCGGGATCATGTTTTTTTGGGTTGCAGGATTTAGACTGTGCCAGTGCTTGCATCCCTGCCCCCTTCCAAAGGTCTTAACTCTCGTTTCCTTCACACACTTCTTCCCCTAGCTTCCATTACCACCAGTAAGTTTCTGAGAGTTCTGGGTTTCATGGCATCGACCATTCTAATGCTTTCTCTGGCCAAACTTCATATAAGAAAGTTTCAGTGGTTTCTGAAGTCAGTGTGGCTTCAACATGTTCATACTCTAGAATTTGTAGTTCCTCCTCTTCCTCATCTCAGACAGGAACTTCTCTGATGGATTCAGCAGCTGTCTCTGAATCCAGGGATCCCTTTTCACCCCCCTTTTCCCTCTCAGGAATTGCAAACAGATGCCTCCGACATGACATGGGGGAGTGACTTTTGGCTCCCTAAAGGTACAGGGGGTGTAGTCACCTCATCAGCAGGAGCAGCACATGAGAGATGAGAGCCCTTCTGCTGGGACTTTAGGCCTTTCAGTCTCTCTCTTCTCCAGGACTTCAAGGTTTTCACAGACAATACCACAGTGATGTGGTACATCAACAAGCAAGGAAGTACAAGATCTTGTTTTCTTTGCCAGTTGGCATTTCTGGCATGGGACCTTGCTGTCAAGCGACTCTTCAGGCAGTTTACATCCCTTCTGGTCAGAATACTGAGAGACACACTGAGCAGAGCAGGTCCTTAACTCAGTCCCATGAATGGATGCTTCACAGGAATGTGTCTCTGGACATTATCCACTAGTGAGGTACTCTTCAAGTGGATCTTTCTTCCTCCCCAATGAACAGACAACTTCCTCTGTTTTGTGCCAGAGTCACTAGTCCTTTGGTATGGAAGATGGACTCCCTCATTCTCTTGGAAGGGGGTGTTTCGTGTTTCTATATGCATTTCCTTCCCTTCCTCTCATTCTGAAAATACTGTTCCAAAATTCAACAGGATGCTCCCAAAATCTTGATGAAGACTCCCTTTTGGCCGCGACAGCACTGGCTCCCTCTTCTTCTGTATATAGCCAGGGGCAATCACCACAAGTTAACCTCACAGGGTGGATCACACAAAACAAGGGACTTCTTAACCCTCTCCACACCATCTTAAACCATTGGTGACAGGATTTTGATTCTGCATAGACAACTTTTTTCTGAGGAAGTGCTGCAAGTCCTGCAGGAGGCCAGGAAAAATATGACTAAGAAATCCTACTTATCTGAATGGAAGGGGTTTTCTTTTTGGTGTCTCTCTTGTAACCTGGACCCGCTTACTGTGGATGCTCCTTTGGTTCTTTCTTGTGCGAGTTGTTCAATACTGGTTTGGCCTACTCTTCTATTAAGGCCCACCCTTTCAGCTATCTCTGCTTGAATATATTTTCCTTCTCCTTTAGCTGCTAGATTGGATGTGAAAATTTCTTAAAGGCATCCTTAATATTAGACTTCCCAGGAAGCCTGTTCCCTCCTCCCTGGGATCTTAAATTTTGTTTTGGAAAAGTTGACTCTGGCTCCTTTTGAGCCTGCTGCTTCATCTTCCTTGCAACATTGTTGCTGGAAGACTATTCTTTTGTTAGCACTTACTTCTACCAGACAGGTGTCGGAGTTGCAGGCCCCAATGGCTTTTCCTCTTTTCTGATTTTTCATGAGGACAGAGTATCCTTACTCACTACCCTTTTATGCTGAAGGTGGTCAACGAGCTTTCACTTAAAAGGACAATGGGATTCTATTATTAAATGCTCAACTTCTCTGCCTTTATTCGCCCTTACTGTCCTTGCTATGAACAAAAATGCAGCATTTAAAATATTTTAAATTGACTTTCTCTCCACTAGAATAGTACTTTACTGTACTGTGGTGGTTTCACTTTCAAAAATCTTTCCCCCCGCTCTGCTGCAGTCTCCAATTCACTGTCATCAAGGCCACTGATTACAGGTAGCGTTCTGGCCATTTCCTTCCACAAACTGACACCACTACCATCCTAAAAACGCACCCATGCTGTGATGTTACAGCTCCCTGGTCCTTCCCCTATCCATACAGAAAGGGAAGGCTAGAACAAGGAAACCGTACATAAACCAAGGCTTCTGCTGTGAATGGTCAATCACAGCAGATAACTTTTCAAATTACCCTTAGCACTTTGACAGCTAGGGAAATTAGGTGTGAAGGTGGATGGGAGAGGAGTCAAACTAGTACAATTCAGGCTTCACAAAAGATTACAGTTTAGCCATTCTTAAAAAAAAAGAGGCAGCAGTAAAGAGCACGTTGAAAGTCTGTTCTGTGGCATTTGCACTGTTTGCATTTTTTTAGTCACTGAATGGCATGAAATGTTACTTATTAACTGAAAGACAGCAATGTATGCATGTAAAATCAATGCAGTGGCAGGAGCTTTAGGAAGAAAGATGCCTACGTGATTTTTTTTAAACAGACAAGCACTGCATTGTGAGATACCTAGAGGCAGACTAAACAATCAAAATTACTTCAAGATGCCAGACCCCATGTGGTCAGACTCAGAAATTACTTATAAAACAATTTTAAAAAGTGTAAATAGCCCCAGAGTGGTGTTAAAATGTAGGAAACCCTAAACCATGATGAAAAAAAAAAAAGTTAGTCTGTGGGTGTGGTTCTCCATTTAATCAGTCTATTAATCTACCTACTTTTCCCCCCTCTCTACAAACTGAAAGTGAGAGGGTGCTGCATACTTTGGGCACACATAGCCAACTTGGAATTTATTTGGATAAGATAAAGGATATTAGAAAATCTGATCAGTCATTTCTTTTCATCCTAGATCTTTGGGGCTTGTTATATCCAAGCAAACAATTTCTTCTTGGATTTCTAAGGTTTTCTTTTATTACACTTTTCATGGCAACAGCTTTTTTTTTTTTTTTTTCTCTCAATTAAAGCTCATTCTACTAGTGCCATGGCTTTTTTCTGGTGCTTTTTTCATACCTTTACCAAGCACATGTTGGACGGTATCTCTAGAGCTAGGTCTGGTATTGCTGGTTCAGTTCGTGTTTTTTTGGGGACTCTTCCACCCCTTCCTACTCCCAAGTTTCCTCTTGAGCTCTGGCACTCTCCCATATAGTTAAGAATACTGCAGCACTGACTAAGGATGTATGTTATACAACTGTACTGTACTCTTACCATAATGGTATATTTGTTGCCTTCACTGCTGCAGTATTCGTTCCTTCCCTCCACCCCCCTAATTCTTTGCCTTCTTGGATGTACACATTACCTCTTGGGTTCCTTAGACTGGTGTTCCTCCTGGGGCAATTAGTTCTGGTTTTGGTAGGCCTGCTCACCACCTTTATGCCTAAGTTACGCAGAGAGTGTATGGTGACATTCAGCAAACCTTTCAAATTCAGACATCTTTGGAAGACTGGCCGGATGTCAGGCTTCAGCGGGGGGGGGGTCCCCATATAGTTAAGAATACTGTAGCAATGAAGGCAAGGACATCTACTGTTAAAGTAAGATTTTACACAACTGTAGTTTCCTCAGCCAACGATCTACATTTACCTTGAAGGTTGCCGGGCTGCTTGCCTCACAAACGAATGATCTTCTCCCAATCAGTACAAAGGGTATAACTCTAACAAAATATAATACAGTAATAATAAACTTAATTTTCTAACAAGCAAACGAATTTGCATTTAAGTGGGGTACAGCACTGACGTGCATGGACCTTTTTACAGATTCAGCCCAGGAACAATGCCCAATTAAGCAACTTAACCTTATTTACAAACTATACTCATTGGCTTGTTTTTCGTATTCTTAAAACAAATGTGATATACTATAAACCACTACCAGAATTAGTTCTTATACATGCCTATTGCAGGAGCATGAAAAAAATTTTGCAGAAAAGAATGTGATGTACTATATACCATTATCAGATGAATATAGTTCACAATAAAAAGCATGCCACATGTAATAACACCATAAGCAAAGTATCTAGACACAGATGTCCAAAAGTCAAAACTTCATGACATAAAATGATATAAGAAAAAAGGAAGGAACAGAGTATTCCAGTGTGCAATACAAATTGCTTAATGACAGATGCATTAATATGAGACACTGACTAGCAAATACGACCACACCAACCAATAAGCAAGATTTACTCAAAGACAAAATGTATTCCTTTTTGTGAACATCAGAAAATGTATGCTGCAGTGACATTTTACTGAACAGTGCAGAGTGCTAATGTGCCACTTAGTGCATGGGCTTCCCTTCAAATATTAGCGGCAGAGTTGTGCAATAAATTAAAACAAAATGTAGTGTTATTAATGAACTGTATACACACCAATACTAATGTTGGCTATACTGTATCTACCACGGACATCACACAAACCATGCAGTAAATGAAACTGTCAAAACATGGTTGATGCAAAACTTCACAATGTCATGCCTACAAAATTCAAACTCATCTAAAAGTTCTTCTCCCATTGGTCTCAGAGATTCATTCCAAGTCTTCTCGCAAGCTCTCAGATTGTGTGTGCATATGCACAAAAACAGCTTCCCTTACAACTCACTGAAAATCAGACTGGTATCAGAGATCTAGCAATGCATTCAATTTCTCATTTCCCAACAAAAAAAAAAAATAAAAAATTCACCATGCAACACTTTACACACAGTCTCTGAAAGTTAAATTCTATGATTTTCTTTTTTCAGACCTATATATTGCTGGCTACTCTGAGCCTTTAAAACTACCCAAGAATTGCACAAACTTTATTTTAATTTATTTGACATCTGTTGACCGGGATAGTCCAACTGGGCAAGTGCCTTTTTTCAGCAGAGGCCCAGGGAGAAAAGTTCCAAAGTAATACTATACAACAAACATAATACTTCAAATTACAGTGAATGTAAAATACAGTGTGATTTTCTACAAATGCATTAACAAAAATGAAGGCAAAAAGACATAATACAATTGTTTAAAACGGACTGTAGACTCAGCAGGCAAGTTATAGATGACATATAAAGTTGACTACTGCTAAGATAGGAACCTAAATGATTACACCATCAAACTCATAAGGCAAAAAATGCGGTCACACACATACACATTTTCCTATACAGCTTCAAAAACTAATAAACTACTTGCAATTCCACCAGCTGGTGTACCAAAAGTGCTTCTTTGCTCTGCTGAAGTATCTGCACAAAACCACTGCCAAATATTACTTAAACTACCCTTACAAACTTCTCTCTCAATATTTCCCCCTCTATGGTACTACTCGGTTATGTTTTGTAAACCAAACTATCCAAATGCCATAATACAAATTACAGTGCAGACCTGGGAGAAAAGTTCACAAAGCTAACAATCGACTTGCAGTCTGCAACAACCATAAACAACAGAGGCATGCATTTTATAACAAAATTTTGCCAAAAGATGGTAAACAAAAAAAATTTCACACACAGCAATAATACAAAATGGTTACTTCCATTTGTAAAAAAAAAAAAAAAAGCATTATACAAAAAGTCAAAGGGTTTGATTGCAACATAGTTGTATGCAATGTCTGGTGTTAAGCTTGTCATAACTATATTACCTATGAAAACTTAAAAATAAGCTTTATTCACAACTACCTGCAGTTTTAACTTTATATAAAGCTTATTCCAAATTTACCCAAATAATTTTTTGTCACTATCATCGAAAGAATGGCAAAGTCTACACTGCTTTAGAAGGTGACCTGAACATTTTAGCTGAAAGGTAACATCACGAGACACGAGCATACCTGTAATGGCAGCAATAATAAGAGAGCTAATTTATACTAGATTATCGGTCAATTAGCAAGATACATGAGGCCACAATGGTAAACTTGGAGGACTGCTAGCTAATATATCTAGACTTTTTGGAGCCTAGTGCCGTTACCAGATAACAATACAATACAAATACTGGAGATAAACGTTGTGCCTTTATTTTCAAAATACACCCATTACTCTAAAGAGACTTCCATGGAGATATGGTTTTCTATAACGAACAATCACATAAACCATTCTACATATCACCCACTCTCGCATTGCCACAAATACATGTGGTTAAAAAGTGCACTCCTTTTTAGTTCAAGTTAATGCACAAGAGGAAAGTCGTTTCTTCTGCATCTAAACATATTCAAAAAAAGATTGTTCGTCTTCCAAAAGTAAGTCCACAAAACTCTCCAATGTAAAATTCCCGATAACTTGCCTGTAGATACCACGAAAAAAAATTAAACACTAAAATAAAACTGTTAAATTAGTGCACCGATACAACACAAATGCAGCCCTCACTGCATTCTCAAAATATGAGACAAACACTACACCAATCGTGAAAATATGCAAACTGGCCAGCGTGTTTAAGATGCAGTTTACAATTTAAAAGTAACCAGATTATGATTTAAGCTGTAGCTTGTTAAACCAAAACAACATTTAACGCCTCCTTCACACGTATGCAAACACTCTCACACGTAACCTTACGTCAGCTCAAACTGTGGAGTGAGACTAATACCAAAGAGCAGAACTCACAGACAATGCAAATTTATAGAATCGAGAAAAGCAATACACAATCTTTCATGAAAATTAATACTCAAGATAAATATATTACAAAATGTCTAATTCTGTAGAAAACAAATGTTACTACAAGGATTAGGACTCGTCTAACTTTGCCTCCTTCCCAAAAATAAAATTAAGAGCTAACACACAAACCACAGCCTACACAACTCCAACCCCCCCCCCCCCCCCCCCCAAAAAGAAAACAAATTAATAACCCAACCTTCCTTCTTCGTACAGGACACAAAACAATCCATGCGGACTCACGCTTCGGCCTTCCTAGTTCAAATTCACTTACCTTTTGGCATATTTAAAAGTCCAGAAGTGAAATGCTAAAACAAACGAGAAAGTTAAACAAAACCAAACTTCAGCAAAACTACTTAACTAAAATAACTGTCATAAAATAAACCTCAACTTTCTATCTGGGACACTATCACTTGGGCATAATCACATAGCACTAGGACAGAAAGCAGTGGGTGGGCCGCGTACGTTGGGGGAGGTTTTTTTTTTTTTTTTTTTTTGAGTTGTCCGCTGTACTGCCTGATTCAATGGGCTCGGGTGAGTCAAAGAGCGACGTATGTGGTTATTCTTTTATGACGCTTGCATTACATGCTCCCTCGATAACAAATCGTCACTTTCAGCTTAAGTCTAAGATTCTTATCATTTGCGCTCCTCGATTACTGGCGTGTACTTGGCAGTACCTACAGACAACTAAGCTGATGCAACAAGAAGCCAACAAGTTATAAAACATCTACTGCAAAACCAATATAATTGTATCAACCAAATAAAGCAACACACATTGTTTATATATAAAACACGAATATATATATATATATATATATATATATATATATATATATAAATATTGTGTTCCCCTCCACCTTGGGAATCCCTTCTCAGCTGATATAGATATTGATATATATATACACACACACACAAACAAACTAATGTTCCCTCCACTTTGGGAATCCCATCTGTGCTGCAGGAAGTTAAAACTACCCATTTGTTTCCCAATTTCATTAGAGACTTGAGAGTAGGAAGTCCCTTCTGTTGTGATGTCAGTATAGTGAGACCATATACTGAAACGATTTGGTTTAGTTGGTGGTATAGGATTGTGTTAGTTCAAGGTGGATTAGTTAGTTTTGATGTTATAAATATGCCTAAGGTAAAGAGGAGCAGGAAACCTCCTCCAGATGGTTGGGAGTTGATTGAGCCTACTTTAGATGAATTGGATCAGAAGATGCGAGAAGGTATTTATCAGCATTTGTCTACTGGGGTAGCGTACTGATCACAAAGCGGTTAAATGTAAGCTTAGTTCGTATTACCGTAAGTAACAGCAATACAGGGTTCGTCGATTCTTTACTCTGTTTACACCAAGGTACTTCGCGTAGGTGGTGCACACATACTCACTGGGTTGTACGTTAAATGTTTGGCCTGTTTTAATTTTGTACTTTTATTTATAAAGTTTAAGAATGTTGAAGTATACAAATTGAAACTCTAACGATTATTACTGACTTAATGTTAGTGAAGACAGCAGCAATTCTTCAACATACATGTCAACCTCGTTGCGCAAGAAATCTGGACAGAGCCACATAATGATATATTTTTTGGGGGGGGATTGGAAGTCCCCCCCCCCCCCCAGATAGGATCAGATTTTGAATATTGCTCTTACAAATGTAAAAAGATGTTATAATATCTTGCTTTTATATGTATTTTCTGAAGAATATGAATTTTGTAACTTAAATATCTCATTATTTAGCGACTTCACTCTTCAGGGATTAGTTGGAAAAACACAAGTTTTATGAGGGGTGACCAAAGATATGATGCGAAAAATCTGGACAGTTTAACGGTAAGCTTCTGCTTTGCACAGTTTTAAGTGCCACGCAGTCCTTTTGGGGGAGCCATGTTACCCTGTTTTTTTTTTTTTTTTCCATCATGTCCTCTTCTTCAAACCTTGATTTACAGGAACTCTTGAAAAAAAGTTTTGGTTTTATTAGGTTGGCTGTCCTACCAGGGGCGGAGCTTGCCACTCCACATCTTGGTGTGTCCTAATATAAACCGTCACCCAAGGATTCACTCACATAGGTATGGCAAACATTTACCATTGAATAAAGTATGCATACATTTGTATTTATTTTATGTTAATGTGATGTAAGCAAGCTATTTTCCCAAGTTCTTAAAATATTGCAGGGTATTGGGAGTGTTATCTTGGACTCGCCACTGGTAAGTTATTGCTTGTGTGTTTTTGTGTACATTTCTGAATGGATTCCTGTAATCCAGGGCTAAAGGGGGTGGGGGTTATAGCACAGACCTTTAGATTAGGTAATATGTTTAAAGTGTGTGTTTTATATGACACCCATGTAGTTAGCAGTAATAAGTCCCATGTGAGAAAGCAAAAAGGTGATTAATAGGTGGTTCCTGAGGGCCCGCTATAAGGGCTGTCTTTCAACATCACCTTCAGGGATCTCCAAACCACTAACACAAATGTATGTCTAACTAAATTTGCCAATTAATGCAGGATGGGTGCTGCTATTCCCTGACCGTCTTGTACACTGTTACCACACACTTCAGTGGTGTATTGGAAATGGCCTCTCAACAGCAGCTTACAATAGAGACCTCATCCACTTTGTATTGACCTCCAAAATTTCTTTAGATTTTTCTTCTTAATGATTATCCTGTGGATCAGAATAATAGTTTTTGTCTAGGTTAATTTGCTTCTTGGTGGGGTTGTGCAACTCCTTGTATAGATGTAAGGTTTGAGGGAGTTTCTTTGTGCTATTGTTTCTAGGGGTTGATATTTTTTACCCTTTTATTTCTGGTAGGGGCAAGGGGGTTATTCGTGAATATATTGTTAAATTTGTTGACAGCTTCATGTAGAGATAGGGTTTTGAGTAGACTGAGTGTATCAGGATGAAAGTTAGAAAGCTTTCGGGTAGTTCAGTATTGATGCTTTGTAGCTGGCCTGTGATTTCTCTATTAGTGAATATAGGATGATGGTCACTGTTGGAATCTGGTGGTACCCCTGAGATAGCATACTCGTTGGGGTCAGAGACAAGTATCCAGTCAAGGATAGAATTTTTGATTAGCATTGTTGAATTGAGTAGTGGAAGAGATCGGCTATTTCAACCCATACAAGACTAGTAGTTGGGATGTTAAGATGTCACGGATAACTAGTCAATGTTAACATCGCCTAAGATGATGGTTTCAGTAGTAATATCTGTAGTTATCCAGCAAAGAATTTATTTTAATAAGCTAATATTACTTGTTATCTAGCAAATGCATGTATAATTGATGATTCTGCAGCCGATTTTTGGAGACAATCTGATAAAGACTGGCTAGAGTCTGGTGGAGAGTGATTAGCTGAGGGAAAGAAGACAAAAAAGAGAAATTGCTTTGGCGATAATGTCCTCTGAAAGCATTCAGGGGCTTTCCCAAGGTAGTTAATGTTCTCTGAAAACATTCAGGAGGGTTCCCAGCTGGGAGAGCTGTAAAGATAAGACAAAAGCAATCAGCACTTAATAGAAGCACAGGCTGCACCATGTGCCTTGGCATGGATGACTTTTCTTTTAGGTTAACTCAAGATTGTGAGTGTGGCTGTCAGTTTGGGACTTTTGTTCCCATTAGGAGGGGAAAACTTCAATATTTGAAGGTGTACATCGTTTTGTGTATTAGTATTATGTTATTAGGTTTTAGGGGGTATTGGGGGTGTTTTTGTTTGAGGGCTTTCAGTAAAACAAAAAGTTTTGTAAGATTTGACATAGGCTGAAATGTATATGACCAGAAACAACTGTATAAAATCTTGACCTGCCAAACAGTGTATGTCTGTAACACAAAAGCTGGAACTAGACATTTAACAAAAAGGATGTTGTATATAAAAGATGGGAATAATAACTTTTTAATACAATGATGCTTTCCTTAATGCCTTTAAATAGAAATGGCCTCACAGATAAATACAGACAAAGAGTAGTGAACTATATTTAAAAAATGTAGAGTGCAAATACCTATGCTACAGGAGGTAGACTTGGCAGAATACATGTGACAAAGGAAAAGAGGAGTACTTAGATTAATTGCAAGAGGAGCTCCAATAGTGATAGAAGAAGATCAAAAGATAATAATGGCAGATATCTAGTCTTAAGGGGCTAGTGGCAAGGGGAGGAGGATTATACTGGCATGTATTTGCATTCCACCTAAAACTGCTGTAACGGAGCTTAAGAAAATTCTGGGAGAAATAATCAGTTTTCAGCAAGGAATATTACTTATAGGTGGGGACTGGAACTTGATTTGCAGTAGTGAAGATGTGTCTGGGGGGCCCAGAAGGGAAATATAACAAAAGGGGTAGATGTTTTAAGAAATGTATGAAAATATTTGGCAAAGAATATGTGAATTCAGTAATAGGCATTTGGGGATGAATGTACATATTATTCCCCAATATATAGAAACTGGACTAGGCTAGACAGAATTTACATTTCACAGGGACATGTGCATTTAATTGAAGGTCTAGACACCCAATAAATGTTTCAGATTGTGCACTAATAATAGCTAAAATAAAAACACAGGGTAATGAAATAAAAATGAGGCATTGACGCTTTCCCACCTATCTGTTGAAAATAGAGGAATTTGAGGAAGGGGTAGTGGAGATTATTCAGGAGCTGTTGGAAGGACATAAATTTTATTCTGAAAATCTAGCTGGAGAGTGGGAAAAAAATAAGGTGGATTTTAAAAACTGGGTGGAATAAAAGAAAGGGAACTGGTTAAGAAGTAACAAGAATTAGAGGGACTGACAAATGTTAGTGTTGCAGAATAGGGGGAATCTCGGAACAAGAAGAGGATGAACTGCAGAATGCTAGGCAGAAAATAAGGGATTACCTCAATAATATACACAAGTTTAGAGAGTGCTTTTAAGCAACTGCTTTTGATAATACTAGAGCACAAAAACCTTTAGCACGACGACTCAGGCAAGTGGAATGGGCTGTCACCAAACATGGGAAGCCTAGAACAAGGAAGGTAACGAGATCCTTTAGAGGTATTGGAATTATTTCAGAAATTCTGAGAGTCTCTGTAAAGCAGAAATATATGAAAATAAAAAAAAAAGATATACAAATGGAAATGTTTATGGAAGAATTAAATATGCCAAGGTCGGAGGTAGATGAGGCTCCGTTACTAACAGGATAGGAGGAGATAAAAATTGTGATGTATAACCAATCTACAGGAAAGTCCCCAGGAATAGATGGTATTCCTGTGGAAGTTCGGAAGTTAAGAGGAAAGAAAACTGAAAGATCTGGAAGGTTTTGTTTAACAATATCTTAACAGGAGAAGTAGTACCAGTGTCCTGGAAGAAAGCAGTGATAGCTATAATACCTAAAGAGGGTAAAGATCCATCAGATCCAGCTTCATACAGGCCCATTTCAATACTAAACCATGATTATAAACTGTTCATGTCTATAATGGCTAAAAATGGTAAAAATAATGCCAAAACTGATGGATATAGACCCATGTGGTTTTGTGGAGGGGAGACAAACATTTGACAACATTAACAAAACGATGATCCAGAGGGAAGCAGAATGTAAGCAAATACCATTGTTGGTGGGTATTGATGCAGAGAAAGCATTTGACAGAGTAAGCTGGGACTTTATGAGCAGGGCAATTGAAGCATTTGCATTTCCTGAAAACAAATACAAGGTAGATTAGGAGAATATATGAGAGATCAGAGACTAAAATTAAAGTGTGTGGGGTCTTCTCTGATACTTTCTGCTTGAGCAGAGGAACCAGGCTGGGTTGTCCTTTTCCCTCTTATTTGCATTACATTTAGAACCATTGACAAAGAAAATATGAGACTCAGAAATTCAAGGATATAATTGATATGGTAGTCAAGAAAAGCTGGCTTTATTTGCAGATATTTTGTTGTACCTGACAAAAGCAGAAAAATACATTACAGTGTTGTGGAACATTTTGAGACTTTCAGCTCTTTTCGGGATAGAAAATTATAAAGCTAAAAGGCAATAGCGGTAAATTATGTACCCACACATGAACTGTTTCAGGAATACCCATATGTATGTGGACATGATAAAATGAAATATTTAGGACTATGGATTAAAAATGATTCTAGTGTGGTAGCTAAGGATATATGGGAAGAGACTAAACAAAAGATAATACAAAAACTGAGAAAATGGAAGCTTTGTTAAATGTATATGGATAGTAAGATGCAAGCAGTTAAAATGTTTTAGTCCCTTTAGTCTTGTACACAGGTCAGGCATATTTTTATCAGCCAGAGGAGAAGTTGCGGGTACCAATTAATAAAGAGATGAAGGACTTTATATGGTAGAGGAAGAAGGCAAGAGGTAAGTGGGATGAGATGATTCTTCCAGTAGAACACGGCGGATTGGGATTACCCAATTTGAAGGGGTATTTCAAAGCTACACAGTTAAGAGTCCGATATACAGCACAAGAAGAAAACTGTAAATCAAAGTGGAAAGTGATGATGATGTACACTTGGGAAGCTCAAAAAACAAGGAGAGACTGGGATTTTGGATGCAGGCCTTTAAGGAGAATAACAATAAGCATGTAGAATATTATACCCCTAACGTAGTAGACAGTATTCTAAGAACTAAACCAACACTGGAATGGAGAAAGGAGATTCTGTCTGTAGGGGTGACTGCAATTAGGGATACAGACGATAGGCAAGAGGGACAGAATTTAGTGAAGAAAACTGGCAAAGGTACCAAGGTATTGGGAGCAAATAACTAGAGAGGGAAAGGTGATAGAATTTGAAGGCGCCAATCATTTATTTGGACTGCAAGTTAGAGATTGCCTTCCCTACCAAGGATTGATATCAGAGTATAGGCAAAGAGAAAGAAATAGGGGGTCCTAAATGGAAGACCAGTACTGGCAGAGTTTTTAATAGAATCTAGAACAGAAGCTGCAATTAAAAAAAAAATAATTAGTAGAGCATATAAAATGTTACATGATAACTATAAGAATCAATCGTAGGAGGTTAGAAAGGATTGGGAAGAGGTTTGGTTAAGCAATTCACAAGGAAACAATGGGAAGATATGTGTATGTCTCCTAAATATGCAACAAAATCCTAGAAGATTTAGGATTTTTGCCTGGAAATGTTTACATAGGCATAGACATTTTATTCCCCAAGTAGACTTCAGAGAATTTTTTCTCAGCAGACAGTGAATGTTGGAAGTGTGAAGGAAAGGAGGTAATTTCCATATTTTCTGGAAGTGCATTGAGTTGACAGACTTTGAGGATTCCCTACAAAATGCACCATCAGAGATGGTGAGTGGGCAGATTGGTCTGACGAGGGAGATGATTAAAAGCAATTACTAGAAAATGGAAATCAAAATCTAAACCAGCTATACTGGAAGTAGTGAATATAGTAACGGAGATAAAACAACTGGAATTGAGACCTTTGGAAAAGGGTAGGAGCAAACTACATAGGAAAAAAGGGAATTGTGGGAACAGTACATCCAAGGAAGGAATAAGGCCTAAAAGGTGGTAGGACTTAAATGAGCTATGGGTGATAATGTAGTGTACTGGCTCACCAGATGCGCAGTAGCAAGCACCGCCCAAAACCCTCCCCCGTTGTACGTCAGTTGGAAGTATTCAATATTCATCCGGTGTGAATGAATATTTATTCTATTACCGAACTGCACAATGCCAGATTACCTAGCATTCACAGATTTAACAACCACACATTTACTGTATAACAAACAAATCCTTGTGTATGAACTGCACACTGCACTGAATTTTCAGCACTTACTGACTGCCCCCACCAACTTGTGCACATCAGATTTAACAGTTTACTAAATTAATAATTAAACAGTACATATCATTCTAGGACTGCGTATCCCATCTGAAACACGAGATATTTACTTTTATTTAGTTCTTCCTCCGACTTCTTTACTGCACTGCTCACCTTTAAAAAAAAGTCCATCTCGTGAAAAAAAAAAAAGAACTAAAAAGCGGCTAAAATGGACAATGACAGGTCAATGAAGCCTCTACTAATAAACACCTGAATGCAAGTAAAAATGTGTAGGATAAAAAGTTTTAAAATCATATAATTGCCACAGGCCCCAGGAGCCGCCTGTTGTATAATGCAGAGTAGCACACCAGCTAGGGTTTGAAGGTTTTCAATTGCAGCAAACTCATGGTTTCCTATGAGACTCCAGCATGACAAGAACAATTCCTTCTACACAAGAAAATACACAGTCTAAGTTACCGTTAGTATGGAAACATTGTGGGTTGCAATTTCAAATGCCAGGTGTTAATGGAGTCTGCACGTGATATCTTTACAGTACAATTGTATTGCATTCGGCCACATTAATTGTATGCATGTCACTACCCAATATGAATGGCATGTCAATCATGCCTCATTTCATATGCAACTTTTCACGCCAATCACCGGAGCCACGCTCACTAGAACTGGAGGTGAGCCAGTACACTACACTATCGCCGAGCTATGTAATGTTTGAGTTAGAAAAATTGGGTAGATTATAACTGATGTGTAATGTTTGCAACTGGGAGTGTGTCACTATGGTTGTGGTATAAAATGCTTGCGACTAGGATTGTGTCTGTCTGGTTTGTTTTCATTTATATAAATGTATGGCTGCCTATAGTTAAGTGATGGTTTAATGAAAATGCTTCTTGTATATAAAAAAAAAAAAAAAGCAGGAATTGATTAATTTTGTAATATTGCGTAGGTTATATGATGTATACCAGTATATATGAAGTATAAATTGGCCCTAGGCATGAGTGCGTGCGTGTGTCTTCTGTGGAAGGCTGGGTGCTGGGCTGGCAACTCGACACCGTAAAACTCTCCTGCCAATCACAGCGGACAGGTGATCCACTGTGGCGACGCCTAACCAGGAAAAAAGGCAGAAAGAAGATGTTCTGTTATGTTAATGTAGTTTGATTACTTTTATATGAATGTAAATTTGCCTATGTAACAAGTGATAATATTTTTTTTCCAAACACCTTTATTGAATTATTACCTGATGGTATGTAGAGGGTAACTATACAAAGTTTCTTATTTTATTAACATTGAGAATAGAGAGAAGTTCTGCATTTTGGAAGGTTGGTATGCAAGTTTTGAGGGGTGAGAAACTTGGACAGTTATATATAATTGCAGCACCTCCCCCCTTTGTGTGTAATCTCACATTGAATTATATTGTAGACAAGGGATAGACTTTCAGAATGTTTTATATGGGGTTTTAACCATGTTTCAGTAATGACAGTTATATCCATGTGTGTATTGAAGAAAATGTGCTTGTGGTTCTTTAATTTTGTTTAGAATACTACAAACTTTAGTGGACGTAAGAAAACATTTTGTGGGTGTAGCACAGGAGTTTGGGGCAGGGGTGGTGGAATGGTCATGAGGCTGACAGGCTGAAGTTGGGATGGCTGTCCCCGCAAGGAGTGATTTTTAGAGAAGAGAGAATTAGGATTAGTTGGATTTAATTCATATACTTTATATATAAAAACTAAGTTATGTCAAGGTGAACTGAATTCTAAGATGCTTTGTATTTGAAAAGGTGAGCAGGTTGGACATTTAAATAAAATTGAGGAAATAGATATGAAGGAGGGCTTAGCCTGAGTATAGGTAGGGTGGCTGGTTGTGCGTGTGAATGAAGTGTGAAAGAACCATGGTAGGTAGTGAGGTGACAAAATAAATAGAGAGGTGGAGATGCAAAAGGATAACATGGTAGATGGAGAACTATGGCGTAGTTAAGGGGAGATTGTAGTTGAATGAAAAGTAATGTGAAAGAAGACTGGAAGAAGATGAGGGGAAATACAGGTAGATGAGTAAAATGGCTTGCTTGAGATTTTGGGCAGGGTGGTCCCTTGTTATGGAGATGCAGGAAGGTTAAGAAGGAAGAAACTGTTGCAGAATAAGGTGAAGTCCCAAGACTGGAAAAACTCCCTTATTAGCCTCACCAAAAAGTTGAGATCCCTCATCAAAACCTCTAAAGCTAGCTATGAAGGCAGAATTGTGGCAGACACTAAGCCACAAAGCCTTCTACAGTTGTATCAAGAATCTCCACGGCGATACCCAGATTTGCTGAGTTAATGCACAATGTACCTCCTATACTGAGCCAACAGATTGCCAACATACTGGCAGACATTCAGTGCCAACTTTGCCCCCTCCCCTCCAAAGGACCAGTCACAATACCAGAAGAATGCCAGGTACCCAGCATTACTGCAGCACAGGTTAAAGCTGCATTGTCCAAGGCCAAGAATACAGCTTCCATGGGACCCAACAATATCCCTGGCGGTGTTCTACATGAACTACAAAGTGAACTGGCACCACACCTGTGTGCCATGTTCAGTCACAGCCTCACCTCAGGCTTTGTCCCTACAGAATGGCGCACTGCTATAGTCATCCCTCTCCATAAAGGGGGAATGACTACAGACCCTGGGATGATTGCCCCATTAGCCTGACTAGTCTGATATGTAAAGCTATGGAGCGTATCATCATGGACCTAATTAACAAGGATATAGGGAATCTCCAAAATCTGGATCCCACGCAATTTGGTTTTGTGAAGGGTAGATCATGCCTGCTCAACCTGGTTGACTTCTTTGAGTCAGTCACCAGAGCTGTGGATGAGGGCAAGGCAGTTCATACAGCCTACCTTGATCTGGCCAAGGCCTTTGATACCATTCTCCACTTGGGGATTATTGGTAGACTCACCAAACTAGGCATCAACCCTTATATCACTAGGTGGGTTGCAAATTGGCTTACAGATGGAACCCACGGTGTGAAATTAGCAGTCTTCAAGTCAGACTGCTGATCAGTCACGAGTGGAGTCCCACAGGGATTGGTCCTGGGTCCTCTCCTGTTTGGCATAGACTTCTCAGAAGTCCAGGCCAACACAGAGGGACTCTGGCTGACCAAGTTCACCGATGATTGCAAGCTGGGAGCCATTATTTACTCCCCAAGTGATGTAGACATCCTACAGAAAGGCCTCACTGAGACCAGAGTGGTGCCAAAACCATGGCCTTAAGCTTAATGCCAAAAAATGAGTAGTCCTTCCCTTTGGGCAAACTCGGTTCCCACTACTTACCACATTGATAGTAGCCCACTGAACAGTGAAGGTGTTGTAAGAGATCTGGGGACACAGATTGACACCAACCTCTCCTTCGACCACCACATTGCCACTGTGGTCAGAAAGCCCTTCTGTGTTGGACATCTCATTATCAAGGGTTTTGCATTCAGGAAGAAAGAGGTCATCATCTCTCTCTACTCCCTCTTTAGACTAGTCATAGAGTATAATGCCCCATTTGGCATGTACCTCACTAAACACCTGCAACAGCTGGAAAGGCCACAAAAGTTCCTCACGAAGAGGATCCTAGACCTTAAACACATGCCCTACGTGGACAGACTAAAAAAAAAACTCCAGCTTTTCTCTGTCTTATATCATCTGTTAAGAGGCAATCTCTGCTTGACTTGCCATGTCTGACTCAGCCCTATTAGAAATGTTACACCCCTAAAGAAATCCCAATCCCTCTGCACCACATGCTCCAGGGATCTCAACCTTATTACCACAATCAACAGAACATGCTGGAGGGACAGGTTCATAACCCAGAGACTTCCTAGGCTCTGGAATAGACTTCCCATACATGTCAAGCAGAGCACCTCACTGGCCCTTTTCAAGAGAAATCTTGATGAGTGGATGGGAAATAAAAAGTTCACCCCGGGGATCACTTCAGTGGCTCTATTTGAAAGAGGCACCGGGAATTAATGGCAGCATGATGCCAGGGCACTTCTATGGGCTAGGCTTTTAAAGGCTCCAGGGCCGTTCACCTAGTACACAACTATGAATAGAATATAGTTAATTAGAGAACTGTAGAATATACTGCTGTGTAGTAGGGTGAAATTGTGAATTTAAAGAAAGTGTTAGTCGAATGATTAAGTGGGTGACGTGTATAATAAAAGGTTTGTGGGTTTTATGTTTTCTGTCAATATTATGAAAAAGGGTAATATTGAGGAATGACTTGCTGAGGAGGAGGACGTGGATACTGTAAAAGGGGGAGAAAGAGAATAAAATTATAGATTGTAAAGTTAGAACAATATGGAAGAGTAAATTGTGATGGAGAGAAGTGTGGATGGAAGGTGACATAAAATTGTAAGCATTGGGTGAATGCTGTTGGATAATGAGGTAGTAACAGGGATTGGTGAAGCTAGGGGGAAGAAGAGGGGATAGAAGTGAGGAAAGGGGGATGTGTTCAATATAAATTTATATAAGGAGGGGATAGGTAGAAATTGGAGATATGGGTGCATAGTGAGCCTGAGTGTAGCGGGATTGGTGAAGCTAGGGGGAAGAAGAGGGGATAGAAGTGAGGAAAGGGGGATGTGTTCAATATAAATTTATATAAGGAGGGGATAGGTAGAAATTGGAGATATGGGTGCATAGTGAGCCTGAGTGTAGCGGGATAGAACACCTCATAGATGGAGGTATTGGCCAAGAAAAACAATCAAGTGACAGTGGAGGTAAGGGAAGGTTTAAACAGCAGTGTAAGTGGTTTTCCTAAAATACTGTGAGTAACTCAACGGGATAATGGAGCAGAAAAAGTTGCTCATGGGTAAGAAAGCCATTTGTGATAAAGAAAAATGGCATGGCTTTAACAAGCATGGCACTTTGAGGTACATTAACAAATGAAATGTCCTTTTGTTTTGTCTAACTTCAGTGGTACAGATGATTTTAGCAGCTTACCTAATGACAGTCTTGTATACTGTCTGCACTGAAAAATATTTCTTTGCAGGCTGCAAATCCACCTGGCAGAATGGAGATAATTTTATGCAGAAGGGGGGGGGGGCAACAACTTGGTAGATTGGGTGGAAGGGACAACCTTGCAAGCCTTGAGCAGCTATGTTCCTGTATATTTGGTTGGGGGAGGGGGGGGCTGTACAACCAGGATCTAGAGATGAATATTCCAAAGATCAAAATGGTGTAACTCTCAATATCAAACTCCCAGATTTCTTCCTCTTGCAAGACCCATGTCAACACTCCTTCTTGCAGCTACTGAGGTGAGAAGTTTGTCTCCATTGTTTTTCAGCTTTTTTTTTTTAAACATTTTTGTCTTTCATTATGCTTGTCTCAGGATTCTGGTCATATTCTGCTCTTTGGTAGTGATACTAAACAATAAAATACATCACAGAACATTCAGACACTTTGAGCTTCTATGGGTCTGGTGGACCCCACACCCCAGTCTATATTCATGGATTTTGACATGGACTTAGTGGTGGCCTCCCTCAACGCTAGCCATTCTAAAACCTGCCCTCTTTGTAAAGAAGGTTGCTGTAGGTTGTGTGGTGAGCTGGAGATGGTATGGTCATTACTACTTTAACTTTCATCACAGTCAGACCTTAAAGGTTTGCACAGGAGATCATTATAGTTTGTGTTGGTGCAGTATGGTCATTGTTTCTTTTATTTTTCTCACAGACCTCAGAGGTGAGCAAAGAAGGTTACCATAGTTTGTGTAGGGGCAATGTACCGTTTGGGAGCAGCAGAGTGGAATACATTCCTGCAGTCATTATTTTTCCTACTTTCATCACAGTCGCACATCAGGCTAGTGTATAGGTAGCTGCCTTAGGGGTAGGTGTGAAGAGTGAGGAAGCATGTCATGTATATGTTTGTCACTTAAAGTACATGACACTGGCCATTGGAACCTCCGCTTTCATCCCGATCTAATTCCAGAGAAATGCACGGTTAGTGATTCGTCTCTCTCTTTTTGGGGGGAAGGGTGGGGGGGGGTGGGAAGACAGTATTCACAGATAGGATTTAACAATTTTGTTAGTTTTATTGTCAGCTTTGAACATTTGTTTAAAACAGGAAACATCTTTATTCAATTATCACTTTTGACGTAGGCAATCTTGCATTTATATAAATGAAGACAAACCATACTGACATTTTTTTAGTTGCAAGCATTATACATCACGTATCCAGTCAGTCAAATATTACATACTTCATTCAAATCCTGCCTTCTTTTAAACCTCATTCCTCCTCCAAAACATTATTCTGCATGTATTGTTCCCATAATTGCCATTTTTTTCTGTGTAATTTGCTCCTGTCATGTTTTAAAGATCCCATTTTCAGTTGTTTTATCTCTGTTTCTATATTCACACTTCTGGTACAGTTGGTTTTAGACTTTGATTTCCATTTTCTAGTAAATGCTTTTTAGCAGCCACCGTAATTAGACATAGCAAGGCCTTACTATGTCTAGACAATTTCAATTCTGTATCATAGCTCAAAAAATAATTTTCTTAGTTGTACCAATTTGCTCCTCCATTATTTCGGATAGAGTAGTCAGCTAGGAATTTTTAAAGTCTGCCAACTCATTACACCCAAAAACATGTGTTCCCAGTTACTTCTTTCTTCCCCATCACTCCTTCAAACATTTGAACATCGAGCCATGGACACAACTTATGCCTTCTTGAAAGAAAAAAAGACTGAAATTGTATTCTTACTTGTGATTTTTGTTCAGGCCATGGTTGGATTAAAAAAATTAGGAAAATGCAATTCAGAGCATGTATAACCCAATAGCTTCTTGGGGGGGGGGGCTAGCTTAACTGAGTTATTTCCTACCTGGTTATTACTGTGCTGTCCTGGCCAGGTGAGGTGTGTTGAAAGGGAGCAAGGAAACAATAACACCGATTTTCTTTCCTTAATCATAATTTCTTTTCAAGCGATCATTGAAAGAAAAGGTTGTATACAAAGAAAAACAATTAAAATATACTTCAGAGCTTTTAGAAAGTCATGGCCTCTTGATAATGCTAAAGAGTAAGACAAAATGTGAGGGAAAAAAGTAATGTGCGTAGTGTGCATGTTTTTGGCGGGGGGTGAAACAGTAGGCAGTGCCTAGAGCACCATTTCATTTAAGTCCATCCTTTTTGCGTAGAGTTGTAATGCATCACCATTGCATCTAAACACCAGTGTAAATGTCCGTTTGTGAGACTGGGCAACATAGTGCAGTACACAGACCTGTCATAATGTAAGAGCATTTTAGCTACAATACAGTCTGTGCATACTACTCCTAAAACTCTGCAACATGAATTAAAAGGTTGCTTAGGGGGGTGGCAATGACAGGGTGATACTTAGACTGAAAGTGTCCAGTGGCCCCTCAACTTGACATTTTCTGGGGACCCCCTGGAATGTTAACACCAGCCTTGTAAGTAGCCCCATCAATAATAAAATATATCAATGTAAGAAAAAAAGATTATCATTTTTCTGTCTTGATCAAACCCATTATAGAATATAGTGCCCTTTTTTTATTATACTTGTATTCAAACATATTACACAGGTAGAAGGACCATCAGAGATCTTAACTAAGATCATTGGCCTGATAGACCTCCGCTACCAAGGCAGACTTCAAGTACTGTCTCTAAACTTTGTTTCTTAAAGAGCCCATCAAGGCGATGCTGTTAAAGACCCATCTCTCCTTTATCTCCTGCACATTCACAAACACTATTGGCTTGAATCTCCATTAACAAATAAATAAGACAAGGTAGAGGGACACATTTATTATGCAATACCCTAATCTTTGAAATAATCTTGTGTTACTTTTAAAATAAAATAACATAATTTCCCTTAATGCAAACACAAATTCATAGATGGGTAATAGCCTCCCTGCCCTTGTGGACCATTTTAAGCCTAGCCAATTTCCCTTAGTGAGAATGGATTCCTATATCTCTTGTCTGAGAGGTAAACACCTTAAGCATTATGCCGGTCCCCAACATAAATCTACATTGATGCATTTTGGTGGGGTGATTATGGTCCGTGGGCTGACTTTGCCTTGTAAACTTTATGAATCTATGATGCGCATGCATTATAGTGTATCGGTACACTTGTGAATCGTTGGTACCACCCCTGTACTGTTAATTAAGTGCAGGTATGGGCATGCTGTTTATTACAGTGCACTGATAATGGCAGGGTTTGCTGTGGAGGTTCTGCAGTAAAATATGACAGAGTTTAATATATGTATTGGCTACAGAGATGTTTTGCTAACTAATGTATTGCCTGTTAAACTGACTCATCCTGATAATATGGTTTGGCTTCCTTCCAGCATTTGATTTTAAAGAGGTATATGATGCACCTTTAGATAGCTGGGGTGCAAGTAGTACTTGTGTCTACATTGTGTTCTTGTTTTACTGTGTTCTTGTCTGCGTCTTGTAAAGAATTTTTGAGTATCTTAAGCTGTTGCCTCTGCAACTTTTAAATTGTGCTGTATTTTAAGCTGGTGCTATACCAACATTACATCTTTGAGATATATAGCTACATTGCTTTTGCTTTGGGGGCCTATAGTTAAAGTTTTTATATTTTATGTTGTGAATGTTTAATGTACATCTTTTGACTATTTGAATTTACTTTACTTTGGCTTAGACTGGGGCCGAAGTGGACCCATTGTAGATCAGTCTGCATCCCAGTTGTCAAATATAGTGAAGCAGAAGCACAGGCTTTGATTTGCTTTTGTCAATAACTGGACAGGTAAACTGGTCCAAAGACCATTTCCATTAGTATATGGAACCAAGTAACCGCACAAGATGAAATATGCATTCTGAATGAAAGTACCAAAGGCGATCATATTAGTCTCAGTCACGTATATGTATTTAAATGCAGCACATTGAGAATATCCGTTCACTATTGTATGTCATTATAGTATTAGTAATGTTAATATGCAAGTTTCATTAAACTGAGTTTAAGAAATAATTTGATGTATTATAGCACATTTTGTACGTTACATGTGAGAGGAAGATGGTAAGAAAAATTAATCTTTTAATGAATCCTTATAGAATGAAGGGCCATATAGGTCAATGTCAGACCATCTTGGGTTTTCTTTATCTGTTATGTGAGATTGCATTAATGTCAAGCGAATATTTGTATTTGCAGTTTTTAAGTTTCAATTTCCATATTTGTTAATGGGATGGATAAGTAATCAGGTTCTTCTGGACGCATCATCCACAGTCTGGGCCACTTGAGTGAAAGGCAGTTTTGTGTATGTATGTCCATAGCTGAGCATGTCTCCTGTGGCTTCTCGCAAGACCCATTCCAAGCTCAGCCGTATATGTCACCCAGCATGCAAGGAGTTTGGACAGTAGGGCAGGAGTCCAATAACGCTGGGTTGTTTTTCTGCCTTCAAGCCCATTTGACTTACCAGGCACAGGGAGATTGGCAGCTTAGGTCTGGAGTGTAGAGCAGTCAGTGGTGGGTCCTATAGACAGCCTTGCTCCTGTAGAGCCCAAGTCATATTTGATAGTCTTGCTGTATGTTTGCATTGTAAATGTTTATCACTGCTCTGAAGTTTACTATTGTGTGTCTACATCTGCCGTGGATGACTTTTTGATATCATAATCTCCAAATGGCACTATCGGTACCTAATGCAGTGTCTACCCAATTTGTGGAATAGGCTGCACATTCATATAAAGCAGAGTTCTTCTTCAACAGCCTTTTAAAATGGTCAAGATGGATGATTGCACGTTTTTATCTGGGATATGTGAGGGAAATCTGCTGCTTGATGGTGGTGGGTGGGGAGCACTGTTAATCTCCCATCAGTACTGGGTAATGTGGTTGAGCAGCATCTTGTGGATCTCCTTGGCTATAAGTTTAGCAAGAATCCATGAATCTATTTACCTAGGTGTGTGTTGGTACTGACTTGTATCTGTTAGTAAAATATTCGGTGTGAGCTATTCAGTATATCTTTTAGTGAATTAAGTACATTTTAAGGAAGTGTATTTGTGATATCAACTGCAAAGCATCTTTGTGTTTGGTAATAATTATTGAATTACTAGCTGTTCGAGTCAATGTCCTTTAATGATTTAAGTGCATGCGAGGAAGTATAGTTTGTCAACTGTAGTTTTGCTTTGATGTTTGACCACACAGCTTTGGCTAATCAAAATACAGATTAAATGTACTGCAAAGTATATTACTGAAATTTTTAATATATTCTGTATATAATTTCTTTTCAACAGTACTTTCAACACTGTCCGAGGTTAATTGATATCTTTAAAAGACCCATAATTGTTTTTAGTTCCTTTATTAATACATCTTTAATTTGGTTATGGGGAAATGCAACCAGTTTTGCTTGGTTGATTTGTTGGATATATTACAGTCCCCAAACTGCATGATGGCAAAAATGATTTTATTAGTTGCAGTAAGAGTAGCTATGCCATTATGTGGTGAGATTATAATAGCTCAAAATCTGTACTATAAGTTAGGAACTCGGGTTGCTGTTGATTTTTACCAATTGGTTATGTAAATGCATTTGCAATGATGAAAAAAATCAGTCTGAATTGATTTTGATGGTGAGGAGAAAAATCTGACGTTAATACTGCTGTACGTGGCTCACTATGTACTCAAGTCTGCTTACTTAACCATTGACCTAATATGCTCTTGGCATCTCTGTGGACGATTCTCTGATGCTGAGATCCCTTTTAGAGTTAAGTATCTTTATTACTATAACAGACAGTAATCAAGTTATAAAATTGGGGAGGGGGGCATCAGGTGAAAATAGGGTCCATCTTGGTCTTGGTCAAGTGCACTTAGAAAGTCTTCTAACAAAGAATATTCATCATCCTGATGATCCCCCAAGGGTAGCTCAGGTTTATTTTAACAAAAGTTTTGTAACAGAAACACTCTTAACTAAATAGGAGAAAAAAAATCTAGTAGCATGCATAGCTTAGCCTTGGGGCAGTGTCCTGCTTACATAATTCCAGATTATTTATGTTTAGCTTGATCAGGTAGGTAAGCTGGTCCAAAAATCCCTTTAAGTCACTATGCCGGCCAGGTGGTATAATCGCAGACAATTAATGTAAGTCATTAAACAATAATGAACATAGAAAGCCTAAGAGATTAACAACAGTATCCTCCTAATTACAGAAGCAGAAAGAGGTTAACACTAGTATAACCTGTAAATAATTTTATATGTATTGAGTTAAATGTAGAAGATTCTGAACAAGAAATTTAAACCTCATGCTGTTGAGTTAAAAGCACATGCAGTATGTATAAAAGTTAAATGTAATGCATTGCATACATAAGTAGATTGCTTGGAATAGTGTTTTATCCCTCAGTTATATCTGCTTCTGATGCCATTTTTCCCCAGTGCCCACACCTAGTGATCTTGCCTCAGCAGCTTCTAAATCTTGATGGCTCCATGGGAGGATCACCTGTAGGGGAATTCCTGCACGTGGAGGCCCCAAACTCCATTCACAGGCTTTTAGTGGATCAAGTTATCTAGCATTGTAGAGTGAGGTGAACTAGGCAAAGTTGTGTTGGCCACTGGGAAGGCAGTGAGTTGTGACCTGAGGATTGCCTCTCCATGCTGGCAGTCATTCCACTACTTAACAAAAGTATGACGTAGCACACTCCTACCCTACCCCACCTCCTAACCTCCAAGCATAGGCATGCCCATTCTTCCTGCACAGACACACACACACACACACTCAAGTGTTTGAGCTATAAATGAAGCCTGAGTCACCCTGGACATACCAAAGGCTCTATCCACCTACACTAGCAGTGGCTTGATGGTTTCTCAAACACCCTTCTAAATTGTGCAATTGCCACAATTTCTGATTTTGCTGGTGAATAGAGTTCCAGCTGTCAGGGGTCTATTTCAGAATATGTATGTTCTGCAATTAACATTACCACAGCTGATCTGTTTAATAGCAATACTTTGTGACTGCTTTGTGAACATGTTAATTTTATATGCAGTTTTGTTTGCCTGTGTGTGTGTGTGTGTGTGTGGGGGGGGGGGTAGCATTTGCTAAATTAAATATGTTCCCAGGAGTAACAGGAAACCGTATGTTTTTTTAGTTGTCTGCACCGGTGTTTTTTATTTATGCCCTAGATGACAAAACTGCACAGGATGGTACTAGAATATTAACACTCCACAAGTCAACTAATTTAAGCTGCAGAAAAAAAATGTGCAGTGTGTTGATAGTATCCATACAATTTGATGGTAGTCACAGCTAGATTAAATGGTAGTGGTAAATTATTCCAGCAGGATAGGGACTAATACTCATAAAACTTTAGAAGTAGCAAATAAGAAAGGGTTCATTTATGAACATTGTGGTATTTCTCCTTTATAAAGTACAAGCTTATGCATGTGCCTTTCATACCTGGATACATCAGACTTGACTGATAGACTCTTTGTGGGATAATACAGCAGGGAACAATGGACATTTTGCTTCTGATTAATGTAATTTCAGACTTTGTGGTAACATTACTTTAGTGATCCCTCCAGAAACAGGTATGACATGTTTTTTTGGAGGAGAATACTCCTAATATTTATTTTTTGCAAATAGAATTTTTATTACTTTTAATATGATAAAACATGTACAATACAAATTGTGTATACACAGTTAATTGGATATGACCTATATTGAATACAAGCATAATAAAACGGAGATCTCTGTGTATACCAAGCCAAACTAAAACTATACAGAACTAACTATAAGGATGGACAGAATCTTGTACACAGTATCTACAAACGTGCTGTCAAGCATGAGAGACAGCTACATATAGTTCAATATGAAGTAATAATATAACAGAGTAGTGTATACATCAGACATATAGTCATGAGTGTGTAAGGGCTAACCCTAATAAGTAATAGATTAATTAGGATATCAAGTAACTAGACAGTATATGGGTGACCTACTAAGCCTGACTACCTTAGTCACTTAAGTGATTTAAGTAAGAGTTTCCAAAACTTCTGATAATACTCTCTTTTTTTTATTGGTGCTTTTTATAACAAGTTTTTGTGCAGAAATAGTAGAGTGCCATGTTTCTGAATCCATTCCAACAAATCTTGGTGCGATCAAGCCAGTTTTTGGTTATATTTAGCTTAATTAGTGATCATATCACAATTAATACATGAAACTTTATTTTGAATAGTTTGTGTCTGAGATGTGAAAAAAAAAAAAAAAAAAGGGCTGTTTGCCATGATAAGGTTGATTTTCTGGTAACCCATTTTTTTGAGTCGTACTTTAAGTGAATTCCAAAGTTTGTGGATATATTTACAGTACCATAATACATGTATGAAGTGTGCTTGTTGATACGAACAACATGGACAGGATGGGGAAATTTTTGGATCAAATTTATTTAGTACTGAAGGAGTATAATAATTATTATTGATCATTAATTGTGTGTAGATGAGTTTTTTGAAGGGAGAGAAATGAATAGTATTTTTGAAGGCTTTGAGTTTTTGTTGTTCTGTGAATGTAATGTCGTTTGTCCCAGTAGTTAGAGAACAGACTGTCATGTTTAATGCTGTTTATCAGTTTGTAAGAATTGGATAGCATTTTACTTTTGGTAGATGTTTGACATAATTACGAGTAAGTTATTAATATCTTGTTCATTTATAGGAGTGTCCTTCGTTAGGGGTGATATGGTTTCTCATTTGTCGCATATATATATATATATATATATATATATATATATATATATATATATATAGTGTGTGTGTGTGTATATACATATATATATATATATATATATATATATATATATATATATATATATAATTTCCCAGATCTGTTATGAATGGATATTCTGTGAGATTAATCGGTGTGTGGAGTATTTTATCCATACTGATTGATTTCATCAGTTCCTGGAATATTTCAATCTTATGTTTCAAGACATTGCTTAATTTTGAGTTTACAAGGCTTAGGTGGTTTCGGAAGGGAAGTGCTTCCAGGTTAATATTGCATCTAAGCGCATGTTGGTGCCAAATTCTGATCCACGTGGGTGACTGTCTTATCTTTCGCAGGGTATTGATTTGCGATTAAAATTATTCTATTAGCACAAATAATCTTATAGTATAGGTGTAGATCTGGTAGGCTTAAACCTCCCTTATCCTTGGGGTATATCATTTTTGATAGTTTATCCTTACCTCTTTAGGAAACCAGATAAATTTGGTGAGCACCTTGTTTATTTTTAAAATTTGTTGGGAATAATAAGGTTTGAAGCATTAAAGTGATATAGTATTTTAGGCAATACATTCATTTTAATTATAGCTGCTTTGGATATCATTGAAAGCTTCAACTGTTGCCATCTGTCAAGATCTCGAGTAATTGTTGACCATGTCTTTTTGTAGATTGTTCTGTAGCATGGAAGCCTGATTGTGTTCGAAGCAAATCCCTAGGTATTTAATGGAGTAAGTTGTTTGGAAAGGAGAGCCAGGAAAATAACTTTATGCTTTGTTGAGAAGGATTAATTGAAAAGATATGTGATTTTCTTTTGATTGATTTTTGTAGTTAAGATACTTTCGAGAAGTTATTGATAGCCTCCGTTATTTTCTGTAGGTCAGTGATGGGGTGCTGAAAATAGACATTAACATCATTAGCAAAGGCTGATAATGTTACTTGTGTGTTCAAAATTTTGGGTATTGAATGGTAGGTTTTCTGAGCAATATAGAGGAAGAATGGTTCTATGAGTAAGTTGAAAAGAAGTGGTGATAGGGCCTTGCCTAGTTCCATTAGAAGTCCTGATGGGTTTCAATGTCTTTCTGTTATGTGCAGATGTGTTTGGGAATTCTTATAGAGTGTTTTGATCATGTCGGAAAAATCTTTTGGGGTGTTAAAATGGGATAAGGATGTAAACAAAAATTCCCAAAACCCTGTCTAAGGCTTTGCTAGCGTCTATTGTTAGTGCATATATTGGATTTCTGTCATTTTTAGTGATCTGGATCATGGAGTCTAGGGTTAGGGTATTGTCCCACGTGTGTCTGTTGGACATGAAACCCACCTGTTCAGGAGAAATTATATGGGGCATTATTTATTTTTTTAAGTCTTGCAGCAAGGAGTGAGGCAAATATTTTAATATCAATATTAATCATTGATATGGGTCTGTAACTATTTGGATCGGTTCTGTCCAGATTATTTTTCGGGATTAGAATTGTTTTGGAAGAATTCCAGTAAAGGTCTGTTATACCATTTAGTTTGACATAATTATAAACTTTTAGGAGGATAGATGACAATTTCATATTAAAACATTTTATAGAAGTCAGAGGTGTAACCATCTGGGCATGGGGCTTTGCCTAACTTGAGTTTCCCGATTACGTCTATCATTTCTTGTTGGTTAATTGGGGTAGTGAGGAAAATTATTTGTTTTTCATTTAGTTTTGGGAAGCTAATAGTTTTAAGGAAGTTCTGAATTTCCAGGAGTGAGATTTGGTCTTTAAGCTATATCATTTGGTATATAGATTATGAAATAATTCAATAATCTCAGTGTCTGTTTTGTAAAGTTTTGATATTGTAGAAGGGTGATTCTAGAGGAACCTTGTTTATTATCAATAATTCTTGCTAGAACTTTAGATGGGACTTGTGCCCATTCTGAGTATTTAGCAATGAGTATATGTTCTTGGAGAGAGTAGGAGTGTAGGTGTAATTCTAGCGGTTCTCTTTGAGTATTGTTAATCAGTTTTTCTAGATTAGGGTTTGGACACGATTGATAGTTCCCTTCTAGTTTTTTAAATTCTGAGATTAGATTATTTTCTCTTTCTTTACTTTGCTTTTTAAGGTATGAGGCTTTTTGGATTAATATTCCTCTGAGTTTCACTTTCAAAGCAGCTCATTGTGTGTCTAATGGGATATTGGTTGAATCTAGTTGGTCATCAAGTTCGAGACTATTGGCTATTGTTTGTATTACCTCTTTCTTGTGCAATATATTGTTGTATAGGGTCCAGTTATAGCCGATAGGACTATTTGAAGTTTTTGGGGTAAAGTTTATTTTAAGGGTGATTTTTGGCATGATCTGAAAGGAATATAGGTTCATAGGTAGGTACCAGGCTATTGGCCCTAGGGCCTATACAAGCCTAGCCAAAAAGGTACCCTGGCTTTCGCCACCCAAGAAAATTATTTTCCTGTGCCCCTGTCAAGCAGAACCACAGAAGTGATCCCCGGGGTGAATTTCCTATTACCCATCCAATCATCAATATTTTTCTTGAATAGTGTTAATGAGGAGCTCTGTTTGACAAAGATAGGTAGTCTGTTCCAGAGTATGGGAAGTCTCTGGGACAGTAATCTATCCCTCCAGCATGTTCTGTTTATTGTGGTGACAAGGTTTAGGTCCCTAGAGCGTGTAGCAGAGCTCTGTTTGACAAAGATAGGTAGTCTGTTCCAGAGTATGGGAAGTCTCTGGGACAGTAATCTATCCCTCCAGCATGTTCTGTTTATTGTGGTGACAAGGTTTAGGTCCCTAGAGCGTGTAGCGGAGCTCTGTTTGACAAAGATAGGTAGTCTGTTCCAGAGTATGGGAAGTCTCTGGGACAGTAATCTATCCCTCCAGCATGTTCTGTTTATTGTGGTGACAAGGTTTAGGTCCCTAGAGCGTGTAGCTCGGAGGGATTGGGATTTCTTTAAGTGGAGCATGTCCAACAGTTCTGGGTTTGACATAGCTTTGTATGCTAGGCAGAGATCGCCTCTGAGTAGGCGATTATGTGACTGAGTAAAGCTGGAGTTTTTTGAGACTGTCTGCGTAAGGCATCTGTTTCAGGCCAGTAATCCTCTCTGTGAGGTATTTTTGTGGCCTTTCCAGTTGTTGTAGATGTCTTGTGAGATACATACCAAAAGGGGTGTTGTACTCTATAATGGGTCTAATGAGTGATGAGTAGAGGGGAACAATTACCTCTTTTTTTTTTTTTTTTTTTTTCTGGATGAGAAATGTTTTGTGATGCGGTGTGCCACGTAGAAGGATTTCATGACCACTGTGGCAATGTGATTATCAAAGGAGAGACTACTGTCCACCTGTGTCCCAAGGTCTCATCACACTTTCGGTGTTAAGTAGACTACCACCTATGTGGTAGTTCATGGGTACAGAGTTTTTACCAAATGGGATGACAATGCACCTTTTGGCATTGAGCTTGAGACCATATCTTTGACACCAGGCATCTGTCTCAGTGAGGCCCTTTTTGTAGGATGTCCACATCGTTAGGAGTTTCAATTATGGCTCCTAGTTTGCAGTCATCTGCAAATTTAGTTAGCCAAAGACCTTCTTTGTTAGCCTGTACTTCAGAGAAGTTGATACCAAACAGGAGAGGACCCAGGACTGAACTCTGTGGTACTCCACTTGTCACTGGTCTGAAGTCTGATTTAGAGTCTGCTACTTTCACAGTCTGGGTTCTGTCAGTAAGCCAGTTGGCAACCCATCTTGTGACATAGGGATTTATACCTAGTTTAGTGAGTTTATCTATAATTCCAGAGTGGGGGATAGTGTGGAACGCCTTGGCGAGATCTAGATAGGCTGTGTGAACCACCTTACCCTCCTCTATGGCTTTATTTCTTCTTTTGGCAAGGATTCTGAAATTAGGAAAGTCTAGTCTCGACCGTGAATTATGGCATTTGGAATAATAAGTGTATAGGTTATTTTTATGCAAGTTGTCACTGAAAGAAATGGGGTCTATGAGATTTAGGTCTGCCATTAATTCGCCTAATGCTAGGGAAGCTTGGAAGTTGAATGAGTTTGAAGTACTGGACCGGTCTGAGGATGGGTCTGTGACTGTATTCCAGTCATCTCCTATTACATATTGGTGGTCTGGAAACTTGGATAGTAAATTATAAATTTCCAAAATAAAGTCCTGTTGTCTTATACATGGGCCATAGATATTAAGGAAGAGGGTGGATTTTCTGGAATTGGGATTAGTGGTTGTAAAGAAGCACCATCTACCATTTTTGTCGGCATTTTGATCTATGATTGATTCATGAAATGAATTTTTGAGTAGTATTGCCACTCCTAGAGTTAGGACCATCACCAGAAGCTATAATAGATTTTAATCAATTTTCTGTATGTATCGCCCTCCCAGCCTTTAGTAGGTATATGCGTCTCTTGTAAGAAACTAATGTTGGCCTCTGATTTTAAGTAAAAGATGCATCACTAGTTTTTTCGTACTCTTATGTAACCCCCTTATGTTCCATGAATCTATGATCCACATCTCATTATTTCATAGTTAATGGGAAGTTAATCGGAGTATCTTTGTTTTGTTTAGTGTAATTGGATGTCCAATTTTTGTTAGATGTACAAAAATAAAGATTCTCGTGTTGATAGCACTAAACTCCTTCATCCAAAACCCTGTGTCTAACCACCTAAATCCCCTAAATGAAGGATTTTTGAAGAAAAAAGGTTAATTGAAATAACTGGAATGCAAATATTATTATAGGTATAAAATTGTTTCCTAAAAGTGTATTTATTTTTAAAACTAGGTTTAGATAAAGAAAAATAACTTGTATACAAACTTAGCATAATTCCAAGAGTGATCATCCTAAAATTCTACTTAAAAATCCACATCGCTCCTAGAAATGTAGTAGAGCCTAGTCTATTTATATATAGGAAGAAGCAGGAAAAAGGAGAAATATACCGATCTTGTAAGGATCAGTAGTTTAGACTATTAGGGTGGTATTGTACTTAATGTTACTTTAATGAAGTACATTAACAGTAATAATATATTATGATAACCTTTATAACCATAAACCTGGCTTTAAGAGATTGTTCTTAATTGGGACCAATTCTCATTATATCCTTTAAATCTGTATGTGTGTGTTTAGCTTGGGTAAGATTCAATTATTTCAAGGTATAATTTGATGAACCTTTATTATTTACATTTAAGAAAAGTAATCTATTGATTACAAAATAGGTTAGGCACCTATAATAATTAACAAATAATTATCACACCTCTCTAATTAAATGAGTGAGGTTAAAGAACATCCAGAAATCTAATTAACACAAATATCGTTGAGCAATTCTTAGTTTTATAATGTGTGTATAGATAGCTTTGTGCCTTAACATGCAACACATAGTTCTCAAAGTCATTGTGCTAAACAGTCACAGCCCTTAAGGCCAAACACAATGCCAGACACACTTGTTATAGGTGACTCCATAGTCAGACACACTGACGTCCCACTCACCAGACTGAACAAGGAAAAGATCACAGTTAGCTGCCTGTCAGGCGCTAGAATCCACCACATAACACAAGCACTCAGGTCACTCCACAGCAAGTACAAGTATGACTCAGTCATTGTCCATGCCGGTGTGAATGACCTGAGACGTACCTCCCTGGACTACATGAAAAGAGACCTAGAGGAGCTCTCAGATTATGTAGCCCAGGCCGGTATGACCCTGACCCTGACCCTGAGCAGTATCCTACCCTCACCAAGAATGATGCCACAATACAGAGACAAAATGATCAGCTTTAATAATTGGCTTAATTACTGGTGTCATTCTAAGGGGATCCAATGTCTGTCTGCCTGGGATGACATGCTTGACAAGCCACGCTGCTTCGCAAGGGTCGGCTTGCACCTGTCACCCCTGGGCTTCCGATATTGGCAAAGGCTCTTGCCACCCCCATAGTGCCTTTTTTAGGCAAGGCTCAAATGATAAACCTACCGCCCTAGAAAACAAAAATGGAGAAAAACTAAGGGTAATACTGCTCAATGCCAGAAGTCTAAACCTCAAGATGCACGCCCTCGAAGCCCTCCTCAGTATGGAGAACATCGATGTTTGTGCTGTGACTGAAACCTGGTTCAAGGCTCCTGAGAGCACCCCAGCACTATCAGGTTATACCTCATATCATGCGTTCCAGCCCCAAAATCCGGACCGAACTACAAAAGGAGGGGGAGTATCCATATTCATAAAGGATACCCACACCTCCAGGTTAGTGGCAACGCACGAAGCATCGGAGACCATCCAGGTGCAATTAACCATAGGTAAAACTGCCCTACAGTTTGTAACATGCTACAGACCACCTTCTCAAACTCAGGAAACCCACACAGCCTTCCTGAAGACACCTGGAGAGTATAAATGTCTCTCCAAACACCATCATATTGGGTGACTTCAACTACCCAAACATAGACTGGGAACATTACTCAAGCCCCAACACCCTAGCCTAAAGGTTCCTTGAGTTCATAAACTCAAATGCTATGGAACAACTAGTCACCATTCCCACAAGAGGAGAAAATATACTAGACCTGATCATCACAAACATGGTGACAAAATGCTCCACACCGGAAGTATATCCCTCATTGGTGAGATCAGACCATAAATTAATCTCACTGGAGATCCACATCCCGCCCCCACCCCCAGAAAAAAGACCACAGTGAAGAACTTCTCAAAAGCAAACTTCACACTTCTTAAGACTGGAGTGGTATCCTTCAAGGCCCCCGAGCCAGTGGAAACCACAACCCACGCTGCTGAAACCCTTACAAATGCCTTCTACGAGCACCTCCAGGAATGTATTTATCAAGCAATCCCTAATAAAATCAAGACCTTTTCCACGAAAGGCAGGCACCCGGTCTGGTGGACTCCAGCCATAAACAAACTCTACAACAAGAGGAGAAAGCTACTACATGACAGAGCAAAATCCCTAAATGGGAAGGCATCTCTGATTAATACTAGCAAAAAACTACGATCACTCATAAAATCATCCAAGGCCAACTTTGAGAGAAAAATCGCTAATGACACAAAAGACAATCATAAAGCCTTCTTTAGCTATGTTAGAAACCTGGGTGGAAACTCCCAGATATGCTCAGAATTAGTCCAAAATGATAAAAATCACTGAACCCACAGACATTGCCAACATACTGGAAGACAGGTTCAGTGCAAATTTCTCCTCCCTCCCCCCCAAAAGGAGAAATATCTATCCCACCAGAGTCTAGCCTCCCAAACATCTCAGATGCCCAGGTGAGAGCTGCTCTCTCTAAAGCAAAAACACAGCATCAATGGGACCGGACGGTGTCCCCGGCTGTGTGCTACCTGAACTCAATGAGGTACTAAACCCACACATAAGGCTGCTGTTTAATCTTAGCCTTACTACAGGATATGTAGCCAAAGAATGGCGTACGGCAACTGTGGTCCCACTCCACAAAGGCGGTGCTTCTACAGACCCTGGAAATTACCGCCCCATAAGCTTGACGAGCCTTGTCTGCAAAGCTATGGAGAGGATCATAATGGAACTCGTAAATAAAGACATTGGGGACCTACAGACACTGGATCCTACCCAATTTGGCTTTGTCAAGGGCAGATCCTGCCTCTTGAACTTGGTCGACTTTTTCGAAACAGTCACTAAGGCCATTGATGAGGGTAAGGCAGTTCACACAGTCTACCTTGACCTAGCAAAAGCATTCGACACAATACCCCACTCGGGCATCATAGAAAAGCTCACCAGCTTAGATGTAAACCCATATGTCACAAGATGGGTTGCAAACTGGCTCAAGGACAGAACACACAGGGTTAGAGTTGCTGGTGCCATGTCAGACTCTAAGCCGGTCACGCGGTGTCCCACAGGGCTCAGTCCTGGGCCCCTCTTGTTCGGCATTTATTTTTCTGAAGTGCAGGCAAACATAGGGGGATTGTGGCTGACAAAATTTGCAGATGACTGCAAACTGGGCACCATAATTGACACTCCATCAGACACAGACATCCTCCAGAAAGGTCTCATAGAAATGGATAACTGGTGCCAGAGCCATGGCCTTAAGCTAAATGCCAAAAAATGTATAGTCATACCCTTTGGGAAAAACAAGGTAACCCCTAATTACCACATAGGTGGTAATCCATTAAACACACGGAAGAAGTTATCAGGGACCTGGGGACCCAAGTTGACAGTAACCTCTCTTTTGACACTCACATTGCCAAAGTGGTTAGGAAGACCTTCTACATTGCCCACCTGATCATGAAGGGATTCACATCCAGATCAGGAGAGGTCATTGTACCCCTGTACTCTTCACTTATCAGACCAATGATTGAGTACAACGCCCCATTCGGAATGTACCTTACCCGACACCTGCAGCAGTTGGAAAGACCCCAAAAGTTCCTCACCAAAAGGATAAAGGGGCTCAAACATATGTCATACGATGCCCGACTGAAGAAACTCCAGCTCTATTCAGTCGCATACCGTCTGCTCAGAGGTGATCTGTGCCTGACATACAAGGCCATGTCCAACCCGGAATTAATGGACATGCTCCACCTCAAAAAATCCAAATCCACCAGAGCCACGAGAGCAAGAGACTTGAACCTCAACACGGATATAAATAGGACGTGCTGGAGGGACAGATTCATCACCCAGAGACTCACTACACTATGGAACAGAATCCCAGTCCATGTGAGGCAGAGCCCCTCACTGACTCTGTTCAAGAGAAATCTTGACGAGTGGATGGGAGATCGTAGGTTTACCCCGGGAATCATCTCTGTATCACTGCTGGACAGAGGCACAGCAAACTAATGGGTATAGTATTCTCATCCTAAGGGGTGGTGAAAGCCACACACACTCTGGCTAGGCTTATAAATGCCCTAGGGCAGATAGCCTAGTATGAACCTATGAACCTATCCTTCTGCAGCGTGCCATATACTTCTGCAAACCCCCCCCCCTTTTTTTTTTCTTCCCTATTTCCCTTCCTTCTTTATAAACAAAGCTGTAGGATCTTTCATTTTTAGGTATAGCCATAGGCTGTAGTACTGTAAGGTTTTTACTTGTTATGAGTGTTATTAAATTATTGATATGTTCCATAAGACTAATGAGCTTAGGTGTCAAGATTAAGTATCCTAGTCAGTAAGTGAAGAATAAGGTAACAGACTGCTTACACTGATTAAGTACTTAAGCTGAGCATCTTTGGTGTCGCTGGTTAAACATATAGATATTCGTGGGACATAACAAAGAATTGTTGCATGTATACGTTATTTGCTTCATCTTAGGCAGGAACAGTTGGTCCTTTTGTTGTCCCGTTTATTTTCTTCTTTTATTTGTATTCGTGTCGTATATTACATTCGTAGGTCTTGTCTAATTTCCTTGTAAGAAAAGGGTTTAAATTAACTCTTCGCGTATTGACCTAGTCTGTACATCCGAGTTATTCGTAGACGGCCACAAGGGGAGGAGATCTAGTGTTACATCAGGATGGTGTAGAAAATATAGGACCTGTAGGACAACAAATTACATAACTTTGGTTCCTAGTACATTGATTCTGGTATCCGCAGTATCTTAAAGACAGTAAAGTTTGGGTTTTACCATCGCAGAGCTTGCAGACAGAATATGGACTCGGAGAGAAAGAAAAGCACGATATGGATGGATTGCGTTACCACATCGCTGATGTACAGCCTTTGATAGAATTACAATGTTGGGGCTTTACCAAAGCAATTAATGAATGCAAGTTTAGCTTCTTTGGGTGAGTCTACCATTATTTTATGATCGTTGTTGCAGAATATAAGTGTATTGGGGTATTGCATTTGAAATTTTATTTTCTTTGCAATTAAATCGGCGCAGAATGGCGATCATTTTTGTTGGTTCTCTTTAATAGCTAATGGAGGGTCTTGTGAGTGTTCCAGGTGATGTATTTTAGTTTTTTGGCAGCTAGTATGAGTTTAACATCTTGGAAGTTTTAATAGTTTGACATAGATTTGTCTTGGAGATGTAGTGTCTTGTCTTTTGCATAAGGTGTGATGGGCCCTTTCAATCATAATTTCTGTAGTAGTTCTCTCTGGTTGTAAAAGAAAGTTAAAAATCTGTTTGGAAATTTTAAATAATTGGTTGTTGTTATATGTTTCTGGTACCACTCTTGGTAAAATGTTATTATGCCGACTTCTTGCTTCTAAGTCGGTTAACTTTTGTTGCATTTCCTTAATCACAGTGGATTTGGCACCAATTTCTTCCTGTAACTTCTCAATTTGGTATTAGTTTGCTTGGGATTTATGTTCCAGGTTATCCATACGTTCCACAATATGACTGATTTTGTTTCTGAAGTTGGAGAGTTGATCATAGAAATTCTGAATTGCTGTTTGAATGGGTGAGAGAGCTTGCTTAAGCTCATCCATGTGGAAATTGGTGTCCGTTTTCTGCTTAACACTAGATTTATTTGTGTCTTGCAGTTGTTTGTTTACTTTGTGCCTTTTAGATGCCACCTTTTTCTCGGGGGAAGCGATTGTCGAGAGTTTTGTTTTGGTTGTCTGTGTTTCCATACTGTCCATTTCTTTTGCCATTTTGAATAGTGTTTAGTCACAGAGTAGTTATTGGTCTATTCCGGTGTTTTCTTCAGGCCTAAGAATTACACGTGGTTGAGCTTCCGGAGATAGGTGAAGACTTTTAGAGTTTTTTTTTTTTTTTTTTTTTTTTTTTGGGGAGAAGATATAAGATTTTACCCTCTCAAAGCAGAAATTTCCAGATGTAAGGGCATCAATTGCTTGCAGTTTGTATTCCTGGAGGTGAGATTTTGGCTTTATCCTTGGTTAAGATGAAAGTTTATAGGAGCCCCATGGAGAGGGTGTTTACTGGGTATCCACCATCTTGAAAGGGAATACTCCTAATATTTATAACTGCGAAAGAGTTGTGGTCATCAAAGTGTTCTTGTTCATCAGTGCTAGGATTTGAACAAAAAGTGTGACTTCCTGCTTTTCTTTCCTTAAAAGGTGTCTGTGTGGCTGTAGTAACTAAATATGGTTATGCCCTAGTTCTTGTTTGTTGTACTGTTCCTCAGTTTAGCAGATTCATTTTTGAATCTGCAGTATTGTTGATGGGAGTATTGGTATCATTTTAATGACAATTTTTTATATACCAAGTTAATGTTGGTCTGTGGGCTGCCTTTGAAGTATTCTTAGTTAAAGTAGTGGATGGAAATTGCAGATTTTTCAAGATGTATTTATGAAATTACTTTGATAGCTTGACATTTTGAGAAGTTAATCTTGAATTAGAGTGCCAGATGTTAGACCTTGATAGCCACAAGATTAGCCTTATTTTTTACTTGATACTCTTGTGTATGCCAGTTGCAGTAATACCATGACCATGTTGGTGTAATTGGTAAGATTGTGGGGTTTAGGGGTGCTGTTTTTGCTAACAGGCCTACAAAAAAATCAGTAGGACAAATTGTAAGCAAACAAAACTCTTACAACACCTAGTAACAGTAAATAGGACTGTTTGATTTTAAATACTTAACAGAATATTGGGTATGTGTATATCCAAATACCTGTATTGTCAGGTATGTTCCAGTAGCTCAGAATGTGAAAGCATTTTTTGGCAGCTCAGCTTTGGAAAAAACATTGATAAACTGAGAAGAAAAGTTAAACCAGTCTCGGTTTTGTGGTGCAGAGAAAGACTTGACTGTAATCCATATAACCAGAGTAGCATCTCAGGAGCTGAAGAGATGAGTGGGAGACGAGTGGTTCTCGGCTCACACTTTCTGGGGGGGTGTTCCCAATAGCTGTCTGCTTCCCTGCTAGCTGTGCCTGCATGAGAGCAAGGACCTATTGCTTGGGCCTTGCACTCCCTAGTTGGTGAAGGTAGCTCTTGGTATTCTTGTGTGGAAGTGCATTTGCAGCCTGAAATGGTGTAGGATGTCTGGTGATGTGGGTGCTTAGGGTTTGGGTAAAGGCCATGCTTCCTTAAGGGCTGCCCAGCATGATGCAATCTTCTAACTGGGTGAAGTCATGTAGTTGTGTGTACAAGGACCTTGTATATGTACCGTGAGGTCCTGGGCTGTGGGAGAAGCCAGACTAAGTTGGACATGGGACAAGGTTTCTCTTTCCCTGCAGCACATAGGTTGAGAGAGTGTTGTCAGAGACACAACCCCTGTGACTGCCTGGATGATGGTCTTTTGGGGGAGGCTTGATGACTGGCAGGTGAGAGCTGAAAAAGCACCTGGGAGGGCTGGGAAGCAGCTGTTTTCATTTTTGGATGATCAAACTTAAGACTAGTTCTTTATTACTTAGAGTTTTATTTACATTACGTATGCATTGTGATGTATGAGTTATGTGGAATGATGCATTTTGTACCTTATCTCTCATAATTTGTTCGGGCTGTTTGAACCATGGTCGGTTGCCTGAGGATCAGGATGGCTTCAAGGGAAAACTGATTTCTCAGGTGGCAACTGTGGGGATGTTTTCCAGTGTAACTGTGCACCTTGTGCACAAATGTGTATGTAGAATGGTCAAGGTGGTAGCTCCCAGCATTGTGGTTCACCACCACATTTAGCACCAGTTGATGGATTTTGTCAGGACTATCAAGGCATCTTTTTAAAATGCCCCATTTAATGACTTTATCTTTTTGGACTAAAGGTCCAGGAGAAGCTGCAAGGGAGCAAGAGGGATGCCAAGGCCGTCAGTGCTGTAGAGGTATACTTTCAAACACCACAAAGAACATTTGCCAGAAGCAAAGGCAGTTTTAAGCAGATGTAATTCATGTGATTCCCAGCAGCAGTGCAACCAGCACTCAGGAGATGGGCCAGTATGACCCATGGCTCCTTTCAGAATGAGCACTTGCCCAGAGGCAGAAACTTCCTCCATAATATTGGGCCTTGAAACTTCTTGTCTGACAGGCAAGCCAGGTAGAATCCCCTTTAGGCTTTTCTAATTGTTCTGCTGAGGATGCAGTTGTGGGGATGCCTCTCCCTCTGTTTTTCCTGTGTGGAGGATTGTTGTGAAAGATGGATGGGTTTGAGGGATTGAAATGAAGAGGCTGCAAAATTCCTTTCCACATCCTGCCAAGGCTACTTTCCTTTCCATTATTCAACATCCCACCCATTACAAAAAATGGCCAAAGGAGGTCACCGGTCTTTTGCAAAAGAACAGCATTTCACTTCCCACCAGCTCAGAAAGGGTCCAGATGTTATTTTGTGTGTATATGTGGGGGGTGGTGGTGGTGGTGATTTTGTGTGTGTTTATTTACTTATTTAGTTAGTTTTCTATTTATCTATCTTGTTCTGAAGAAATCAAAGAACCTCTGACCCCATTTTAGATTTAAGTGGTCTAAGTACATTATCGTTCAGAAACTCTCTCTGGATGTTTTTTTGCAACAGGTATGCCCTTGCCTTTCCAAGACAGCCTGAATTTGCACTCTAGACCACCAAGATGCTTACTTGCACATCAGAATAGCAAAGTAGTTGAAGTTTCTACACTTCTGGTAGCAGCCTGTCATTACCAGTTTTGGGCTCTTCATTGTGGTTTCAACACAGCCCCGAAGATGTTCACCAAGTGGATAGTAATAGAAAACATTGGACAGTGTAAGAGCATATTAAGAATAGAGTGCGAAGTGGTTACCCAAGATCCAGTCTTCTGTTTTCACCTCCAGTTGCTACTACTGCCAAAGATGATAATGGAGATCTCTAGAAATTACTTTTATCATCGAGGTCTGGCTGTCACTTTAGTACATACCCTTCAGTTGCCTTTTATTTTTTTTGCCTTGTATGTTTTGCCCTGTCCTTCATAAAATGTTTTTTTCTGTTAAATCACGCTTTTGTCTTGTTAGTAATGTCAGATGTTAGAGCATCATATTTGCTGTTCAGAAAATGCATGTTGGTCTAAAACCTGTTTTTCTGTACTTTTAATTCACGTTTAAAAAACAAGAGCGCAATGTCAAAAAATGTCCCAGGTTTGGGCTTTTGTCCCGCCATCATTATTCACTTTGAGCTTGTTTCTTGAGCAAGGAAGTTGAGGGCTTTGATTTGTAAGGCAGTATCACTGCAGCTACCTGCTACCAAACTCATTCATTCCATTTACAGCGGCCATACAGTTTGGTTTGTCCAATTAGCATACACATTTCAGAATATTAATGAGCTTTTACTGTATAATCTGAAACATACTATTTGTATCTGTTGTCTGCAACCAGAAAAAGTAATCCAAAAGACTGTTTTACTTCGACTTTTGTCACTTTCTTTTCTACGAGGGAAATCGTACCTTGTAATAGTAGAAATTGACAGCCACTATGAGCAAATTCCAGATAGAAGAAAACTGAAAATTTAAAATAAGGCTGTATTCGGCAGTTCTGTCCAGAAACTGTTCTTTTACAGTGGTAGCTGTCAAAGTACGCTACTGCTATAACCTTTTTTGAGATACTGTGATACTGGTGCAGTCCAGTATTCTCCATTATCGCCCACCAAATTTATGGCTGTGGTGGTGGATTACATTAGGCAGCAGGCAACAAGGCCTTCCCCTATATAGAGGACTGGCTGATGGCCTCTCCAGCACTAGAGAATCTGGTGAAAGCATGGGACTCTTAACTATTCATGTTCTGGTCTGTGGGCATTGCACTGAATACTGTGAAGTCAAAAGTGGGAGTCCTTACAAGATCTGATTTTTATGAGGTGCAATCTAGGTACAGTTATTTGCAGTTGCAGTTTACCTTAAGGGAGAATTATTCCTTTCCATAGAACATTCAGTTGTGATGATATCCTGCAAAAACTTCAGTGCTGATCCGGTTATGCCTCAGAGCATGTCATTTTCTTAGCTCCTCACGCCAGATCCCAAGTTTTTTCACTGAGCATTTCAAAAACAATGGCATCAGGTCCCAACAGCCTCATTTAACTGATCAGGAGTTTCAGATCTTGCAAAAAATCCTCTCATTTGGTAGATTTACTTGTTCGCTGTCTCTTTGCGACCCCCTTTCACCTCCCTGTCTCCACTGTGATTAATCGCTGTGTATGCCTCAGCTCTGGGGATGGTGGCCATTTAAAGGGGAAGGATGGTTCAAGGAGTATGGTCACAAAATGAGACCAAACTGCTCATAAATGTGCTGACATTATGTAGTAGTACTTGCCTACAAGACTTTTGAAGGTCTTCCCTCTGTCTCGTAAGGTGCTGTTATTCATGTGGACATTATCTATTTCATAAACAAGTGGGGGGAGTTGATCCTGACACACACACACACACACACACACACACACACACACACACACACACACCATGCAAATATTGTGAAGTTTCTATGTTGTTAAAATGCACTCTGAGTGTAGCCTGTTTACCATGTCAATCCAGTTCTCTGGTTGACACATTCAATTGTGCTTCCTTCTGATGTCTCACAAGTGGTCCACAGGCTTGTCAGTTGCACAGGGACTCTTCTCATGCTGGGAGAACTTTCGTGCAATCTCTTTTGTAACCCTGACTAACTTCAACTGTACTGGTTTCTTTTCCCTCATCCTGCTTCTCGGACGGAAACCTAGGAAAATTTTTCAGTCCGGAATTGGCCTTCAGGGATTACTTTGTACTTTTGTTCCCTTCTCACGAATTCCCAATTTTTATACAGAATGCCAGAGCCAACAAGTTTAGGTTCATTTTTAGCTTTGGCTTCTGCAAGTTTGGTTAACCCTATTGAGGCCTCATCTTCTAGAGAAACCTCTGTGTCTAAGGCCTTTGAGAACCTTGTCAGTCACCCGTCTAAGAAATCTCACTCAACCCTTCATTCCATCAGGCTAACCATGTGACTTCTCTACTTTCAGGGATGCTCCTTATGCTCCCAGAGTTGTCTAATTCTACCACTTGCCAGAGATCCGGCAAGGAAAATATTTAAGTAAAATCGATGCAGCTTTACCACATAGGAAAAAGTTCAGGGCAAACCCCAGAAACAAATCCACATGGTGGAACCATAATATCAAGCTGCGTTATAATAAAGGGAAAGAGTAATTACCAAAATATTAGAGCCCTTGTTGCTGAAATAAACAATTTAGGAGCTTAAAGTCCACCAAAGCCAAGCTTGAAGCTAAAGTAGCTACCTGACCCAAAGACTTTCACAGAGCATCCTTCAGTTATGTTTGTAATCTCAAAAGTACAATGCAGCAATGCACTGAGCTGATTAACTATGTTATCTACACTTAGGCTAAAGATGTGGTGAACATACTGGTTGATAAATTTAGCTCCAACTTCACCCCTCTCTCCCTTCCATTTGTCCCTCAGACAAACCTGAAACTGGCTTGTCTCCAGCTAAGACCAAGTCCTAAAAGTGCTATCAAAATCTAAAAATACTGCATCAATGGGTCCTGATAATATCCGTGAATGCATCTTAAATGCCATGATGTACGATGTAGCCACACCACTAACACTGTTTAAATCCCAGCTTCCATACAGGTTTTGTACCAAGTGAGTAGAAAATAGCTTCAGTCATTCCCCTGCACAAAGGAGGACCTTCAACAAATCTGCAAGTCTGACCAACCTCCTATGCAAAACCATGGAAAGACTTGCATAACTAATTAATCAGGACATAAGGAACCTCCAAACACTGGACCTGTCTCAGTTTGGCTTTGTCAGGGGTATGTCATACTTGGTCGACCTGGTGGCTTTTTTTTTTTTGAAAAGGTCACCAAAGTGATGGATGAAACAAAACTGCACTGCACTAACTACATACCTCAACTTGGCCAAACATTTTGACGCAATTTAATCACGCAGGCATAGTAGAAAATCTAAGTAAGTAAACTGGGAATAAACCCCTATGTGACCCCGCTGGATTGCAGACAGTCTCACAGATAGGATGCAGGAAATCAAAATGGGGGATGTTACCCCCACAAAAAGACCGATCAGCAGTGGAGTCCCCCAGGGTTCTGTGCTGGAGCATCTCCTGTTTGGCATCTACTTTTCTGAAGTAAATGGCAATACCAAAGGGCTCCAGATGACTGCAAGCAGAGTTGATCCAGTTGTTTAGGATTTGGGAACTTGTGTGGACGGTGACTTAACTTTTGACCAGCATATGTCTATTGATGTAACAAAGCTAGTTTGTTACACAACCTATAAACAAAGACATTGTGTCTATATCTAGGGATGTCATTTCTTCCCCTTTACTCAGCCCAATGCCCAGAAAGATACCTTATAAAAGGATCTAAGGCCTAAACATGTCCTACATGGACCAACTCAAACCTCTAACTATATTGTGTATCCTACAGATTGCTAAGATGTGACCTGTGCCTGACACACAAGGCATCCTCTGACCCAGTTCTGACGGACTTGCTATCAGAAATAATTGATGTAGGGCTCTAACCTTCTTCTTAAACATCAACGGAACAATTTGGAGGGCAGGTATATCTCTGAGGATACTACTGCCCTGGAACAGACTCCTCATCCACATAAAACAAAGTTCATCCCTGTCCATATTCAAGTGCAACTTGGACCTATGAATGAGAAACAAAAACTTTCCCCATGGCTACCAACTGCACAGTGTACTACTAATGGACAGAGGCAGCTCCTAAACTCTCTATCCCATGCATCAGTCCCCTCAAATTATCTATGTTAAGATCCAGTTTGTTTGTCTTTTCGGCTTTTCCCGGTTAGGGGTCGCCACAGTGGAACTCGGCAGTAGATTTTTTATGGTGCCGAGTTGCCAGCCCCGACGCCCAACCTTTAGCGAAGGCACACCCATTCACGCATGTCTTTCGGAGGCCACTCGACCGTGGGGAGGACATGCGGACTCAACACAGAAGGCACTCCAGCAGTGAATCGAACAGGAGAACCTCTTGCTGTGAGGCAACAATGCTACTGCTGTACAGTTAATGTATAATTATTGACTGTGGAATGGATAAGGCCAATCTCTAACTAAATGGGAAATGTTAATTCAAGCACATAAAGGGAAATTGGCTACTCTTAAAATGGACCACAAGGGCAGCTATCCTCGTACTTTACTATGAACCTCTTGGTTTGTATCATGTGCAAGAGCATGTGTATTGGGTCCCTTTTCAGCTCCTGTTGTAGTTGTTCTGTATTGCTTGTCTTTGATAGATCTCAGATTTTGACCTTTTTTGTTTTGTTTCTTGCAAGGAAAGCCCCTCTTTCAGTCTTGGCTGTTGTCCAGGTTCCATGACAATTGCTTGGCTTCTACTAGCATGCAAAGCCTTGCTTAGACACTTTCCCTAGTAAGCTTCCACTTGAGTCCACTGTCTTCAAGTAGCCTAAATTTTGTGCTTCAGAAATTGACTTTACATCCCTTAAAAGTCAGAATCCTTATCCGATCTAGAATACTTTTTCCCAAAAGACCCTAGGCAAATATTTGAGCTTCTGGCTTATGCTTTGATTCTCCTACTTAATCTCCCATAAGAAAAGGGTAGTGCTTCATACTAATCCATTCTTTTTTTTCTGAAGGTAGCTAATGTAATTGATCTAAATCAATCCACCCAGTATCTCTTCCAAACCGTTTTAGTAACGGTGACTATCTTGTCTGTTTTCTAGATGTTCACAGGCAATTGAGATTGTACATGTGTAGAACAAAACCATTTCAGAAAGGATAAACAGCTATTTGGTTTGTTTGCACAAAAACTGTGACGGTCCCTCTGAACAGACAAGTTTACTGACTTTGGTGCATTCAGTAGATCACCTTGCCTTACAAATAATGATAAGCAGCCTTTTTTTGTTTCCAGAATGTCATTCTTCTAGGACCTTTTTTGAATTTCAGTACTTTGAATAGATACTTGTGCAGCTACTACTTGAGCTTCTTTTCATACATTTACAAGACAGTATAATGTTGGATGTTCATTGTGTTTCACTGTTGCAGTCATGACTGTAGGGTTCTCCCCTGCCGGCAGGCAGTCCTCGGTCGGCCAGAATCCCAAAGTCTGGGTCCGGCATCGGCTGTTCAGCCATGCTCCCTGACGTCAGAGCGCCAGGAGTACAAAGCTGACAGCCGACGCCATGTTCTCCAGTCTTTCTTGCCGTGTGGTGATAGCAGTTCGCAAGTGCCGGTCAGCTGACTCCTGACAATTTTTTATAAACGTACTTCAGTCCGAAGACTTTCTTCTCCTACTCAAAGCTAAGTACCCTGTTGGGAAAACTTTTTTCTTGCTCCAGTCCGATGTCAGAAAAAGTTAATAATTGTATTTCATGTGGGAAGCAAATACCTCATAAGGACTTCCATTCTTAACTGTATTCCTTGCTTAGGCCCTGACCACGACGTAGCTAGTTGTCGGTTTTGTGCTAGATTCAATCAACGTACGATTAAACGAAGGTACGGTTTAGCATTTCATTACTTCGGTAGGCGTTTTAATTATAAAATGTCGTCTGATACGGTTCCGGCTACCGGAGTTCACAAACGATGCAAGGATAAAGACAGGCCTCCGAGGTCCAAATCAGACGATGTTGTACAAGCAGAGCCAGCTTCAGGTTCGGCCGTCGTCAGTGAGGCGCTTTTGCAGCACCTGTCATCGGCCATTTCGGAACCGATGGCCGAAACGGACTCCCACGAGGAGCCAACTAGGCCTTTGAATATTTCTGTTGCAGGACCTTCGGACAATGCTCCTTTGGATGGGTCCGGAGCCGCTGTGCAGGTACCGGCTTCTGAAGGGGTTTTCAGGCCTACTCAGCTTCTAATAAAGGCAAAGACTCCTTCCAAATCAAAGACTGCAGCCCAGGCCTCTTCTGGTCCAGCACCCAAGTCTCAGAAACAGTTACTTAAGATGGCGGAGGACTTGCTTACTATGATTAGGGGTTCCACATCCCCCTCCAGATAAAAGGCCAAGGCAGGAAGTTTATTATGACTCCTGATCAGGCTTCTGTTTCTTCAGTTTCTTCTTATGACCAGGAATATTCTTTCCCTCCTTATGAGGATTCTGATGCTGAGGAATCCATTCCTTCAGCTTCTCCCCCTGAGGATTTCTCTTTTGGGGAAACTTTGCATGAAATGAGGGAACATTTTCACTGGGAAGGACAGGAGTATTCGGAATCTAAGAAAAGACGAAGGGATTTCTTCTTCCCCAACATAGACCCCTGGCTATTCCTCCTATTTTGGATATTGTGGATGATGCTTTTTCGGAGGCTAACTTAACTCCTGACTCTTTTCCTCCAGCTCCTGTTAAGCCAAACAGATATTATAGGGTTCCTGATTCCCACCAGTTTTTATACAAGAATCCTACTGCTGACCCTGAAACCATTTCTCAGGGTCCTAAGGGGGTTAAGGCCGCTTCTGCTAAAAACCCCATTCCCACTGAAAAGGATTCCAGATCTTTAGAAAGATGGGGCAAAAGTGTACACTTCTGCTACATTATCTATTAGGGCTTTAAACTGTCAGTTTCATATGCTGAAATACCAGCAATTTCTCCTGTCTGTTTTAAAACAAAAGCTAACTTCCATTTCCGCCTGTGCAGAGGATAAGGAATTACATGACTTAATGCATGCCACTGAACAAATTGAAAAGCATGGTTTACACTGTGGATTTGATGCCTTAGAGGCTTCTTGTAGGGCTGCTGCCTCTGGCACAGTCATTAGAAAGCATGCATGGTTAAAGGAACAAAATTTGCCAGATAAAGTAAAGGCTAAATTATTGGATGCTCCTATTCAGCATAATATTTTGTTTGGATCTAAAGCTGAAGAGGTGATAAAGAAGATGGAGGACAAGGCAAAATCCATGCAAACAGTTAAGGATTTCTCACAAGTACAGCCACCCAGATTTAGTAGGAATTGGCCTACAAAAAATTGGTCCTTTCCCAATTCAGACAGGCCTCAGAGGGGTAGATACAGACGCTCCCGAGGAAGGCCTCAAACGCAAGCCTCTTATAGATCAAGACAGTGGACTGCTTCCACCCCTAGGGGAGGAGAGGACAGGTCGCAAGCTCATAGAAAACAGACTCGATGACTCCCTCTGTTGGGTTGCAGGAACTTCTTGCCTGGAAGCCCCTCTCGGAGGAAAACTTTCTCTTTTTCACCTAAATTGGACTCGTATATAACCTAAGACAAGTGGGTTCTGGATGTGGTTTCAAGAGGTTACAAATTCCATTTTCATACCCTACCAAGACCAAGCGGATGGCCAGATCTTCCAAAACATCAATGGTTAGAGGCCTTAAACCAGGTGGAAGCTCTCTTGGCTATGAAAGCCATAGAACTAGTTCCACTTTCAGAGAGGGGACAAGGTTTTTACTCAAGGCTCTTTCTAGTCCCCAGGAAGCAAAATTCATGGAGACCCATTCTGGATCTGTCAGTCTTGAACACTTTCCTCGAGATACCAAAATTCAAGATGCTTACTCTACAGCAGCTACTTCCAATGCTGACCAAAAATGCATGGATGGTAACTTTGGATTTAAAGGAGGCATACTTATACATTCCCGTCAGGCAGGAATGCAGAAAATACCTCTGGTTCAAGGCCGGATCGAGGCACTATCAATTCTCTGCACTGCCCTTTGGATTGTCTACTGCGCCCAGGGTCTTCACCAAATGCCTGGCTCCAGTAGTAGCTTATTGCAGACTCAAGGGAATTCAAATTTACCCTTATCTGGATGACTGTCTTATTCAGGCAGACAGCAAGGATGTCTTACTCCAGCATCTAGAGTTTGTTCAGAATCTTCTCAAGTTCCTGGGATTCACTGTAAACATAAAGTCAAATTTGACACCCTCACAACAGGTAATTTTTTGGGGCACTTCTCTAAACACAACAACCCAGATGGCATTTCTGACATACAAAAAACAATTACAGCTGGCTTCAACTTTCAAAACCTTGGCAACATTAACTCAGCTATCTGCAAGGAGATTCCTGCAGGCTTTGGGTTACATGGCCTCCTGCATCCTTCTCGTACCATATGCAAGACTACATATGAGGAAAATACAGTGGTACCTAAAAAGTGTATGGTCTCAGCATTGCCACAGTTTAGACATACAGATCTCTGTCCTGCCTTGTCTCCAAAAGGAATTCCTTTGGTGGTCCAAGGCATGTACTCTAAACAAAGGAAAACCCTTCTGTCTGCCTCCTGCCACTCTGATACTAACCACGGACGCCTCAGATTATGCATGGAGAGCCCATTTTCAGGGCAACTGTCTGCAGGGCCTTTGGACAAAGGATCAGAAGCCCCTGCATATCAATTTAAAGGAAATTTTAGCCGTTCAGAAAGCTCTATTGGCCTTCAGGAATCTTCTACAACAACCAGGACAACTACTGATACGGACAGACAACCACAGTTATGTGGTACATCAACAAGCAAGGGGGATCTCATTCCTACCCCCTTTGCAGACTAGCCATGAATCTTTGGAACACAGCTCTAGCTTGCAAACTGGACCTTCAAGCTCAGTTTCTACCAGGGAAGCAAAACTTTTTGGCAGACAGTCTGAGCAGAAACCTATCGGACCCACACGAATGGATGCTGGACACCGAAATATTCAAGATGATTACAGCAGTCTGGGGATGTCCTCACATAGACCTCTTTGAATCCCACCTCAATCATCAACTACAGATTTTTTGCACCAGGACATTCCACGAACTAGCTTGGAAAGTGGATGCTGTATCATTCAGTTGGAGAAACCTCTCTGGGTATGCCTTTCCGCCTCTTCCTCTTCTTCCACGGGTATTATTAAAGATCAAACAGGACAAGCCCAAGATGATAATCTTGCTGGCCCCAAATTGGCCTCGACAGTTTTGGTACCCAACACTGAAAAACCTTTGTCTGGAGCCTCCTTGGGTCACAGACTCCGAACTTTCTGTCCCAACACCAGGGTCAGGTTCTGCACTCCCATGTCAAAACTCTCAGCCTGGCAGCCTGGTTAATCCAGGTTCTTTGATTCATTCTTTCCTACCCAAGCAGGTTATGGATGTCATTTTAGAAGCCAGACGTCCTAGCACTAGAAAATCTTATGCAGGAAAATGGAAAAGATTTTGTTCCTGGATGCAGGCTCAGGATTCTGATCCTCTTATTCCTAACATTCCTCTGATTTTACTTTACCTTACAGACCTCTTACATAAGGGCCTCTCTTTCTCTTCAATAAAGATACATGCCTCTGCTATTTCTGCTCATTATAATACAGACCCTCCAATCTTTTCCCACCATCTCATGAGACAGTTTCTCAGAGGAGCTATGAACTTAAGGCCCCCTAGATCTCCTCCCATTCCTGCTTGGGATCTCAACTAATGTTTTGGAAAAACTCACCTTACCTCCTTTTGAGCCTGCTGCCACAGCTGACATCAAGTTTTTATCTTGGAAGACAGCTATCCTGTTGGCTCTGACCTCTGCCAGAAGAGTCTCGGAATTGCAAGCTCTCATGGCTGTGGAACCTTATATTATTTTTCATCAAGACAGGGTGTCTTTAAGGACTAATCCTACTTTTATGCCTAAGGTGATTTCCAAAGTGGCTTTAAATCAAACTATTCACTTGCCAACTTTTTTCCCCACTCCTCAAAATAAGGGGAAAGGATCTTGCATTCCTTGGATGTACACAGACAACTACGTTTTTTACCTGGACAGAACCAAGGACATCAGGAAATCAGAGCAATTGTTTGTTTCTTATGCTTCAAGTTCCCATGGTAAAGCTATTTCAAAACAGACCATTTCCAAATGGATTGCTCATGGAATCAGATTTTGCTATTCACACCATGGAAAGGAAATCCCAGGGAGTATAAGGACTCGCTCTACCAGAGCTGCTGCCACTTCAGCTGCCTTCCTCAGGGGAGTTCCTACCAAAGACATTTTGGAAGCTGCAACTTGGAGTTCAGTGCATACTTTTTCCAAGCACTACAATCTACCTCTTTACTCTAAGTCTAGGGCAGGCTTTGCTTCTGCTGTCTTGCAGGGCCTTTTAGCCGCCCCCTCTTTTTTATGACCACCTCCCTTTTATTCTCCTTTGGGATTCAACCCTACAGTCATGACTGCAACAGTGAAACACGATGAACATAGTACAGTTGTGTACACTTACCATAAATGTAGATGTTCGAGTGTCTTCACTGTTGCAGTCTGGGTTTCCCTCTCTCCTGTCCCCTCTTATTTTTTCTTTTGTGTAGTTCCCTTCTTCACCCTTCTTTTTAGGTGTATTTGCAAAGGGTATGGGATCTTTCTCATTTTGGAGCACCTGACATCTGGGGCAAGAAAAACTAGAGAACATGGCGTCGGCTGTCAGCTTTGTACTCCTGGCGCTCTGACGTCAGGGAGCATGGCTGAACAGCCGACACCGGACCCAGACTTTGGGATTCTGGCCGACCGAGGGCTGCCTGCCGGCAGGGGAGAACCCTACAGTCATGACTGCAACAGTGAAGACACTCTAACATCTACATTTATGGTAAGTGTACACAACTGTACTTTGTGGTGTACAGGGAATGGCCTTGCTGAGGGCTGTCATCATTTTTTCTTTAGCTGGTTATGTTTAAGACTTAAGCTGGGTCCCTTTCTACGCTCATGTATTCAAGGAGCGTAGAGTCACTTGCTACAAATGTAACCGGTGTCTTGCTACAGTTTAAAAACCACACACCTGACCACTGAAGAGCTCGAGCCCTTAATTCTGATAATTCATTTCTGAATGCTGGTAGTGTACTACCTACCTCCCAGTTTGCCAATTTCCCAGTCACATCCCCCTGACATTTTGCTCCCAGGGAGATTGCCCTCTTTCCCTTACCATAGTTAAGTTTCTGAGGTACACTTTCATCAGCCGGTGCAAAAATTATGGACAATAATTAATTGATGGAATTTGTTAGGGAAGGGACAAGGGTAAGAGTAAAATGGAATAAGCTGATTATTCCTCTTGAACAGAGTGGTTTAGGGCTACCCAAATCTGAAGGGACACTTTTTTTTTTTTTTTTTTTTTTTTTTTTTTTTTTTTTAAAGCTACACCTATTGATCTTTGTATATAGCACAAGCAAACGGCTATCAATCGGCCTGGAAAAAAGATGTTTGGAGGAGGAGTAAGGGGAAAGTACAAGGGATGCAGAGGGAAGAGATTAGGGCTTTGGCAGTAAGCCCTTCTGTAGAATAGAAATGACTACATAATGTTATATGTAATATAACAAGCATAAAGACTGAACTAGTGAAGGAATGGAGAAAGGCTATTTTATCAGTAGGAGTACATGTAACTAAGTATGGGAAGTGGGCAAGAGATGGCAGGAAGTAACTGTAAGAAACTAAAAAAAAGGAGCTGCATTGCTGGAAAGACAAAGTGAAAAAAGTGGGGAAAAAGCAAAGCATTTTACCTGCAGATCAAAAAATACCTTTTTGTCTTGGGAATAGTTGACAGAATATAAACAGGGGAACAGTAGTGAGAGTCATTCTGGTTTTGAAAGGAAGATTCTGTTAAAGGAATAACCAGGAAGGCAGATAAAATGTTGCATTATAGTTATAAAATAAAGTTGGAGGACACAGGTAAACGCAGATGGGAGATTAAAATGACAAATGAAATTGGAAATCTACGATTAAACCTGCTGTAAATGAAGTACTGAAAAACATTAACACTTGGTGATTTTCATAAGAGTTAATGATGCATTTGGAAGGCTGTATAAAGTAATGCTGAAATTAAATACTACACTTTTAAAATAAGTAGATTAGATGCGGTGGTGGTGCTGCGTTAGCGTTGTCGCCTCACAGTAAGAAGTCCTCTTCGATTCTCAGCTAGAGCGTCTTCTGTGTGGAGACATGCGTGAATGGGCGTACCTTCGTTGAAGGTTGTGCGTCAGGGCCGGCAACCCGGCACGTAAAAATCTAATGCCAATCATTAGTGGACCGGAGTTCCGCTGTGGCAACCCCTAACCGGGAAAAGCCGAAAGACACAACAACTTTAAAATAAGTAGATTAGTAGGAATTCCAAAGTGTGCTGTCATGCACATGACTAAAAGGATGATTTGCAGCACAAGAGCTACCCATTCTAAAGACTTAAACCTTGCCTGTGATATAAATCGGATCTGCTGGAGAGACAGATGTGTATCCCAGTGTGTACCCAATCTCTGGAACAGGCTTCCCATCCATGTGAAACGGAGTTCCTCCATAACCCACTCAAGTGCAACCTGGACAACTGGATGATGGACTGGAACCCCCCCCCCCTGGTTTGGCAGCCAAGTGGTTCATCTCTCAACCTCTGCTTACACTGCCAAGGGTACCGGAACTTGTCAGAGATTTGAAATGCATGCCTAGGCTTAAAAAGGCGGTAGTGGTCATTATCCTAGTACACGCCTATGATGGAAACTGTATAATGCTTGTATATGATGATGGGAAGTGTTTATTGTGATCTTCCATTAATTTCTGACATGAACTTGGATATATTAACAATGTGATGAATAAATTAAAAAAAAAAGTGGTTTGACTTCCAGAGTATCCAAAAACCTTGACAACCGATATCTATGAAGGTCGTATTGTTTCTATGAAATGTATCGAATGAAGACATGCATGATGATGAACATCCTGTCGATCTCCCAGCCCTAGCTAAACCTTCAGAATTCTTACTGAGCGTTTGGTCATGACTGTAGCAGTTGAGGACTGGGAGAGTTTATATTTAAATGGTCCATCCAGCAACTGTTAGTTTGCATTTCTTCATAAATGTCATGTCTCATTTTCCCATGTGTGATAGGTGACGAAGCACCTGTAATGTGAAAATAAAGGATGCATACACAGACTTCTCTAGCTTGTTCTTTACTTTTGTTTTCCTTTTCTGGAGGATGCACAGCTGGGCTGAGGGGAAATCAGATCCTTGGTAGGGGCACGTTCCGATACAAGACTACCAAGTTTGGGTATTTCTGACCAGAAGCTTCCCTCTGTTGGAAGTAGATATGCAGTCAGCCTTCTAAGGAACAAAGAAGTCTTTTACCTGGGTTCTCCCTAATGACCTTGGTGTGTTTTTTTTTTTTTTTTTTTTTTTTTTTTAAAGCATGGGATGGAGGACCCAGTGCTGAAACATTTCATTCATTTATTTAACTGTGTAAACCCTCTAGGCCCAAGCCTCTTTTCAGCCACAGCCTGAGAGTGCTATCTGGATAAGGGACAAGTGACTTTATTAGTCTCATATTAAACAAGAAGACTGATGGTTAAGAACCCTATACTACAGGATAAAGCTGATTACCAGCTCATAGCCTTGGGTCTTTGCTTTGAACTGCCAGATTTGTAATTCGAGAAGATAGAAGCCTCTGTAGTTCTTGCTGATTTAATTTGTTCACATAAATGTAACTTTTTTTTAAGTGTTCTCTTCCTCTTTTTTGAGTGTAGATTTCAAAAACTTCTCCACAAATTGAGCAGTAGTAGGTGATGTGATATTCCCACAAACAGAATAAGCAAGTAGATTGCCTGTCTTGACGAGGAATCTTTCTAATGCAGCACATTTGTGAAACCTCCATTCTGTCATAGCAAGTAAGGAGTTGGGCTAAAACTCCAATAGAAAGAGGAGACAGATGCAAGAGGTCTGTGTCTGTGTGTCCGTCTCTGGTCAGAGGTAGGTTAGAAAGTCGGACTACCGCAAAGAAAAAAATAGAACTTGCTCTCTATTAGAAGTTTTAGCCCAACAACTGTAGGTCACTTGGGGGAATGTATATGGTTGTTTGGGAATATTTTTATCTGCTGAGTGGTCCTTAAGCCTGCCAGCCTTAGTCCTGCTGTTACACCACATGGACCTCTTTCCAGGTCCAATAAGTGTGGTGGCAAAGTATTTATTCCCCCACTGTGACATGTCCTTCTTAACATAACACTAAACCTTTTTCATGCAAACTCTTGAACAGGCTTTAACGTGTGTCCTGCAGGGATCAAGACTATTTTCCTTCCTCTGCTGCATTCGCTGTTTTGTACTTTGAGCAAAAAGCATTTGATCACAATGCATATACATGAACTGATGTTTTAGGTGCTTTCTCCTTTCCTTGGGGGGTAATTCCCTTTCTTTTGTCAGGTGTTAAAGCTTTTGCCTACTTATTACTACAGACTATTACTAAAGGAAGTGCTCTTGTGGGAGAAAAATTCCTCATCCAAGTCTGTGTTTTGCTTAGGAAAAGAGCATAATGGAGTCTGATGTCCAATCATCAAGTAGTCTGCTTCTTCTGCCATAAAAAATGAAGTAGTTAATTTAGTTTACATGTGTTGAACATTAGTCTTGTTGGCGAAAGATGTTTCATCTCTGTCACCTTCAGTGCCACATGCTTCAGCCACCTACTACTACTAGTACGACTACATACTTGAAGCTGCATAAGGTGTTTGGTTCCCACCTCTTTTAAAGGAAGCACTAGTTGTATAAATGCCCCAGGCATACTGTCTTCACTTTTCTCTCCAGTGTTCAGTGTGAGGCTAAAAATATGGAAGAATCTGTAAAGGTGTTGTCTTCTGTGTCACAGGCATCAGCGTTTTCAATGTGTTGGGCACTGGGACTGACACAATACTTTCACTTTTTTTCAAAGCCTTCTTTGTGCAGAACTGTGTCTACACTTGCCTTACTTGATATAGATAGGCTTGCAGCAGCTCTTAAGTCTCAAGCCAAACTCTTCATTGCTCATTCCTTTGGGGATATAGAGTCCCTGAGAATGTTCTCTACCAAACCTGGAACACTGAAGGTTTCTTCACTAGCTCCAGTGTACTTGGTGATGCATTTTTCAACCATATGATATCTGTGCCGCAGCCTATACTGATGTCTGTTTTTGTGTCAGCATACTGTATTGGAGTCTGTTTTGAGCCTCCACTGTTGCCTTTACTGCCAATGAGAACTTCAGTCCCAGTGCACTTGGTGTCAGGCCAACCCATGTCATTTAGCAAAGTGCCAGTTCAGTAATTCTCATTCCACTGGTTAGCACTAGACAATTCTTTTCTAGTTCCAACAGTAGACTCTTGGAATTACCAACTCTTTTATTGCTTCTTCATCTGGATTCCATTCACTGTGTGGTAAACAACTTTATCTCCGTGTACAAACCCCTTCGGCTGTAGAAAATCAGATGCTTCCTTGGCCACCACTCTCATGAAGTAAAAAGTGAGATCTGAAAGTCTAGTGTCTTGGCAACTGTGGCATAGATTTAGGCTTACTCCCACAAGCTATTCTTTCCCCTGAAGTAGCCCCCTTTAGAAATTCAGTTATTTTTGACATCTGTGGCTCTGATTCAGGCTTCCTACTATCACCCAGATCTTCAGGAACCACATTACAAGCTTCTTTTGGAGATGAAAGGTACCAGGTGAGGGTCCCCTCCTTTTATACCTTCTCTACATGCTTGTCTCAATACCTGGCTGTGAGTAACTGCAGGTAAACAAAATACTATGAGAGTCTTTCCCTGCCTGGGTATCTGTTTTATAGTAAAAAACTGCTAGTTGTGTAAAGAACCAAGGTATTTGGAGCAAATAACTAGAGAGGGAAGGGTAATAGAATGGGAGGAGGCCAATAATTTATTTGGACTGCAGGTTAGATATTGCCTTCCCTATCAAGGATTGATATCAGAGTATAGGCAAAGAGAAAGAAATAAGGAGGATCCTAAATGAAAGACCAGCACTGGTAGAGTTTTTAGTTGAATCTAGAACAGAAGCTGCCATGAAAAAAGAAATAATTAGTGGAGCATGTAAAATATTGCATAACTATGAGAATCGGTCAGAGGAGGTTAGAAAGGATTGGGAAAAGAGACTGGATAAGCAATTCACAAAGAAACAATGGAATGATGGCTAAGCAATTCAGAAAGAAACAATGGAATGATGCATGCATGTGCCCCAAATATGCAACAAAATCTAGAAGCTTTAGGATTTTTGCTTGGAAATTTATTTTTACATTTGTTGACTGGAATAGTCTGACTGGATATATGTCAATTTTCAGCGGTGGCCGGGGAGAAAAGCTCCAATATAATAATACACATTGAACATTTAGTAAATGCTAGTTTCAAGCAGATTAGTCATAAGCAATACCAGCATTTCATAGGTTCGTAGGTAGGTACTAGGCTATTGGCCCTAGGGCCTATATAAGCCTAGCCAAATGGTACCCTGGCTTTTACCACCCAAGAAAATTATTTTCCTGTGCCCCTGTCAAGCAGAGCCACAGAAGTGATCCCCGGGGTGAATTTCCTATCTCTCATCCAATCATCAAGATTTTTCTTGGAGTGCTAATGAGGATTTTTGTATGATATAGATAGGTAGCTTGTTCCAGAGTATGGGAAGTCTCTGGGACAGGAATCTATCCCTCTAGCATGTTCTGTTTATTGTGGTGACAAGGTTTAGGTCCCTAGAGCATGTAGCTTTGAGGGATTGGGATTTCTTTAAGTGGAGCATGTCCAACAGCTCTGGGTTTGACATAGCTTTTTATGTTAGGCAGAGATCGCCTCTGAGTAGGCGATATGCGACAGAGTAAAGCTGGAGTTTTTTGAGACTGTCTGCATAGGGCATCTGTTTGAGGCCGGTAATCCTCTTTGTGAGGTATTTCTGTGGCCTTTCCAGTTGTTGTAGATGTCTTGTGAGGTACATACCAAAAGGGGCGTTGTACTCCTATAATGGGTCTGATGAGTAGAGGGGAACAATTACCTCTTTTTTTTTTTTTTTTCCTGGATGAGAAACCTTTTGTGATGAGGTGTGCCATGTAGAAGGATTTCCTGACTACTGTGGTGATGTGATTATCAAAGGAGACACTACTGTCCACCTATGTCCCAAGGTCTCATCACACTTTCGGTGTTGAGTAGACTACCACTTATGCGGTAGTTCATGGGTACAGAGTTTTTACCAAAAGGGATGACAATGCACTTTTTGGCATTGAGCTTGAGGCCATGGCTTTGACACTAGGCATCTGCCTCAGTGAGGCCCTTTTGTAGGATGTCCATGTCCACATCGTTAGGAGTTTTGATTATGGCTCCTAGTTTGCAGTCATCTGCAGACTTTGTTAGCCAAAGACCTTCTGTGTTAGTCTGTACTTCAGAGAAGTAGATACCAAACAGGAGAGGACCTAGGACTGCACCCTGTGGTACTCCATTTGTCACTGGTCTGAAGTTTGATTTAGTCTACTACTTTCACAGTGTGGGTTCTGTCAGTGAGCCAGTTGGCAACCCATCTTGTGACGTAGGGATTTATACCTAGTTTAGTGAATTTTTATCTATAATTCCAGAGTGGGGGATGGTGTCAAAAGCCTTGATGAGATCTAGATAGGCTGTGTGAACCACCTTACCCTCATGCGGCTTTGGTGACAGCTTCAAAGAAGTCTGTCAGGTTTAGGAGACATGATCTGCCTTTTACAAACCCGAACTGGGTAGGGTCCAGAGTTTGGAGATTACCAATGTCATTGTTTATAAGTTCCATCATGATATGTTCCATAGCCTTGCAGACCAGGCTTGTCAGGCTAATGGGGGGGTGGTAGTTCCCGGGGTCCATGGTGGCTCCCCCTTTTTGGAGTGGGATAACTGTTGCTGTGCACCATTCAGTGGGAACAAAGCCTGAGGTGAGGCTATGACTGAACATGGTACTTGGTTGGGGTGCCAGTTCGTTCTATAGTTCATGTAGAATGCAGCCTGGGATGTTGTCCGGTCCCATGGGTGCTGTGTTCTTGGCTTTGGAGAGTGTGTTTTTTTACCTGTGCAGCCGTTATTACAGGAACTCTGCATTCTTGTGGTATAGAGATGGGCCCTTTAGGGGATGAGAGAGGGGTAAAGTTATCACTGAACCTATCTGCCAGGATGTTGGCAATATCAGTTGGTTCTGTATATTTAGTGCCATTGTGCTGTAACTCAGAGCAGATCTAAGTGTTGCCATTGAGATTCTTGACATAGCTATAGAATGCTTTGTGGTTATGTTTAGAATCAGTGGCGATTTTTTTTTTTTTTTTTGTAACTAGCTTTGGAGGATTTTGAGTGATCTCAGCTTCTTACTGAGGCTGACAATGGAATTCCTCCAATCATGGGATTTTATTCTTTTTTCTTGCAACAGTTTCTTTCTTCTGTTGTAGTTTAGTTTGTTTATGGCAGGGGACCACCAGATTGGCTTCCTTTTTTTGGAGGATAGCATCTTGGTTCTGTTAGGGATTGCACGATCCATGCACTCGTGTACGTGCTTATAAAGTGCAATTGTATAGGATTCGGCAGTCATACCTCTATTATCAGTCAGCATGGTTGTCATAAAGTTTGCCACTTCTGTCTTAAGCGTGAAGTTGGCTTTGGAGAAATTCTTTATGGTGGTTTCCCTAATTGGGGGTGGGGGGGTGGGATGTGGATGTCTAGGGTGATTTGCTTGTGGTCGGATCTGACCAACGAGGAATTGACCTCTGTGGAACACCAGTTGCCCATGTTGGTAATGACCAGGTCTAGGATATTGCTGCCCCTGGTAGCGGTGTGGATAAGTTGATCCAAGGCATTGGAATTTATGAATTCTATAAAACGTTGAGCACAAGAGTTGGTACATAAGTAGTTTTCCCAGTTAATTGTGGGGTAGTTGAAATCGCCCATTATTAGGGGGGTTAGGTTGTACCGTAATATTTTCCAGTGTATCAAGAAAGAGTGGGAATCCTGGGGCGTGGGGCGTGGTAGGGTATCTGTAGCAAGCTACAATTTGGATTGCGGTCATGCCCAGAGTTAGTTGCACTTGGATAATCTCGGATGCATTATGCTGAGCAACTAGCCTGGATGTGTGGATATCCTTAATGAATATGGACACTCCTCTGCCTTTAGTGCTTCGGTCCAGGTTAGGTGGCCGAAAGGTGTGGTATGAATTATAGCCTGGTAATGCAGGGGTGCTCTCTGGAGCCTTGAACCATGTCTCTGTCATTGCACAGATGTCTATGTTCTCCATTTTAAGGAGTGCCTCGGGTGAGTGCATTTTGAGGTTTAGACTTCTAGCATTAAGTAGCATTACCCTCAGATTTTGCTTGCTTGTACCTGTTACGGTGGTGAAAAAAGGCACTATAGGGGTGGCAAGAGCCTTAGCCAGTATCTGGAATCCCAAGGGCGACAGGTGCAGGCAATCTCTGGCAAAGCATTGTGGTTTGTCGATCATGTCATCCCAGGTAGACAGATACTGGATCCCCTAAGAATGACACCAGAAGCTTAGCCAGTTGTTGAAGTCAATCATTTTGTCCTTGTACTGTGGTGTCATTCTGGGTGATGGCAGGATGCTACTTTAGGGCTAGGGTCATACCTGCCTGGGCTACAAGATCGCACAGCTCCTCCATGTCTCTTTACATGTAGTCCAGGGAGGTACATCTCAGGTCATTCACACCAACATGGGCAATGACAGAGTCATATTTGTACTTGTGGAGTGACCTGAGTGCATGTGTTATGTGGCGAATCCTGGCACCCGACAGGCAGCTGACAATAACTTTCTCCTTGTTTAGCCTGGTGAGTGGGACATCAGTGTGCCTGACTAGAGTCACCTATGGCTAGAGTGTTGGGTACGTTGTTATGCCTTATGGGTTGGTTGAGTGGCACACTGAGTTTGTGGGCTATGTGTCATTTGGGTTGTGTTGGGGGGGGGGGTGGAGGATGCTTGTGTTTCTGCTTTAGAGGTCCCTGCTGCTTGGGTAGATTTTTTTATAGCCTCTGCGAATGTAGGTGTGTGTTTTGTGTTTCTATGTGTGTGTTTTGGTAGTATAGGTTTTGAGGGACTATGTGATGAGTGTGGTGTGGTGCAAGTGTTTACCTTCTCCTCTTGACTGTCTAGTCAAGTATTTGGTGAAGAGAGCTTTGCTTCCAGATTGACTATATTAGTGCATCTCTCTCACAGGTTGTAGTGTTGGGTGGTAGGAGGAGAGGGTTGTCTGTGTATATGAGACAATTGCTGCATTGCCCCAAGATGCCCAGATTCATCAGGTAGACAGGAGAAAACACTGGGAGCTGACCCTTGGACATGCCTGGATAGGAAATTATTAAGTACTAAAAACTGTTTTCCTCTAGGCAAGTGAGGAAAGTTGAGTGCTATAGTAATTTGTAGCTTATTTAGTGCTTACAATCAGTTCTGAAGAAGTGTTGAGCTCAAAGAAACAGATTTGAGTGCTGAAACTAAAAACTGGCTAGTTCTAAGAAACAAAATTAAGTTAGAAGGCTTCCCTCCAGCACAGAAAGGCTTTGGGGCTCAGAAGCTTACAAACAGTCCTGGATACAGCAAATCTGTATCCGGACTAGACGACTTACAGGAAAGGCAGGAAACGAGCTTAGAAAAATTATTTATTTTTATTTTTTTGTAAAGGGGAAAAGAGGAGCAGGAACTAACTGGGTTGGCCTTCTCAAATGTTCTCCCTGGATTAGGTAGAATGAGGTAATGACACTAGACTGGGAGGAGTGTCCCACATCAAATTTACAGTAGGGGCAGGCAACTGCAAAGCCACCAAGTATAAAAACAGGATACCAATAGGGAGGGAGGGAAACACAAATCAGAACAAACAAACCCAACCAGATGCTTAACAATTGTAGAAAATTTCTAGTTAATACCTCACACACAGTGAAACTAGCTAGCAAAGTATATGCAGACAATAAAATTGCTTTAAATAACTCGGAAATAAGCAAAAAACAGGATACTTAATGTTATATCACAGATTAGTTGGCTCAGAGCCCTTCCTCCGATTAGCTCAGTGTGAAATGGCAGAAACACTCTCAAGTTAATTTCTTAAGTAACAAAGTTGAAACCTGAAACAACTTAAAAAAAAAAAAAAAAAAAAAAAAAAAAAAAAGCTTTGAAAGAACCAATGACGTGCTTACTCCAAGCCGTAGTCCAGGCAATCCCGGTTCACTCTCACTGAAATGCTATACTGGCTTTGGCTAAGCTATGATGGCCTGGAACATGTGCTCAGACACACAGCATTTACTGACAAACAACTAGGCCCAAAACCCAAGCCTGAATATGGACAATGCTACACTACCAACACTACTTATGTAGGAAAAAAACTACAGAAATGTTTTTAAACAGATAAAGGATTAAGGAGACTCTACAGAATGCTTTTAACTGCAAACAAGTTGTATGATACACACCTTAGCAGGAAATCAGAACAAACAAACCCAACCAGATGCTTAACAATTGTAGAAAATTTCTAGTTAATACCTCCCACACACTGAAACTAGCTAGCAAAGTATATGCAGACAATAAAAATGCTATAAATAACTCAGAAATGAGCAAAAAAACAAGATACTTAACGTTATGTATCGCATATTAGTTAGCTCAGAGCCCTTCCTCCGATTTAGCTTATATAGTACTAACTTATTAAACACTTTACAAAACATAACATTATTTTCAAAGTTATATATACATTACATTACATTCAGGTTTAAGACACATTGAGCAGCAGTTATACAATAGACCCTTCCTGAAGTGGAGTGGTAGAAAAATGTTAGTAGTAGTTGAAGGTAAGGCACCTAAGAAATGGAGAAAGAAATGTTTGCATAGATGTTTTTATACCCCAAGTAGACTCCAGATAATTTTTCCTCAGGTAGACAGCAAGTGTTGGAGGTGAGTCGGGGAAGAAAGAGGTACTTTGGAACATATTTTCTGGGAGTGTGGTGGGTTGGCGGACTTTATGGATTCTCTGTGGGATGCACTGTCACAGATGCTGGGTGGGTAGATTGATGTAATGAGGGAAATGATTTTTTTCTGAGCTATGATGTAGAATCGGGATTGTAAGGCCTTGCTGTGTCTAATTATAGTGGTGGTTTTAAAAAAAAAAAGTTACTACAAAATGGAAATCGAAATTTAAACCAACTAATATTAGAAGTAGTGAATATAGTAACTGAGATAAAACAACTGGAATTGAGATCTTTAGAAAAAGGTTGGAGCAGACTACATAGGAAAAATTGGAATTGTTGGAATAATACTTGAGAAAAATTAGGTTTAAAGAAGGCAGGACTTAAATGAACTATGTAATGTTTGACTGAAAATGAATGGGTAGATAAGTGATGTATAATGTTTGCAAATGAGAGCATGTCAGTATGGTTTGTAAAATCTATGACTATGTTGGTGTGGTTTTCATTAATATAAATGTATGATTGCTTATGTCATGATGGCTTAATAAAGATGTTTCTTGCTTAAAAAAGGGGGGCAGGAATTGAATAATTCATGTAATGTTTCTTAGGTTATATGATATAGAGCAATATATGTGAAGTGTAATGTTTAATGTTAAATTTGTTAATACAATGTGATTACTTTTGTGTAAATGTAAATTTTTCCCATATCACAAGTGAGAATTCAGTAAATGTGTTTAGAAAAAAAAACTGCTAGTTGTGTGTTTTCTTGCCACTAATGTATTTTTTGAAGTCTCTTGAACTGTGCCGCTGATCTGTTGGGACATTGGAACATTCCTTAGCAGTCATTCTGCCAGTGTCCTAACTATTCTGACTATTTTTTTTTTAAGTAACTACTTTGCAGTGTGTACTACTATATATTAACTTGTTGGCTGCAAGGTTATACATGCTTTTTGATATTGCATTTTACAGGCCATAGAATTCTAGCTTATATGTCCCATCTCTGCCACCAAATATGTCAAGATGTACTGCCATAAAATAATGCATGTTGTAGAGGTTATGCTGTCTAAATCCACCTTTAAGAGTTTATGGCAATGTGCACCGCTGCCTTTGGTTGTGACTGACACTGCAGCTCTAGCACTGAAAGCTACACACTTGTCTGTTACAGAACAGTAGAATCACTAGCTCACCTGGATTTTTACCCATCTCCCCCTGAGCTTGGTCCTAGCAGCAGTAACGGAGACTTGCTCAAAATAATTTTACTAATACACCAACTCGGGATGTTTCTCAAGAGGGGCTGCTGATACTTTTGCACTGACAGTACCCCTTTCATGTATTAACAGTACACCAGTTAGCTAATCTGATAAGATGTTTTCTAATTGAACACTATTACAGTGAGCCACACGATATTAAATTAGAATGGCAGTTAGTCAAGCAGCCAAGTAGTGCCTCCTAAAAATCTAGGTACGATACCAACAGCCTCCTCAATATGGCGAAGATACCCTTCACTAATAAGAGGACATCATCTACAAGCTTTTACAAATGAACAGATGAAAATTTTTTACTTAAAGGTAGGTTAGTATTGCACAAAAAATGAGTACATAGATAAACTTATGACAGAAGAAAATGACTGCATCTGTTATTTCCATTTCCTTTATTGTAGTTGCTGAAGCCTCAGAATGAAAATTTAAGCCAACAAGTCTATGATCCAGAAATTCTTTGGTTTAACTTTTTCCCCCAGGGTAAAATTTCCCAAGTCCAAGTAACACACTCAGTCAAAAAGTTTTTTTAAATTGAAGCTCTGGTTCAGAACACCCCGCAGAAATTAGATTTAAATGAAATGTTTCCTTTGTTTAAAAAAAAAAAAGTGCAATAAGCAGGCAGCTCCATTCCATGGTGAGGTAATTCAGAATGTTATGGGAAAAATTAAAGATTCAGTGCCACAATAAGTAATTCCATATTAGAAGAAGGTAGTTAAATTCTGCACTTGTAATGAAATATGCATTGGTTGGCATTTTAAATCCAAGAACACATGTAACTTCTGACAGCCTTTTTGTTTGTTCATTCTGGCAGGTTTAAAGTATGGGTTGATCTGATTTTCTTGTTAGCATACCATTGCATACATGTTCATATCCCAGAAAACTGTTATAATTGAACATTTTTTGGGTGCGGCTCTACATACATTCTGGGATGTATTTGTAAACGTTTCTAACAGGATTATCATCTGTTGCTGACTTGTTATAGATAGACATGGCATGTGTCGTGAAATCTCTTGGCCAGTAGAAATGCTTTTTCTTTTCTATTTTTAGAAATGTTTGCATTGGCCTTTGGACTTGGGAGTTGCTACTATTTCTCATCGTCATCAACATCTTTTGAAAGAAAGTAAATTGTGCCATTATTAAAAAAAATAAAATTAAAATAAACATTGTTAAATGTTTCATAGTTTCATAGTTTAGTACTAGGCTATCTGCCCTGGGGCATTTATAAGCCTAGCCCTAGTGATGTGGCTTTCGCCACCCCATGTAGTGGTACTAGAGTGTACAGAATAGATTTAAAATACTGCGCCTTTGTCTAGTAGTGACACATTGAAGACCCCCTTACTTATTAAAATTAGTTTACTGTGCCTCTGTCTAGTAGTGACACAGGGATGACCCCCGGGGTAAACCTACGATCTCCCATCCACTCGTCAAGATTTCTCTTGAAGAGAGTCAGTGAGGGGCTCTGCCTTACATGAACTGGGATTCTGTTCCAGAGTATGGGAAGCCTCTGAGTTATGAATCTGTCCCTCCAGCATGTCCTATTCATATTTGTACTGAGGTTTAAATCTTTAGCTCTTGTGGTTCTAATGGATTTGGATTTTTAGAGGTGGAGCATGTCCATCAATTCCTGGTTGGACAGATCACCTCTGAGCAGGCGGTATGCTACTGAATAGAGCTGGAGTTTCTTTAGCCTGGCAGCATATGACATGTGTTGGAGACCCTTGATCCTCTTGGTGAGGTACTTCTGGGGTCTCTCCAGCTGTTTTAAGTGCCGGGTGAGGTACATACCGAATGGGGCATTGTACTCAATCATGGGCCTGATAAGGGAGGAGTATAGGGGTACAATGACCTCCTTTGATCTGGATGTGAACCCCTTCATGATAAGGTGGGCAAGGTAGAATGTCTTTCTAACCACTTTGGCAACGTGGGTGTCAAATGAGAGGTCACTATCGACTTGGGTCCCCAGGTCTCTGATTACTTTTTCCGTACTCAGTGGGTTACTGTCTATGTGATAATTTGTGGGTACTTTATTTTTCCCAAAGGGGATGACTATACATTTCTTGGCATTCAGTTTAAGGCCATGATTCCGGCACCAGTTGTCCGTTTCGGTGAGGCCTTTCTGTAGGATGTATGTGTCAGCTGGTGTATCGACTATGGCGCCTAGCTTGCAGTCATATGCGAACTTTGTTAGCCACAACCTTCCCGTGTTTGCTTTCACATCTGAGAAGTAAATGCCGAACAAGAGGGGTCCCAGGACAGAGCCCTGTGGGACACCACTTGTGACTGGCTTTGAGTCTGACATGGCTCCCGCAATTTTGACTTTATGGGTTCTGTTCTTTAGCCAGTTTGCAACCCATCTTGTGACATATGGATTTACATTTAAGCTGTTGAGCTTGTCTATGATGCCTGAGTGGGGTATTGTGTCGAAGGCTTTAGCCAAGTCCAGGTAGGCTGTATGGACTGCTTTGCCCTCATCAATGGCTCTAGTGACTGTTTCGAAAAAGTCAACCAGGTTCAAAAGGCAGGATCTGCCCTTTACAAAGCCGAACTGGGTGGGATCAAGTGTCTGTAGGTCCCCAATGTCACTGTTTATGAGTTCCATAATGATTCCTTCCATAGCTTTGCAGACAAGGCTGGTTAAGCTTATGGGGCGGTAGTTCCCAGGGTATGTAGCAGAGCCTCCTTTGTGGAGTGGGACCACTGTTGCTGTACGCCAGTGTTCATGTTCAGGTACATATCCTGTAGTAAGGCTAAGGTTAAATAGCATTTTTATATGCGGGTTTAGCTCCTCTTGGAGTTCACGTATCACGCAACCGGGGATACCATCGGGTCCCATTGATGCTGTGTTTTTTGCTTTGCTGAGGGCGGCTCTCACCTGGACATCTGAGATGATAGGGAGGTTACATTCAGCTGGGATAAGTATTTCTTCTTTTGGGGGTGAGGGAGGGGAGAAATTTGCACTGAACCTGTCTGCCAGAATGTTGGCAATATCTGTGGGTTCGGTGAATTTTTTGTCATTGTGTACTAACTCTGAGCATATCTGAGGGTTTCCGCCCAGGTTTTTAACATAACTGAAGAATGCCTTGTGGTTATCTTTAGTGTCCTTGGCGATTTTTCTCTCAAAGTTGGCCTTGGATGTTTTTGAGAGAACGTAACTTTCTACTAGTGCTGATCAGAGATGCCTTCCCTTTATGGGATTTTGCTCTGTCTTGCAGTAGCTTCCTTCTTTTGTTATACAATTTGTTTATGGCTGGGGTCCACCAGACAGGACGCTTTCTCTTGGTGGAGAGGGTCTTGGTTTTATTTGGGATTGCACGATCCATGCATTCTTGGAGATGACCGTAGAAAGTATTTGTGAAGGATTCAGCATTGTGGGATGTGGTTTCCATTGGCCCAGTGGGCTTAAATACCATCTCAGTCTTAAGAAGTGTAAAGTCGGCTTTTGAGAAGTTTTTCACTGTAGTCTTTTGTGCTGGGGGTGGAGGTGGAATATGTATATCCAGGGTGATTAGTTTATGGTCAGATTTCACTAGTGGAGGAATACTTCCGGTGTGGAGCATTTTGTCCCCATGTTTGCGATGATCAGGTCTAGTATATTATCTCCCCTTGTGGGAGAGGTGACTAGCTGTTCCATTGCATTTGAGTTTATGAATTCCAGGAACCTTTGGGCTAGGGTGTTAGGGCTAGAATAGTGCACCCAGTCTATGTTAGGGTAGTTGAAGTCTCCCAATATGATGGTATATGTCTCCGATTCCTGATGGTTCTCAGGTGTTTGTGTCCTTAATAGTTTTCCATTAATCTGAATAAGGTATTTAACAGAGTTATTGCATTACTGACATGCCTAAAAATCCATGACTTTTGTCTATAAACAGGAGGCGCACATTTTTTTTTAATTTTCAATTGAAAATGAAGAGAAAAAATGATACTATTAGAAGCAACACAAAGTCATAGCAATTGCAGTGCAAAATAGAGCATGCTCTCATGAAATATGTATTTGTATGTATAAACTTTGAAGATATAATATGATTTTGTAAAAAGCTCCAGACTTCACCCACTCTTTTACTTGACAACATTGTGGCTGCATATTTATTAGTCTCCTATGTCTTCATAGTGGAAGTGGGCTTGCCTTGTGAACAAGTCACAAAACCCTGCTAACAAAACATTGGACTACTTACCAAAATAAAAGTTGAAAAACAGCCAAGAAAAGTTTTTTTGGCACGGGCAACTTCTCCTGCATCCCTCAGTGCCAAGGTTGAGTTCTTAACTTTAACATGATCAAAATGGGCTTCAACTCTTACTTTTTCATTAAAAAAACGTTGTAGATTATTTTATTGCTGATGATTTAAGATCTGTGTTTTTTTCTACATGTTTAGTACCTGTCAGTAAGATAATGTGCAAACATTTTATAGCGTAATGGTGACTGCTTTTTTTTTTTTTTTTTTTTTTTTTTTTTTTTTTTTTTTACCGGATATTGGTTAATTAGGGGGGAACAGTTTTAATTTGTTGTGCTGTTTTCAATACTGGTGTCATTCTGTGAGCAGGCTTGGGTAGTATTGCACTACATCTGTCACAATGTCAAGCATTGTATTAAACCTTCCATTGCATCAGTTTATGTTGACTTAAGGAAAAGCACGGCATTCCATGTCCCTTAAGTGCATCTGTAGGACCTTAACATTTATCATACACCACCGTACTTATGTTACAGTATATCAAGACAGTTTGGCTTGGAACCTTGCTGTAAATGAGCAACTTGCTCCTTTGGTTCAGTACTACTATTTTTCTTGAGGACATCTGTGTTTATTTTTTTTCTGCTGCACTAATTGAAGTCATCTTTACTCAGCATTAATATTAATCCTTTTCTTGTTTTGATTCTAGCGGAGACCGAACCACATGAGGGGAGGAGAAAAGTTGAATCCTTGTGGCCCATCTTCAGGATACATCACCAAAAAACACGTTACATCTTTGATCTCTTTTACAAGAGAAAAGCTATTAGTCGAGGTAATGTTTTGGGGGGTGCATTCTAAAGCTTTTTCTTTAAATCATTGTGCATTTTAAAATGGTACACTTGTACACATGTTGATTTGGTAAGAGAGGCTTCTTTTTTTAACCACCTCCTCACACAAACACTCATTTTTGTGAAGCTCTGAGTCACTGACCTATTGTTTTTTCCACCAGGTTCATATTTATCACACAAATTGTCCTTGAAGATCCGCTACAGATATGTTCTCTCTGTCTGTTTTCTTGATTTTATTTTAATTTTGTATATTTATTGATAGATGGGCAACTTTTCAGATGTAAAGTGGTCATGTAACAAAATGTGTAAAATCAATAAAAGTGGTTGGTTATGTGGCCAAGCAGTATATACCAAGCAGACTGTTGCCAGTGCATATATATTTGGACTGTAAAAATGTCCATTGCCAACACAGGCATGGAATAGCCAATCACCATCTGTCCTGGAAGTAGTGCTGGTAGTGTAGAGTACATAAAATCCAAAGATAATAAAGTAACATGTATAGTTGGATGATTTGCTACAGAGTACTGTTGCAGGCAGGTTGAACTGAAGTATTTAAAAAGAGGAGCTAGGGGAATGGCCTACTTGTGTAGATTGGATGGCTAGCTCAAACATGGTATATCCTTGTAACTGTATATAATCTTTTATTATATGATATAGGAGGAAAAACTTAAAACAGAATTCATTTTTATATTCTCAGCTCAGATAGAAGCATGAAGGCGAGATTACAGAGTTCAGAGAGGATTTGTCCTCTTCATTCAGTCCTCCCTACTCCTCAACCACTTCTCCCATATACTTTGAAGTATTTACCAGTTCCACTATCTTCCCTTCTATCCCAGTTTTCAGTGTCTTCTGATTTTCCCAATTTGCTGCCATTACCACGGTCTTATCTGTACTTGGTTTCGTCCCATGTGCCTTCAGTTTTGCATTCCGTTCCCTTATCCTTTGCTGAAGTTCTTGCTCAGTTTACCTGTAATGCCACATTGCATACAGCCACTTTGTTGATCTGTCCTCTCTGACCTGTTTGCCAATGTAGTCCATCACCAGTATGACCAGCAGTGGGCTCGGAGCTGAACCCTGATGTACACCCACTCTCGCTGGGAATCCCTCTGTGAGACTGTAAAAGGAAAAAACTTCAAAGACCAATACACGTCAGGTTCAAGCAAGGCACCCTTTATTACTTGCAGCAAGGAGGCGAAGTATGTAGGTACAGGATTTGTCTGGCCCTTTGGTGATCAGTATGTTATTCTTGTATAGTTCTCTTCATGTCACACAGAAAATGTTACTATTCTATTGCTGACGTAGTTGGACACAGCCTTTTGTATGTTTCACAGAAAATGTTACCAGACTTATTGCTAACATGGTCATATTATTTGCCGTCTTGCAAAAACATTTTGAGAAAAACAACCTGGCCTTGGGCTTATTTTAGCCCACCATAACTTTTCAATTTTTCAATTGTACAGTTCTAATACAGGTTACATTTTGTCTAGATTCAAGGTACATTTCTAGCTTTGGTACAAGTAATGCTGATTATGGTTTATACTTTCAAGCATCTATTGTTTTCTTTATCAAAGCTTCTAGCAGCTGCATATTTTCTCATGGCATAAGCAGAAATGAAGTATATCTAAGTTTCATGACATTAGCAGAAATGAAATGTCTCTTGTTAAGTTTCTAATAGTTGTGCAGATTCATGCAGTGTGAACAGAATAAATGTATTAACCCTTTTAAACCTCGAATGCACTAAGCATGCATATTACTATTATATATTTTTCTAACATTTCCCCCCTTTTAATACTTTATGCATAAACAGTTTTTTCTTCCCCTAACCTCTTCCTGCTCAGGATTTGCAGTTAAGAGAGTCATTCAGTTTAAGCTCATGAAAGCATTTTCAGTTTTTTAGCAATTCTTCAAGTTCAGCATCTTGGTATAAGGTTTCTAAAACTGAAATGTCTACAAAATTTTTAATCAGTCTTTTTATGCAGGGGATGCAGCAGCACACACATACCACCAGTAGGATTATTCCTACACAGATGGCAATCAGAATTGTTCATCAGGATGCTGCCCCAAATCCCAAACAATTTCTGGAAAAAGTCCGTCAATGGATTTGGTCCTGGTTTGGTCATGGCTGACACCTGCTGAATCACCTCAAGATGGTTGTCTATCTCGTGTTTGTGGTCAGGAATATACGAACAGCACTCCTCCTGGATTAAAGCGCATGTACCTCCTCTCGCCGCTAGGGTGAAGTCAAGAGCCATGCAATTTTGAAGCACCACTGTTCTCATGGCAGTCAGTTCATCAGTCACCAATTCTAGGGCAGAAAAGGTTGCATTGCTCATTATTTCGAGAAGCTTAGACAATTTTCTCAGTTCCCAGATTGATTTTGTTGCTCCATATACTGGCAGTACACCTGCCCACGATACAACAGTATCACTCAAGTCCATTGTTCCCCGAGCCCACAGCATGATGGTTTTTCCAGCGCATTGATTTGCCCCACTGGATTGATAGGCTTCTTGATTTCTCGAAGATTCTGAATTTTCCCTTGAGGTAAAACTGCCGTGTGTCGTATGGCCGGAACCAGGTACCCCAAAAAACAACTGCCGGACCAATTCTCAGGTAGCCATTTATATGCTTTTCTACCACATATAAAGTAACAATCTTCTACTTTAGTAGTAACTTTACTATACCCTGACTCTGCATGAAACTTGTTTTGTCGATTTTTATGGACAGTTGCTTATAGAGGTCAGCATTATGTTTTACTACTTCAATTGTCCTATGCATCAGTTCAACAAATGTATCATAGCTTGTGTTGCAATAGGATATGATGTTATCAGGTTTAGTGTAGCATCTATAGGGAACAGTCACATTGCAATTGCTCCAACCCACCTTGACTGTGTCATTCTTATAAAAACACACAGTTCCCTTCTGTCGAACAGACAAGTGCAATGCTACTTTATCTTGTGATGTGACATCCGATTTATCATGAATTAGGTTTTCCCAGGTCTTGTTGGCTCCTAGGGGAACTGAAGTTAACAGTAACCCCCCCCATATGCTGTTGGTAAAGCTGTGCAAATCCAGAAATTCGAAACATTGAAGGTTTCAGCATACACATATTTTATTGCCTGGTAAGTGTTAAAGTTTGGGTGCCACTCTGCACACTTGTTCAGTTCAATTTGTGTGGCTGAGAAAAGGAATGGCCACAACAAAAAGATTATTGTCACTAGTACAGTCAACAGGATGGTTATGCAATACTTTTGTGGAAATGGTTGTTCTACATTTCTGTTTTCTCCGGCTCTTCCAAGTAGGTGTATTTGGATCTTACTGGATTCCATCATCTTTACTTTGGACACGTGCTCTTACTCTCTGCCCTAATAGGACCTTCAGCACCGATGGTTTCTTCACTGGGGTTGAGACGGATCAGTCCTATTGATCTGACCCCCCTTTGTAGCCAGACTTTGTGCTGAGGGCCCCAATGGAGAGGTAAGATTTTTGTCCAGCTCAAAGTTCTTAACCAGCTTGCAGTGCGTCAGGTGTATCCACGAAGCTCATTCTGCTATCTTGACTGCAGTGAGTGTCGAAAGAAGCACCTGGTAGGGACCTTCCCACCTTGGCTATGCCCAGTTTTTTTGCTTGATGATTTTGATCCACACCCAGTCTCCTGGCGTCACTGCCACTTCTGATGTTTCGGTTTGTTTTCTGTCTGAAACAGAATTCGACTGCAACAGGTGTTTAGAACTCAACAACTTTTTCATATATTCAGCTAGTGTAAAATCAGCTTCCTGATCTGATGACATGAGAAGTTTACACTGGGGTGTAATAAGCCCTTCCAAATAGTTTTTCAAAAGGAGTCTATCCTTTTGCTGTAGGGACAGTTCTCATGCTCAACAGTGCCAGGGGTAAACAGTACAACCACGTTTTTCCTGTCTCCGCTATTAATTTTCTCAATTTGTTTTTTAGTATACCATTATGCCTTTCAACTAGCCCTGTAGATTGCGGATGGTATGCACAATGATTTTTTTAAAGAAATACCAAAATGCTTACTCAACTGCTGTATGGTTTGATTTACAAAGTGTGTACCATTGTCACTGTAGATTCTTTCCGGAATACCAAACGTAGGAATGTTTTCCTTGACAAGTACTTTTGCCACTGTAGCTGCATCTGGATTTTTGGTTGGAAAGGCTTCCACCCATCTGGAAAACATATCTACAATGACAAGACAATACTTCTTATTTTCACATTTGTTCAATTCTATGAAATCCATACAAATAGTGTGAAACGGATATGGTGGTGTGGGAAAACTCCCTTGCTTGGGCTTTATCGCCCCCTGTGCATGATGTTTGTTACAAATCTGACACATCAAACTAAATTTTTTTTAGAGTAGTTTGTAAATCCGTACGTTGTGAACACCTGGTTCACCAGCTGTACCATCCCCCCTGTTGAGACATGGCACTGCCCATGGCTCAACAATGCTGCTTAGCTAAACAAATTAGAGGGTAGTATCGGTTTTCCCTCTCTAGAGATGTACAGCCCCTTTTCGAGGATTGCTCCTCGTTTTATCCATCGCCGTTTTTCAGCTTGCATAGTGAGTGTCTGCGTTGTTTTTAACATATCTAGATCTAAAGTTTCAGAGGATTGTAATTCCTCATTTAAAAGAAATATTTCTGTGGCTGCTTGTTTTGCAGCTGTATCAGCTCTCGCATTACCTTTTGAAATTCTATCTTGTTGGTTGGTGTGAGCTGTGCATTTACAAATGGCTACTTTCTGAGGTAACTGAATAGATTCTAAAATATCTAAAATAAACTGCGCATGATTTATAGGTTTGCCAGTAGATGTTATCATTCCCCGGTTTTTCCACTGTTGCGCAAAAACATGTACAGTAGAAAAAGCGTACTGGCTATCAGTAAAAATGTTTACACATTTACCCTTTGCTAAGGTACATGCCCATGTCAGGGCAATCAATTCTGCTGCCTGTGCAGATAAGTTGTGTGGTAAAGGTTTTGCTTCTATAATCCCAGTATCCGCGACTACTGCATATCCTACTAGGTTCTGTCCTGCAGGACCCTTTTTGCACGAGCCATCCACATAGTATGTCACCTCGGCATCATCCAAGGGGACATCCATGAGATCTTTTCTAGGTAGTGTCTTTTGCTCAATTACCTGCAGGCAGCAGTGCGGTGTGCCGTCTGCAGGGTCAAGAGCAGAGTAGAAGGGTTTAAAGTCGTGCATCATTCAATTGTCATATGAGGTTGGCTCAATAATATAGTCATACAGGAAAGATGTCTAGCAGGGGACAGATATGCCACCTTTTCCTGTAGTAAAATAATCGTGACTGTATGAGGTACTCTCAAAGTGAGAGGGTGGAACAAGACTACTGAGGCTGAAGCCTGTACTGCCATTGCAGCTGCAAATACTGCTTGTACACAGTGGGGTAAGGACCTTGCCACTGGGTCTAGTTGTGAGTAGTAAGCAATGGGACGTTGCTTATCCCAATGCTGTTGTGTTTAACACTGATGTCATGTAACCCTGCTTACAATCTACAGTTTGGAAAAAATGTTTATGGTAGTTTGGCAATCCCAGAACTAATGAGGATGCTATTAACTGCTTTAGTTTACAGAAGGCAGATTCTGCCTCTGGTGTCCATTGTAACGAATCCTGCGCTGCCATAGGCTTCTTATATACAAGTTCAGTCAGAGGTGCAGATTCCAAGGCATAGTTTGGAATCCAGCTCCGGCAAAAATTAGTTGTACCCAGGAAGGACATAATTTCCTTCTTGGTAGTGGGTTTTGGTGCTTGCAAAATTGCTATTTTTCTGTCCTCATCTAACGTTCTATCTTCCTTGGATATTGCATATCCTAAGTATTTGACCTGTTTTTTTCCAAAGCTGCAGTTTATTTTTATTTACCTTATGTCCCTTAGCGGCTAAAAATCATAGAAGTGCTATGGTATCTTCTCTAAAATCCTGCTGGGTGGGGGCCGCCAGCAAGATGTCGTCAACATAAAGTAAAATCTGACTGCCTCTTGGTGGGGTGAATCCCTCCAAGTTGCTTGCCATTTCTTGTGAGAATATCGTTGGACTTTCACAATATCCCTGTGGTAGTTGCGTAGATGTATACCTTTTCCCCTGAAATGTAAATGCAAACCAATACTGGCTATCTGGGTGTATCGGTATCGAAAAGAACACGTTGCTGATGTCTACCACAGAAAAATATTTTTGTTGAGGTTTCAAATCATTGGGTGTGTGGGTCTGGCACTGTGGGTGCCCTTGGTATTACTGCATCATTTACGGCTTGTAGATCCTGGACCATACGCCATTCTCCATTGGCCTTTTTAACTGGAAATAAGGGTGTGTTACATGGTGAATCGGGAGATTCTCCTAGTATCCCTCATTCAAGTAAGGCTGTTATAATAGACTTTATCCCTGCCTCTGCATCTTTTCTTAAGGGATACTGTCTTTTTTGTGGTCTGAATGCTGAATTTGGCGTGATAGTAACTCGTCCTGCTGTACGAATGAGTCCTACATCTGATTTCCCTATTGACCAGAGAGTCTCTGGTATGTCTTGTAAGGCATTCTCTTCCTCCCTTAATAGGAGTGTCAATCGGCTGTCCTCGCTAGACTGCAAGTGCACAGCTGGGTTGGGTTGGTCTGAGTTATCCAGTTCAACTTTTGTACTTGTATTCCTTGTTCTGACAGTTCTAGTTCTGTCTGTTTCTCCCATCTCGTGACTTTTTCTCCTAGATCTGCCCATTCTATATTTCTGTTTTTGGTTAAGCTAACATGTGGTAACAGATTAGATTTATAAAGTGCAAAAACGCCTGGGGCAATGAACAGCTGGCTACACTGTTCCCTTCTGTGTCCCAGTACAGGTTATGCAATATCAATCTGTTTGCATGATTCTTAAATAACTCTTGCTCATATTCCTTATCAGGTCCTGGTATGTTGCAATAATACAGGGTACAGTGCAACAGGTGTTGCTTATCAATGTCAAGGGAGGGGAACTTGCTGATGACTAGGTTCATTAACTCTTTGGTCAGAGTCCCTGGACCAGTCATAACCAAGTCCTGGCTGTACCAATAAAACATTTCACCCTCCGATTGCACTACAAAGGTGTTAATTTGTCGCTGTGCTTCCATACCCTGCATGGTTGGGACTACTGCTGTACCAAATAGCTGCATGAGGTCTCTGCCCAAGAGGTTTACTGGGCATTTTGTAGAAACTACAATTTTGCTTCTTTGTGTCAATCCTGAAACTGGATCAGTTATTGCAATGTTACGGGAGAGACGCTCCCGATACAGCTGTCCATTAGCTGCTTTGACCAGTATGTAATCAGGTGACTCTGTGTTTTCTGGCAGTTTGGAGGGGTGTATCAGGGTTCGTGATGCCCCTGAGTCGCACAAAAATTTGACCTCCCTCCCTTCTACCAAGAGTGTAACTTCTGGTTTCGTGTCTGCTAAATAGAGCTCCAAGCTCAATAAAGCTAGGTCTAATATTTCATTTTCTTCATTGTCACTAACTTCCTGCACTTCCTCTACTCCCTCTATCACATTCTCATTTGTCCTTTTTTCGCTAGCCCCCTCTAGTGATTCTTGACTACCATATAGTCAGTCCTCACCCTCCTTGTCTTCCGTTGTTGCCTTCTTGTTTTTCTTGCAATCCCTTGCCAAATGTCCCTTTTTACCGCATTTAAAACATTCTCCCCTTTTTTCCCGCCCTTCAAAGTCCTCTGATCGCTGATCAGATTGTTTCCCTTCGCGTTTTTCTTGCCCCTTTTTCCCAGACTGTACTACATAAACTTCTGCTCCATCTTCTACAGAAAATACTTGTGCTTTCTTTTTCTTTTTACTATTAAAATGCCTTTCGGCATGCCTAGCATATTCAAGTAATGATTGTAACCTGCTTGTACGATGGTCTACCATGTGTTTTGTAATAAAACTGCTTATAGGCGTGCTACTGCCTTTTAAAAATGCATTCTTTAACTGCTGTTCATATGGGGAATCTTGTGTTTGATCTTCAGGAACCTGCATTCCACAGTGGTTATTAAAACATTCTAACAATCTGGCATAATACCGATCAATTGTTTCACCTTCTTGTTGGATGCATTGATTAATGCAAGTCCAGTCTGCCCTAGGTTTCCATTTTTCAGAGATGCGGTCTGTAAGACCTTTTACTCTGGTGTCTAATCCTGCGCTGCTATGTGGGGGGGGTCTTTGTGCAGCGTCACGGGGATTCCAGTTCCCACTAATCATGTACCAATCTGGCCCTACAATTTGTCTAACTACTTTTTCTATTTCTTCTCCGTTTTGGTTATAACTCAACCACATTCCTTGTAAATCTTCTGAGAATTTTCTAAAATTAACCTTTGGATGGGGAATTCCCTCAGTGGCTTTCCGGATATCTTCCAGAGTCCAAGGTCTATACACTAAAGATAGTTGGGTCCTGATTGTCTTGACCTGCCTGAGGATTGGATACTTCTATAAGCGGGCATATTTCTTCTTCTTCACCTATAGATCGTGAATTCTTAACTATTTGCCATAACTCAATACCTTCTTCTGAATTACCTGCCTTTGTTCGGGATCTGGTCCCGATGGGATCTCTAATTTTAGTCCGTTTTAATTTCACAATATCTCTATCTTCAGTGACCACAGGATATAGTGGGGGTGGACTAACCTGTTCACTTGCTTCATATTCTGGTAAGGGAGGCAGAGGTGCTGATGCTATTACTAAGTTATTATCCTCCTTATCTAAAAACAGTGCTTTTGAATCTTTGTTTTTTTGTTCCCTACGGTTTACTTCCTCCAGCCACATGTGTGCCTGAGGATTTCCTAATTGACGTTGCTTTTACCCGACCCTTGGAATCTTTTTTGAGCTGTTTGATAAGTTTGATAAGCGAGGATTTTTCTAATTTTCCATTGAATTCGTATTTATTAACCCATTTTGAATAATATCTAATATTGTCGGTGCGCTGCGACTGCATATATTTTGCGTCTTCCGTTAACGGCAGGTTTTGGGGTCTTTTTGTGCAATTATTACCAATTTTGTTTTACCCTTTGATCGTTACGTAACTTCTCTTAATTTTTAACATGGTACCATGGATTTTGTTATAGTCTCTTCAGAATGACTGCCTACTTATTCTGTTTCTCCTGATCTATGACAGGACAGTAATCTTTTTTTGTCCCTGACTTGCAAAAATACAATCTGACAAAAACAATACACATCTAGTCCCTGATATAAAACAGAAAAAAGTAGATTCACCTTACCTGAGCCTACGTGATTGATCACAGATTCGCGGAGATCCGTCCTTCAGTCACAGATCAGAAAGTGGCTGGCCTCTTTTGAATGACAATTCAGTCGGAGAACTTTCCATATAAGAAGAACCGATTTGGTTTCTTCCCCGTACGGTTTCAACCACCTGGCCGTCTGATCCGAGGTGGAGAGGGTTCCGGTCCGAAGGACCAATCTGTAAAAGGAAAAACTTCAAAGACCAATACACGTTAGGTTCAAGCAAGGCATCCTTTTATTACTTGCAGCAAGGATACAAAGCATGTAGGTACAGGATTTGTCTGGCCCTTTGGTGATCAGTATGTTATTCTTATACAGTTCTCTTCATGTCACACTGAAAATGTTACTATTCTGTTGCTGATGTAGTTGGACACAGCTTTCTATATGTTTCACAGGAAATGTTACCAGACTTATTGCTGACGTGGTCAGATTATTTGCCGTCTTGCAAAAACATTTTGAGAAAAACAACCTGGCCTTGGGCTTATTTTAGCCCACCTTAACCTTTCAATTCTTCAATTGTACAGTTCTAATACATGTTACATTTTGTCTAGATTCAAGGTACATTTCTAGCTTTGGTACAAGTAATGCTGATTATGGTTTATACTTTCAAGCATCTATTGTTTTCTTTATCAAAGCTTCTAGCAGCTGCATATTTTCTCATGGCATAAGCAGAAATGAAATATCTCTTTTTAAGTTTCCTGACATTAGCAGAAATGAAATGTCTCTTGTTAAGTTTCTAATAGCTGTGAAGATTCATGCAGTGTGAACAGAATAAATGCATTAACCCTTTTAAACCTCGAATGCACTAAGGATGCATATTACTATTATATATTTTTCTAACAGAGACCAAACACTTTTTTTTCGTACTTGAGTCACTGGTTCCTTGTACATAGCCTGCACCACTTCTACCAATATTTCTGAACTTCAAACCACCACAGTACTGCCCAAATCTGCTTTCTTGGGACCTTGTCATATGCTTTCTCCAAGTCTAGAAATGCCTTTTGGACTCTCTCCTCATCTTTAACTTCTTAACTATCTGTCTCACTGCAAGCATCGGGTCGGTTGTGCTGCATCGTGATCTGGTCAGTTGTGCTGCATCGTGATCTGAAGCTGAAGTATTCATCTTCCCCATCTTACTTACACACAGTAGTAGAATCAAGTACCCTCTCCAGAACTTTCATGCAGTGTGACAGGAGACAAACACACATCCGTTAATAGAAAATAAAACCAGTCACATTAACATTGTTCATCTGTGTACATTACCTTTTATTTTCTTTCTTACAACTGTCATTTAGCTCAGCATTACATGCATTGCTCAAGTCCTGCCCTCACTTAAATCTTACTCCCCTTCCTCCTGAATTTTATTTTGCATACATTCTTCCCACAGATTCTATTTATGCCTATGTAACTTGCTCCTTCCCTTTTCTAAAGGTCCCATTTCCAATTTTTTTTATCTCTTTCAATATTCAGTACTTTACATACAGGTGGTTTAGATTTTGATTTCTATTTTCTAGTAATTACATTTTTGGTAGCCAAGGCCTTACTTTGTCTAGGCAATTCAGATCCTTTGTTCCAGCTCAAAAGAATAATTTCTTTAGTTACAACCATTTGGTTCCCATAATTTCTGACCGTGTATTCTGTAGGGATTTTTTTTTAAAACGTGCTAACTTATTACAATCCAATAAAAACATGTTCTGACTTGCCTATTTCTTTCCCATCACACTTCCAGCATTTGCTTTCTACCAGAGGAAAAATTATTTTGCTGAAATTGACGCTTGTTCAAAGCAACTCTCTCCAAGGTCATTGCCTCAGAATGAGAATAATGAAAGTATGGTGCTGCATTAATCCTCAAGGTCACGTGACCTCATAGTGGTAGTATGGGAGGAGACAGCCTCCCTCCCCATCCACATTTCTTTCTGAATGTCTGGATGTGAATGATGGGTTTTTGTAGGTAGTGTGCATTGCATTAATTTATGGTGATATTATTTCAGTCTGTAGAATATTGAGCATAGATATTTCATGGAGTCGCTGTTCAGGATAGCATACGTGTTTTTTACTGGATGTGATTCAGTGTTGCTAGATGTTCCATAATTGACAGCACCCATCTAGTTGGGGCATAATGAGTATGTTTCAGCCTAAATAAGCACTTTGTACCAGAGCGGACCGTACTTACTAAGATACTTGTGCAGTGCACTCTCTTAATAAGGAGATGGCTTGCTTTAGATAAATTTGGCATTATGATCATTTTGGTGCTGCCATGAATTTAAATACCTTGCATTAGTGTTTAAATTGCAGCTGTTGGAGTGTGAAGGAGAATTTAGCATCCAGAGGTGGTCCAGTTTCATTTGGTGGTGGTAGAATACATTTAGCAATGTTGCTTTAGCATGGAGGAATGTAAAGGTGATCTAAATTGAATAGAGCTGCCTGCTTCCTCTCATTTGTGTTGCTTCCATGATATTGCAAAGAATGGCCATGATAAAGCACAGTAGTTAACATTCTAATCGTTGCACACATTCCATAAGCTGCACCATTAACAAAACAGTACCTCATTAATAGTCGCAAAACAGAATCCTAATATGTATCCCTTTGCGGTGGCTGCAGTTGCTACAATTGCGCATTTATATGACATGGAAGATTATGCACCCTTATCCACTTGTCTAATTCCATAGTCGCACATATGCAGCAAAAAGGTAGCCTCTACATCCAAGCTATACTGCAGTCCACGGAGGGAGGACATTTGAGAGGTATACAGTCTGTTTGACTGGCTGAGACACCAAACTTTCTGGTTTAACAAAATGAGTGTTTGACCAAAGGCACTGATACTGCTTTAGCAATTTACTAAGCAAGTTGCCAAAACTGAAATTGCAAACATTTAAGCATACCTGTATGCTGTAATCTAAGTGTATATCTTATTTCCTCTTACTTTGTGTTTGTTGCATTGTAATGCTAAGAGTTGTTGCTGAAATGAATCATTTTGTAATCAGTCCACTTCCCAGGTAAACACACTAAATAAATTCTGCTTCTAACAAAGCCAGCATGAAGTGCAACAGAAGAGCGTTACTCAAATATTTTACCTGACTCTTCCAGGTAGTGAACCATCAGGGAATTGATTGAATCATTTATCAGGTACCAGCCTGATAATGTCAACAAAACTAAGCATTACTGTCTCTTGCAGTCTGTGTTCAAAAATGTAACTTCCAGAAGTCTGGAATTTACAAGTTACATTTCCAGTTGTGTTTATTAATATATTTCTCCTAAAGTCTTTTTCTCTGATGTCAGGCCCTTCGAGAGTACTCCACAGCAGTTTCCAATGTATAGCAGTCTGATGATACGAGGTAATGCTATCTGTGCCAGGGAGAGTATGGCAGTGCATGTGTAACATATGCCAGCATAGCTAGCTGGAGTTTTGTAAAGAATTTTGTCATTTGACTGTCAGACTGATTTGTACAAATGCTTGTGTTAAAAATGTATTTGTAAAGTTGTTTGTTAAAAATGCATCAAGAGTGGGTCCTACTGAAGTCTAGACCAGCTTCACTAGAAGTAGTGAATATAGTACCCAAGATAAAACGACTGGAATTAGGGATCTTTAGAAAAGGTAAGGAGCAAACTACATAGGAAAAAATGGGAATTTTGGGAACAATATATGCAGAGAAGGAACAAGGTTTAAGAGGCAAGATTTGAATGAGCCATATAATACTTAACTGATGACTGGATAGATTTTAAATGATTTATAGTGTCTACAGGTGTTTCACTGGTGTCTGTGATGTCTAATGTTTGTAACTAAAGTGGTGTAATTGTATTCGTTTTTCATTTATATAAATTTGATTGTCTATGTCATATGTGATTAAAGTAAGATGTTTGTTAAAAAAAAAAGAAAAAAAAAAGTGGGTCCTGCTGGGCAGAAAAGAGATCTACATGTATGTCAGATAGTAGTACAACTGATTTAAATGGATTTGCTTTTAACAGAGGATTCTGAAAGGGAAGAGGTTAATCTCAGTCCAGCTAATTTTGAAAAATAGGTTGAAAATGTAAATGAGTTAGTTTAGTCCATAAAGACTTTATCTTACAGGTCTGATTGCAGCCAAAATGTTGGGGAAAACCAGGACTAGGAATACCACTGTATTGTCCTTGAGGTTGAGCTAATTGTTACCCTGGAAGGGTGGAAGTTTTTGAAATTGTTTTATAGCTTTCAGATGCTGCAACAGATCTTAGCAAAGCTCTGGGTGTGTATTGTACAAGAGTCAGGTGACCATATGTGATGTCATTCTGTAACCAGCACTGAAATAATTTTAGGTATTAGCAAGAGATATGATGGAACTCTCACAGCAGCACTTTGTTCTTTGGAACGTGACAAATCTCTCATAGATATCTCAAACATCCACAAACCTCATCTTGCCTTGCTGTTGTAAGCAACTCAGCACTCGCCATCTTGCATTGCTGTAGTAAATAACTTAACTAGGGGACAGTAATTCTTTAGTCAGTCGGGAAAATATACTGAGATTAGTTAAGAATTATTTTCTGTGTCTGTGTGAATCTATCCAACTGTGTTTTTTTTTTTTTTTAGATCTCATGTGATTGAAACTCTGGTGTTTATTGTAACTAGATATTCACTATTCTCATGTTTTCTATTTTATTTTTTTATTAAATATTTCTATACCTTTCATTGTGGCTGGTCTTTTAGACCATGCTTTTAACATCTTAAGAGTACTTATGCTTATTTTAGTGACTGTGGCTTCTCCTGAAAACCTTGCTTCTTTGGTCAAACTCTACCATTTGTATTAGTATTAATTTTAACCAGTATAATTAGGAGCCCTTGTCGGAGCCTTCGAGTAGCTGGCTGGTGACAGTGTAATTACCTTATAGTCTGGGCAGAGTGGGCACAGCTAGTAAAACTGAGCCAGCCTTTCCCTGTGTGTGTGTGTGTGTGTGTGTGTGTGTGTGTGTGTGTGTGTGTGTGTGTGTGTGTGTGTGTGTGTGTGTGTGTGTGTGTAAAACAAATATCTAAGTGCATGTGTCAGCTACTCAGAACAGGGAAACAGAGCTCCAAAGTAGTCAATGTGAAGTCTTGTTTGGGGCCTGTAGAGAGAAAGAGAGAGAGAGTCCAACCCTAGGTCTGGAGTGTGCTCCCTGTGTGCTGTTAAGGGAAATTATGCTTGGTGCAGAGAGCTACATATGAAAATACTGTGTGTATCCATTTTTTGCTCTTAGTGTAGTCCCTCACGAGTGTCAGTGGTGAAGATTGAGGCTACTTGATTACTGGCCTGGAGTAGGGACTGCCACAGGCAGGGTGGCAGAATTGTTTTGATGTCCCCCATGGCTTCCTTTGGCTCTTTAATGTGCCTCTTCAAGTGCCAAGACTCAATAACCCAGTCCTAATATTGCCACCCAATAAGCAATATTCAGAAGTAAATGTGCAGATATTCTTCCGTTTAATAAAAAAAAAAAATGCCATATTATGATTTAGAATGTCTTCCTTTCCCATAAGAAAAAAAAAAAAAAATTACAGGAGTCCAGTAAACTATCTAAAACGTCCATTATACCATGGTGTGACCATGTCAGACCTTTAACTCCCGCTTCCTATCTTCCGTCTTCTACATATTAATACATGGTAATTTTGTATTGCATAATATGCTGTACAGCAGCAACACAAAATACATCCGATTTCCATCAAGCCAAAAGCATTTCTACATATTAACATATTGGTTGGATGTCCCCAGATATATTCTATTAATTACAGTTGTTTGTTTGTCTTTTTGGCTTTTCTCGGTTAGGGGTCGCCACAGTGGAACTCTGGTCCGCTAATGATTGGCAGTAATTTTTTTTTATGGTGCCGAGTTGCCAGCCCGACTCCCCACCTTCAGCGAAGGCACGCCCATTTACGCACGTCTTTCGGAGACATGCAGACTCCACACAGAAGGCACTCCAGCTGAGAATCTAACAGGAGAACCACTTGTTAAAAATCAGGGAATCCAAGTGACCGTGTTTTAATTATGCATCTTCACTTCTATCCATCACAAATTTTGCAAAAAAAGTCCTAAAGTGAAAGTTTGTATTCAGAAAAAAAATTCTTTCTCAGACCCTACAACAACAAAAATGTAACCATTCAAACAGGAAAAAAAATTGTCCAAGATAGTTGCTCATTTTTATCGTACAAGGTGTTATTTTTAAACTTGATATTGTGTGGAGTCTGCATGTCCTCCTCACGGTTGGGTGGCATTCGAAAGACATGCGTAAATGGGCATGCCTTCATTGAAGGGTGGACGTCGAGCTGGCACCTCGGCGTTCATAAAAATCTACTGCCAATCATTAGCGGACCGGTGTTCTGCTATGGCGACCCCTAACCGGGAAAAGCCGAAAGACAAAAAAAACATACCGTCAACATTGAACCCTTTAAAAAAAAAAACTTAATCTAGCATGTTTAATAAACTGTAAATAATCACTCTAATCCATATCTCTTCATAGTCGCACAGATGCACAAACTTCAAATTGCATGTATTGAGCTTTTAACAACCTCTTCCTTAACTATAAAATTCATAATAAATATTTTTGTCTTATGTAAATGCACTTTCTTCTTAAGGCCCCACATGTTTAAAATAGATTCGGTTTGTTTGTAGGCCATCATACCAGATGCTAAAAATGTACAAAACTGTTTCCACTCTAATACAAAAAAATCAGTATAAGTATTTAAATTCTAACAGACCTAGTGCTATGTAACTTGGTCATGATGAATATTTCTGATAGGAAAATTGTCATTTAACAAGCAAGAACTTGCAGTATCGTATCTATTATTCACTAGGTCATATAAATATGGGGAGGTTCTTCAAGGTTGAAGACATGCACTTCTTATTAAACCTGTTTTTAAGGGAAATGGGAGTAGGACAAACCCAGAGTCATATAGACCCTTAAGTCCACTTTCATGTTGTGGAAAAATAATGGAGAAGGTAATATTGGATGTTATTGTCAGAACTGGATAGGTTGGGACCTAAAACCATGTATCGGCATGCATATGTTGAAAACAGATGTATTACCACCTGTAACGTGAAGTTCTATAACAATAGAATAACAGCTGTGAATGAAAAAATGTGCTGTGATGTAATTTATATAGATTTAACTTCAGCATTTGACAGGGTCATACACTTTAACACTGATCAATATATTAGTACAACTAGGTATTGATGTACTCTTGATAAGCTGGATAGCTGCATGGCTTACAAATAGGACACGGTAAGTATCCTACAGCAACTGGACAGGCAGTTTCCTTGGTTACAGTCAGGGTGTCCCACGGGGCTCTCTCCTAGGCCCTTACTTGTTTCGATTGAGTCTTTCAAACCTAACTTTTTCATCTGAGGTGTTCTACAGTCTATATGCAGATGACCTGAAATTGGGTAAACTGATTACATGTGTTACAGAATAAGGCATGTCTGCAAAATAACCTGATTAAATTGATCATTTGGGGACAGGGAAATAATGTGCTGATAAATACATTGAAAACTAAGCATATTAGATTTAGTAGGTATAAATTGAAAGGGGGGATATTTAATACAGCACAGTGAATGAAACTGTAGACTCATTTAAGGGTAGATTCGGGTATGAATTTTCCTAATCATATCAACCAATTGGTTAATGATCATTATAGAACTGTAGATTGTATAAAAAGATTTATAAAGTCTAGGAAATCAGAAATAATTAAGTAATTGTTTGTTAGTTACAATAGACCTAGACTTGAGTATGGAATAAAAATATGGAAACCCTGTAAGAAAACTAACATGAATAAACTGGAAAGAGTACGATGGAAATATACCAAATGTATCCATGGATGTGAAAATTTAAGTTATTATGAAAGACTAAAATATCTGAACTTGTACAGAGTCTCTTACAGATATCCAAGAGGAGATCTTATTCCGGTATATAGGGCATTTAATGACAACTACCTCTGGGAATGTTTGAGGTTAATAAAAAGTACCAGGGAATCATCTGATAACCAATGTAGAAAATTGTATAGGAATGAGAAGTGTACTAATTGGTTCTCTGACAGAGTAGCTGATGCATGGAACATACTACCAAATTACATTAAAGCAAGTACTAGTTTTGATATTTTTAAGAACAGCCTGGATACTTATTATGGGAACAAATGTTTTGGTATATTGGGAAGCTAGAAGGGCATTAATGCCCATGCTTGAAATATTTGTATGTATATGCATACCTGTAGGTCAGCACATCTGCCTCTCTCTCATGCAGTCATCCAGACGCTGTGTATGCCACTGATTGAGGATGTCTGTTGAATCCAGGTCCACCCATTGCTAGATAAGTATTTTACATTGCTGAACTGCACTGTATCAGTAGAAGAGTTGCTGCTATTTGTTCATTTTTTGCAGATTTTTTGCACTTTAAACTGTATTTTAGTGCTGTTGCTTATTTAGGTGCATAGGCAAGTACTAGGCTAGCTGCCCTTGCAGGATATTTTAAGACTATCCAGTTTCCCTTTTTATGCTAAAATTAACCTCTCACATTTGGTTAGAGATTGGCCTTGCCCATCCTGTGGTTTATAATTATATGTTACGCCTAATGAGAATAATTGGGATCATACTGTAGATAATCTGAGGGGAGTGATGCATGGTATAAAGCATTTAGGAGCTGCCTCTGTCCATTAGTAGTACAAAGGGCAGTTCTGGGGTAAATTTTCTGTTTTCCCATCTGTAGATCTAAGTTATGCTTAAATATGGACTGGGGTAAACTTTGTTTTATGTGAATGGGGAATCTGTTTCATTACAGTGGTATCCTCTGCGATATATACCTGTCCCTCCAAAACATTCTATTGATGTTGCAGAAGAGGTGTAGATCCTTAGTATTTGTAATGCCATTTGACTTGCTGACATGCAGTAAATCATCCTTATTGGGTTGGAGGTTGCCTTGTATGCCAGAATCGGGTTACCTCTTAGCAGTCTGTAGGATACAGAATGTGGTGACATGGTTTTAAGTTGGTCCATGTAGGATGTTTAGGACTTGTATCCTTTTAGTAAAACATCTCTGTGGGTGTTCCAGTTGTTGCATGTGTCTGGTAGATACATACCAAAGGGGGTGTTATACTCAATGATTGGCCTAATGAGGGTCAGTGACATTCCTAGATTTAGACACAATCCCCTTGTTTGTTTATAAGTTTCCCAAATCCCAAACAGCTGAGTCAACTCTTAGGGGTGTATTGTTAATGTGGTTGTTCCCTGGGATAGATGACTTCCCAAAGGATACAGTAATGCATTATTTGGCATTTTGTTTGTCCATGATTTTGGCACCAGTTATTTATTTAGGACAAACCTTCCTGCAAGATGGATAAGTCATTTGGGAATTCGAAAACTGTTCCTGTCTTACGGTCATCTGCAAACTTAGTGAACCATAACCTTTTGTTAATGGTTTTTATTTCACAAAAGTAGATGCCAAACAGGAGAGGTTCCACCACAGAACCCTGAGGAACTCGACTGGTTTGTTTGTGGCGGTAAGTTTCCCTTATGTTACTGCATTTGATTGGTGGATTGAATCCAGAATCATCTAGAGCTGAATATTTGCTCCACATTACTATTTTGCACTTTATCTGGTAATATTACTTGGGCTGCTTTTAAATCTGTGTATTAATTACTGAGTTCTTGCACTCTGATCTGTGTGTTTTTGATTTTTTTTGCCTGTGAATTTCTGCACTTCTGTTTGGTTTCTTTACTGTACTCTGAATGAACTCTCTGTTTTTATGTTTGGACGATTTTGGTCTGCTATCTAGTGACAAGCGAGGGTAGCCAGATCTCTTCTGAGCTGGGAATCACTGTTTGAAACCCCAAAGTGTACATTTTTGATTGATCAGGCGGCTAGTTTGTGTTGAGACTTTCTCTGCCCATATAAACGTATGTTTTTTGCAATGCTGCTAATCGTACAGCAGCAGCATTTAACAGGTCTCTGTATAGACACAGGTACCAAGAAATGAAATTTACAGTATGAAAACTAGCCCTGAAATTTCCTTAGTACTTTGCATAAAGAGCAACTACTTTGCACTTTGAGGAGCACCCCCCCCCCCCCATGAGTTTAGTCTGTCTTGAATGTAGTCTAAACTCTTAACTATTTATTTAGTTATTTATTTATTTATTTAACATTTGTTTACCGGTAAAGTCTGACTTGGAATGAGCCAATTTTCAGCGGAAGCCCAGGGAGAAACGCACTGGACGCATGTCTTTGTAACGTGGAAGGAAACCGGAGCACCCAGAGGAAACACACACGAATACAGGGAGGACATGCAGACACCGCACAGAGGGCACCCCAGCTGAGAATCGAACCGGAGAACCTCTTGCTGTGAGGCAACAACGTTAACCACAGCACCACTGTGCCGTCAACCAATCTGTAAACCCGTTCTTCGTCCCCATATAGATAATGTAATAAGGATCCGTAACCACTTACAGCATGGTGGAAAAGGGTGTCTTGAGACAGTGTGACAATTTGTTTCATGTTTACTGGCAAACAACTAATTCTTAAACTGATGTATGTGTGAGAGATGTAATTACACAGTCACTGGTGGCAAAGCACTCGCATGCAAGCACTTATAATACCAAACAGGTTGTCAGAAAAACACACACACTATGCCCACCACACATAGTATGGACCAGACATCTAGACCAGCATGTACAGAGACGTAAATGTAATATTTCTTAACCTCGAAGGTCTCACAGGCATTGCACTTTCATCAACATCAGAAACACTCCTTCAAAACAACAGCCACGACGAAACCTACAGCCACATCTTGTGGCATCTCCGGTTGTAAGCCCATAAGGCAAACACCACGCAACCAACGATATTCTTAGTGTTTCACTGTTGCAGTCACTACACTTGGGTTATCCTGCTGGCAGGCTACCCTCAGTCGGCCTGAATTCCAAAGTCTAGGTCCGGCGTCAGTTGCTGTCGCCTCTTCCTGACATCAGTGCGCCAGGGTATAAAAGATTCAGCCGACGCCATTTTCTTCATTCTTGCCGCGCGGTGCCCGAAGCAGAAGCAGTTTGCAAGTGCCGGTTGGCCGACTCCTGAGATTTTCTTGTTCGAACTTCAGATCCGAAGTCTTCATTAAAAGCTAAGTACCCCGTTGGGGAAAACTTTTTTTCTTGCTCCAGACCGATGTCAGAATAAGTTAATAATTATATTTCTTGTGGGAAGCAAGTACCTCATTAGGACTTTCATTCTTACTGTATTCCTTGCCTAGGCCCTGACCACGACATTGCTAGTTGTCGGTTTTGTGCTAGATTTAACCAGCGCACTATTAAGCTCCGGTACGATTTTGCTTTTCACTATTTTGGCAGAAGATTTAATTACACGATGCCGTCTGATAGCCATTGGACTACAGAATTCACAAGAAACACAAAGAAAAGCACAGGCATCCGAGGTCTAAAACCGACAACGAGGCTTCCTCTAAGCCAGTCGCCAGTTCTCAGTGAGGCGCTTTCGTAGCCCCTGACGCCCACTACTTTGTACCCGCAGGCCGCTACAGACTCCCACGTGGAGTCGCCTAGGCCGCTGGAAGCTCAAAGTATTGGACCTTCGGAGACTATTCCCTCAGATGGGTCCGGAGCCGCTGAGCAGGCATCTGCTTCTGAGGGTGTTTTCAGACCTACTCAATTGTACATTAAAGCGACTACTCCAGCTACAAAGGCAAAGACTAAAGCACCTTTAAAGACAAAGAAACAAGTACAACAACCACATGGTCAGGCCTCCATGCCCAAAAAACTAATGCTCAAAATGGCCGAAGACTTAATTACTTTGATCAGGGGTTCCCATCCCCCTCCTGATAAGAGGCCTAGGAAAGACAGAATGAGTCTTCAGATCAGGTTTCCATTTCATCTGATTCCTCTTCTGATCAGGAATACTCCCCCCTATGAGGATTCTGATGCTGAAGAATCTATCCCTTCAGCCTCTCCTCCTGAGGATTACTCTTTTGGGGAAACCTTGCTTACCATGAGGGAACATTTCCACTGGGAGAGCCAAGATTATTCAGAATCTAAGAAAAGGCTCGGAGATTTCCTTTTACTCCCACAACACAGGCCCCTAGCTATTCCGTCTGTGTTGGACATTGTAGATGATGTATTTTCAGAGTCCAGTCTGACCCCCGACTCCTTACCTCCAGCTCCTGTTAAGCCGGACAGGTACTACAGGGTGCCTGACTCTCATAAATTCCTTTTCAAAAACCCTGCTGCTGACCCAGAAACTCTCACAGGGTCCCAAAGGGGTCCAGGCATCCACTGCAAAAAACCCTACCCCCTCTGACAGGGATTCTAGGACATTGGACAGATGGGGGGAAAAGATTTGCACCTCTGCTACCTTGGCTATAAGGGCTTTAAATTGTCCGTTTCATATGCTCAAATATCGGCAATATATTGTGTCACTGCTTAAACAGAAAATGTTGATAAATTCTGAATGTGCAGAAAACAAAAAAGTGCAGGATTTATTGTATGCAGCTGAGCAAGTTGGTAAGCATACTTTGCAATGTGGTTTTGATTATTTGGAGGCCTCCTGCAGGGCCGCTGTTACGGGTTCTGTCATCAGGAGACATGCTTGGTTACAGGAACAAAATCTGCCTGACCATGTCAAGCAAAATTATTAGATGCTCCATTACAGCATGATACCTTGCTTGGTGTTAAAGAAAAGGAGGTTTTAAAGAAAATGGGGGACAAGGCTAAATCTATGCAAATGGTTAAGGATTTCTTACACATACAGCCTCTAAGATTTAGCAGACACTGGCCTACAAAGAATTGGTCCTTTCCAGTGTCAGACAGACCACAAAGGGGCAGATACAGATGCCAAAGAGGCAGATCCCAGCCCCAAGATTCATACAGACCTAAACAATGGGGTGCTTCTACCTCCAAAAGTGGAGAAGACAAATCACAGCCATACAGGAAACAGTCCCAATGACGTCCCCCTGCCTGCACCAAGCACTTATCTTCTGGCAGCACCTTTAGGGGGAAAACTAGCACTTTTTGCTCAAAATTGGCACATAATAACCCAGAACAAATGGGTCCTAGACAGTATCACAAGGCTACAATTTTCACTTCCATACCCTGCCAAGGACAAACGGATGGCCAGACCTGCAAAAACATCAATGGGCAGAGGCACAAAAACAAGTCTCATCCGTCATGGACATGAGGGCCATTCAACAAGTACCACAGCAAGAGCAGGGGCAAGGATTTTATTCAAGACTGTTCTTGGTACCAAGAAAGGCAAGACCTGGAGACCAATACTGGACCTGTCTATTCTAAACGCTTATCTGGATCTACCAAAATTCAAAATGTTGACGCTACAGCAACTTCTGCCCATGCTGGGCAAGAAGGCTTGGCTTGTGACTTTAGACCTAAAAGACCTGCATGTCCCAATCGGACAAACATACAGAAGATACCTCAGATTCAAAGCTGGCTCAATGCACTACCAATTCTCTGCACTGCCCTTTGGCTTATCTACTGCGCCCAGGGTCTTCACAAAGTGCCTGGCACCAGTAATTGCATTCTGCAGACAAAGAGGAATACAAATATATCCTTACTTGGACGACTGCCTCATTCAAGCAGAGAACAAGGACATTCTACTACAGCATCTGGTGTTTTGTAAAGAGATTTCTAACAGGCCTAGGGTACACGGTCAATTTAAAGGAATCAAAACTAGTACCCTCTCAAGAGATAATATTCCTGGGTGCAAGCTTAAATACAACTGCCCATATGGCTTATCTCACGCCAGACAAACAAAGGCAACTGACTACATATTTCACTGTTGGCAACAATGGCCCAGTTATCTGCAAGAAAAATTCTGCAGGCTTTGGGCTTCATGGCATCCTGCATTCTACTAATTCCATATGCGAGACTGCATATGAGGAAACTTCAGTGGTACCTAAAAAGTGTTTGGGCTAAACATTGCCACAGCCTGGAAACAATTAATTACCCTAATTTCCCTGCCTGCAGCAGGAGTTTCGATGGTGGGCGAAGGCTTGTCACCAGAACAAGGGACAGCCATTCACTTTACCCCAGCCAGGCAGACATTAACAACAGATGCATCAGATTATGCCTGGGGGGCCCACATGGCAGGAAAATATATTCAAGGCACGTAGTCAGCAAACCCAATGCATCTATATATCAATCCAAAAAGAGATGCTAGCTGTTCAGAATGCCCTGACAGCCTTCAAGGACCTACTTCATCCGGGACAGACAACACCACGGTCATGTGGTATATAAACAAGTAGGGAGGCACTCATTCCTACCCCCTTTGCAGACTAGCCATGACTTTGTGGGACACAGCATTGACTTACCAAGTACATCTGCAGGCACAATTCCTGCCAGGAAAGATAAATACTCTGGCAGATGAACTAAGCAGAAACCTCATGGATCCCCACGAGTGGAACTTGGATCCACAAGTCTTCAGCATGATAACAAGGAAATGGGGATGCCCGGATATAGATCTATTTGCCTCTCCTCACAACTACCAACTAAAAAGATTCTGCACAAGGACTTATCACAGACAAGCATGGAAAGTGGATGCCTTATCTTTCAGCTGGAAAAGCTTAGCAGTATATGCCTTTCCTCCACTGCCTCTCCTCCCCAAGGTACTCCTAAAGGTCAGGCAAGAGAAGCCAAAGATGATACTGATTGCCCCAGACTGGCCCCGCCAGTATTGGTATCCAATCCTAAGGAACTTGTCTCAATGCCCGGCTTGGACCTTGCCTCAAATACCTCATCTACTGTCTCAACAAAACAATCAGATCCTGCACAGCCAACTAAAGACCTTAAATCTGGCAGCATGGCAGATAATGTAGTCATACAAAATGCACCTCTCACTAAAGCTGTGATGGATGTCATTTTGGAGGCCAGAAGGCCTAGTACCAGAAAATCTTACGCTGGAAAATGGAAGAGATTCTGTGCCTGGAACTAGGCACAAGGAATTGCCACAGCTGTACCAAATATTCCTCAGATTTTGCAATACTTAACTGAGATGCTGGACAAAGGCCTATCCTTTTCATCAATTAAAATTGAGATGCTGGACAAAGGCCTATCCTTTTCATCAATTAAAATTCATGTGTCTGCCATTTCGGCTCATTACAATACAGACCCACCAATCTTTTCACATCCTTTAAGGCAGTACCTCAGAGGAGCCAAAAACTTTAGACCTCCAAGGAGATCACCAACATCTGCATGGGACCTCAACTATGTCTTGGAAAAACTCACCCTACCTCCTTTTGAGCCAGTCGCTACAGCTGATATAAAGTTTTTATCTTGGAAAACAGCTCTGCTCCTAGCAATAACCTCTGCAAGACGAGTGTCAGAGCTACAGGCACTCATGGCTGTGGAACCTTTTATCATTTTTTATACAGACAGGGTTTCTCTGAGGACAAACCCGACATTTATGCCTAAGGTAGTATCCAGTGTGGCACTTAACCAAACTATTCATCTGCGTACTTTTTTATCCAAACCCACAGAATAAGGGGGAGAGAATTCTGCATTCTTTGGACATACACAGACAGCTACGCTTCTACTTGAACAGAACCAAAGCTTTCAGAAAGACAGAGCAACTACTAGTGGCATATGCTGCAGGATCACAAGGAAAGGCTATTTCATAGCAGACTATTTCAGAGTGGATAGGCTACTGCATTCGTTTCTGCTATTCTCAGCATGGCAAGCCAGTGCCTAAGGGCATTAGGCCACATTCAACTAGAGCAGCAGCCACTTCAGCAGCCTTCCTCAGGGGAGTACCAACCAAAGACATTTTAGAGGCTGCTCCATGGAGTTCAGTGCACACCTTTACAAAGCACGATCATTTACCACTCTACTCTAAATCCAGAGTAGGCTTTGCCACTGCAGTTCTGCAGGGCCTCACAGCTGCTCCTAATGCTATTTAGTTCCAGCCTCCCAACCATAGCTTTGGGATTCAACCCAAGTGTAATGACTGCAGCAGTGAAACACTAAGAACATAGTACAATTGTGTACACTTACCATAAATGTAGATGTTCGAGTGTATTCACTGTTGCAGTCCAGGTTACCCTCCCACCATCCCCCATATCTTTGCTGGAACTTATCTGCACTTCTCTAATCTATACAACCTATGTGGTGTATTTGCTTATAGATGAAGGTATTATATATTTGGTGCATGCATGTTTTATTGGCATATTTTTAGCCTACCCTTTTGGGGGCACCTGACATCTGGGGCAAGAAAAACTGAAGAAAATGGCTTCTGCTGCATCTTTTATACCCTTGGCACACTGACGTCAGGGAAGAGGCGACAGCAACCGATGCCGGACCTAGACTTTGGAATTCAGGCCGACTGAGGGTAGCCTGCCAGCAGGATAACCCAAGTGTAATGACTGCAATAGTGAATACACTCGAACATCTACATTTATGGTAAGTGTACACAACTGTACTTTTTAGTTATAGGAGACGCCATTATGAGAGACAGATGTCCCACTCAACAGACTGTGTAAGGACAGCGTAACATGAGCTGCATATCAGAGGCCAGCATCTGCCAGGTCACACATATACTCATGTCGTTGAACATCTAATACCGGAGTGAGTTAATCATATTCCTTGTGGGTGTAAGTGAAGAGAGAGGTGTCCACTTTAATTTTGAACTTTCAAAATGTCAAACGTCTTATGGTTGAGACTAAAAGACTGACATTTTGAAAGTTTGAAATTTAGAAGTAGACCCAAAGAGAGACATGGTGAAGTTCTCAGACTGCGTTTCCCAGGCTGTTATGAGCCTTATTGAGCAGCATTCTACTTTCTTTGACTGTTAATACCACAATATGAAAAGAAAATAATTAATTTACATTTTAGTGTCAGTCAAATGGATGCAACATTTGTCAGACAGAAAAAAGTAGAGTGGAAATAAGCTGTTACAAGAGAGATAGTTGGAAAGAGCTGAACATGTGAATTTGATAGATTTTCAAGACTGTTCTTCAGCAGAATGTCTAGGACAACAGAAAAGAGGAGTACTTATATTAATTGCATGGGGAGTTCCAGCAGTGGTAGAAAATGAAAAGAAAGATGACTATAATGGCAGATTTGTAGTGCTGGGAGGCTACTGGCAAGGGAGGAGGATTACACTGGCATTTATTTATATTCCACCTAAAACTGGTATAATGGGGCCTAAAGAAAATTCTGGGAGAATTTATCAGTTTTCAGTCCCAAAGACATGCTGCAGGTGGATTGGACGCACTCTAAATTGGCCGTAGGTTTGAGTGTGTGTGCCTTCTGTGGAAGGTCGAGTGCCGGGCTGGCAACTCGACACTGTAAAACTCCACTGACAATCATGAGCGGACAGGTGATCTGCTGTGGCGACCCCTAACCGGGAAAAGCCGAAAGAAGAAGAAGCAAGGAACATTAATTGTAGGTGTAGACTCGAATTTGATTTGTCGCAGTGAAGATGTGTCTGGGGGGCTCAGAAATGAAAGTATAACAAAGGAGGGTAGATATTTGAAGAAATTTATGAAAATATTTGGCATAGAAAATGGGAGTTCAGTAATGGGAGTTTTGAGTGAATTTACATATTTCCCAAGATGTAAGAACTGGGCTAGGCTAGACAGAATTTACATTTCACAGGAACATGTGCATTTAATTAAAGGTCTTGATATGCAGGTAACTATCTCAGATCATGAGACAATAATAACTAAAATAAAAGCACAGAGTAATAAACATGAGACGCTGGCACTTTCTCATGTATCTGTTGAAAAGAGAAATTTAAGGAATGGGTACTGGAGATTATTCAGGAGTTTTGAAATGTAGCTAGGGAGTGGGATAAAATTAAGGTAGAGTTTAAAAATAGGGTGCAAATAAAAGAAAGGGGGGGCCATGGTTAAGTAACACAAATTTATTTAGAGGGACTGACATGTTAAAGGATTGCAAAACGGGGAATCTCACAAAACAAGAGTATGATCAACTGCAGAATGCTAAGCAGAAAATAAGGGATTACCTAGATACTATACACATTTGATAATAACCCTAGAGAACAAACATTTTTAGCACAGTAACAGGAAGTAGAAAGGGCTGTTACCAAGCTTAGGGTGCCTATAACAAGGAACGTAACGAGATCCTGTAGAGGTATTAGAAATATTTTTTTGATTAAGTCCAGATAATATTTTTGGAAATTCTGTGAATGTCTGTATAAAGCAGAGAAATAAGGAGATCAAGAAAGGATACAAATAGAAATGTTTATGGAATATCCACTACAGAACGTACTCGCACGTAGGGCAGGTGCAAAGGCCCAAAAAGCAATCATAAACTCAAAAAAGGAGCCAGCATCAAAGAGTGAGAAAATATATTATATATTAATATCTTAATATATAAACCATGAATCAAAACTGGTTTTGGCCCCAAGGCCTTCATCAGTGATGCACTCATTACATTCAAAAGGAAACTTAATTAGTCCCCTGAATACATTAATTAGGCAGATCAACATTTGAAGTCACAGCACAGTACATGAAATCGGATACAAAACTTGTTATAAACGCATCATTCAAAGATGGTCATTCAGGCCAGAGGAAAATAACCCCCCCTAATTTAATTATCCAAGCCTTCTCCTTTATTATTCAATATGCTGTGCCATCCCATTTTCCTGGATCTGTCCCCCCAAATTTTATCTATGACAGTAAAATGAAATTTAGCTGTTTTGCGTTTTTGAACATGTCTGTAAAGAGCATTTGTCAAATGCTGATTTCTAATATCGCTGAAGTGTTCAGACGTTCTGATCCTTAGAGGCCTGGATGTCTGTCCCACATAAAAGGCGGAATAGGAGCAGGTGGCCATGTAGACCACCCAATCCGTCCCACAATTACCAAAACATTTCACCTGATATACCTTACTAGTATTTCTACTAGAAAATTCTTTGGTTTTCAGCATATGTGTACAGAACGAACAATGCCCACATGGGAAAGAGCCCATCAACTTATCCCCTGTCAGTGTAGTTTGTTGGCCCAAAGTGGACATTTTGAATCCAGATTTAAAATGACTAGGGTATGACCCCAAATTACGACCCCTACAATAGGAAAACAAACATTCAGGCGGTAGTATACTGGCTAAATCTTGATTAGCCAAGAGAATGTTACAATTATTTTTGATAACATTTCTGGTTGCATTAATGTTTCTTCCATATGTAGTCACAAACCTGATAGTATTTTGTTCTATACCCGATCTCACCCTGTATTCTAATAATTTGGCTCGGTCCTGATCCTGGGCCCAATTACTGGCTGTCCTGATATACCCTGGCTGATATCCATGATTGTGAAACCTTTTTATGAGATCCTGTTGATGATGGGAATAGATACCTTGATCCTAACAAATTCTCCTGACTCTCAAATTGAGATTTGGGTATGTTTCTGATGGTATGAAGGGGATGTAAACTAGTAGCCTCCAATAAACTGTTCTATTGGAGGTATTTGTGAAACACTTGAGTGGATAACGTATGATGCAAGTTGCATGTTGTTTGAATATCCAAAAATTGGATCTCTTGATCATGCATGTTGAGTGTAAATTCTATCCCCCATTTGTTCTCATTTAAATATTGGACAAACTCTAGTAAATATGTAACATCCCCACGCCAAATCAGCCAACAGTCGTCAAGGTACCTACGCCAAATATCCATCTCCCCTAAAAAGATGTTGTGCAATGGGTCATAAATAAGAAACTCCTCTAGGTATCTCATAAAAAGGTCTGTATAGATGGGGCAAAAGAAGCCCCCCATCACAGTTCCTTGTGTTTGCCAGAAACAATCAGTATGAAAATAGAGCACATTCTTGTTTAATATGTGTTCAGCCATACAAATCAACAGGGTGTTGAAGCTGGGTGGGTAGATGTCTGCTTTATCAAGCCAGTATTTTAATGCCTCAAGTCCAGCCCATTGAGGGATGTTAGTATAAAGAGCATGCACATGTAACGTGCAAATCATCCAACCCGGCTCCAGACAGAATCTGGAGGAATTCAGTGGTATCTTTCAGTCTAGCACGGACCATCTTTAATAGAGGCTGTAAATATTCAGTTAGATATACTGAAAGGGGTTCAGTCAGTGACCCCTACCAGATACTATGGGTCTACCTGGTGGTTTCTCCAAACATTTGTGAATTTTGGGTAGCAGATATAAAATCTGCCTCTGGGGATCATCCACCACCAATTGTTGTTTTGTTCCCTCATCAATAATACCCTCTTCAACAGCATGTTCCAAAAAGGATCTATTTTCCTTTTGAACTGCATTGTAGGGTCAAGCGGCATAGACGTATAGTATCTGGAATCATGTAGCTGTCTATACGCCTCATTTATGTAATATTGAAAGTCCATGACTACCATTTCCTTTATCCACAGATGTAATGACAATATTTGATTTGTTTTTCAAATTTATCAAAGCTTTTTTTTCTTCAGATAAATTGTGACCTGACATACAGGATTCATTTAGTTTAAAATGCAAATCTTTGAGACACGATTCCTGAAACACCGACACAAATTTGTCCATAGGGGGTTGAACGTTGGATTTCTGAAAACGAAAATCCCTACTACTATTGTCTTGTCCACCAAAAAATAATTTTAAATTCAGCAAACGACAAAATGCCAATAAATCATTGACAACATTCCATTCACAAAAAAAAACGGGGACATATGATAGTCCTTAGTTCAATAACTTTATTTCTACATCAGTCAAATTAGCAGAAGAAATATTATGCACATTAGAAAATTCAGTTACTGGGGTATGAAAACCCGTAACAATATATCCACATTTTTCATGCCTTCTATGCTTTCTACCACCCCTGCGTTGTTTATTCCTAAAGTGTCGCCCAGACCCCTAGATTTCTTATGTACTGGGGACCCCTGAGTGAGTACTTGTTCTATTTCAGTAGCAGATGTGTCTTACCTGATGTACTGCTATAATCAGTCTTGGATCTCTCTAAGATTGATCTAGGTCTTTTCTTCCTAAGTTTACCCACCCCTGACTGACATTTTGGTCCAAAGGGTTTGCCCATGTCATAATCTGTCAAATCTCTTTGAAACTTATGCAATTTTTTAGTCTTCACAGTTTTTTCCAAAGATAACAAATCCTGGGAAAGTTTGGTCAAACATAACTTAAACTGGGGTGTCCATCAAAAACTTTCACTTCCTCACAAAGTTGTTTAATCTCATTAGTATTGGTGACTATAATATGTTCGTAATAGGAAGACAAAACGTTAACAAAGGACATCGTAGTCTGCTGTTGCACAGATGCCCACTCTTCCAACAACATGTCATCTGGCGCACTAACAAAGGGTTGTGTATGGGTTCTTAATCCCCTTGGTGTAATGTTTTTGGCTTGATAAGCCCGAAACAATTTTAAATGCCAAATGTTCGTCCTAAGTGAGGACATACTTTTGGTAAGCTTTCCAAACAAATCCCTACAGATATTGTCCGGGTTTCTAACATTATTATCAGTTCCTTCACTATAATCCACAAGCCCAAAAACTTGCATGTCATCCTTGTCAGATGACAATCCCTGTAAAATTGACCCACCAAATCCATAATATAAATAGAAGTAACAACTGTTATGTGTGGAAAAAAAGGGCAAATATATACCAAACACCCTTATTAGCCTTCACGTAATATATGCAATCACCGAATGTTCACAACAAAATGCACAATAATACAGATTCAATTAAGAACACTGAGACATAGATATATGACCCTCATCAGTGTGATAACACAATGTCATTCAATCCCTCAATGTCATAAATGCAATGTTAGATTATCAATACTTGAAGTCACATTCATATATAAACATATTGGCTACAATACAGCTTGACCAAACAAAATTCCTATTTATAAAAAAAGAATGAAAAAGCATAATTCAAAACAGCATATTCAGGTTTCCCCCATTCATGCAAATACATACATACATAAATAACACCTTGTATTGCTATGTATTCTGTGTCAAAAGCCCTGCAAATAAAACATTTCAGAATTGGAGAACTAACCATGGCAAAAGCCACCACATAGTGTTAATGCACTAGTCCCAAATTCTTATATTGTGTAAAACATTTCTTTACATTCCATACAGTTGAATAACTGAGCTTAAACAGACCCACAGAAAAACAGACCCCACCAACCTATCCAGTGGAATTCTAAGTAAGATGTTCCAAAATGATCCAAACTGGAAATTATTATGACGTGCAAAAACCCATACAAATAATCTATGCCTATTGAAATAAAACAAAATGGCAAAAACTGTATGCACCAATAAGGCCCAAAAACATTTCCAGCCCAAAATAATAGATATCCTAAAAGTCCATGACATAGGGTAAAACCCAAATCTGTTAATAAAACACACCAATATCAAAAAGGATATCTTGAATGATCAAAAAAAGCCCTTCAGGGAACTCTCAAGTGTATCTATTCAGTACACATATTCACATGACATGGCTAGAACCTCCAGTGTTCTCCCCCATATCTTTAACAGCAACTAAATAATGCCTAAGAGCTTCTCCTGGAATCCAGATGTTCTTCATACCACATTGCTGCAGTCCTAACACTTGGGTAGTCCGCTGTCCCAGTCGGCCCGAATACCAAAGTATATGGCTGACGTCGGTCAAGGCGCATTAGTCTGACGTCAGGACGTCAGGGTACAAATGCGCATGACCGACGTCATATCCTCAGTCTTTTTTGCCACATGGTCCGATGCAGAAGCAGTTTTGCGAGTGCAGGTTGGCGTTATGAAATTTTCTGAAGTCTGAGTTTCAGACCGAATCAAAGTTGGCTAAGTACCCTGTTGGTAATATTTTGTTTTTTTCTTGCCTCAGTATTTAACCGGATGTCAGAAAAAGTGAATAACTGTATTTCTTGTGGGAAACAGATACCTCATAGGGATTACCATACCTTGTGTATACCTTGTTTAGGGCCTGAGCACGGCGTTGTTGGATGTCGCTCTTGTGCTAGATTTAACAAACGCACTATAAAGAGAAGGTTAGACTGTGCCAGGCTAGTTTTGGGAAGCGTTGTAATTATAAAATGCCGCCGGATGCTCCGGCCGCTTCGTCCAAAAAGCGCAAGGACAAAGCAGTAAAGCCTAGGTTGGAAGAACCGTCAGTCCCGGACGCCGGTTCTTTAGAAGGCTCAGTGGAGCCGGAGGTTCTGCCAGAAGTTTCTTTGGAGTCTCAGGGAGAGACTTTACTGTTACAAGATGTGTCTTCTCAGGAGGTAGGCCAGGCTGAAGGGGCTTCTCAGGTGGCTGTTCTCCTCTCTCTTCCTAAGGTGGTTAGGCCCTCCTTCTGTTTCCAAGGCTTCTTTGAGAGGCAGGCCAGGTTTATCTTCAGTGGGGTCTCTCCTACTTCTTCAGGATCTTTGCCTAAGAAACATATGCTTAAAATGGCAGAAGATTTGATTACTATGATTAGAGGTTCTATGCCCCCTCCTGATAAGAGGCCTAGGGTGGAACCTGAGCTTGAGAGTTTTGAGCAGTGTTCGGAGGCTTCTGAGTCTTGACTGAAGACTTGCAGGAGTATCCTCCTTATTCTGATTCTGATGTGGATGATTCTACTCCTTGGCTTCTCCTCCTGAGGATTTCTCTTTTCAGAGACTCTTCATTCCATGAGGGAGCATTTTAAATGGGAAGGCCAAGATTTCTCTGATTCCAGGAAGAGGCTTAGGGAATTTTTGTTTTACCCCAGCATAGGCCTTTAGCTATACCTCCTGTTCTGGATGTGGTGGAAGATGTTTTTGCAGAGGCTTCCCTGAACCCTGATTCTTTGCCTCCTGCCCCAGTTAAACCAGATAGATATTATAGGGTGCCTGAAGCTCATAAGTATCTTTTTAAGAGTCCTAGGGCAGACCCAGAAACTGTTTCTCAGGGGCCTAAAGGTGTTAAGGCTTCTGTTGTTAAAAATCCTGTTCCTCCTGATAAAGAGGCAAGGGCTTTGGATAGATGGGGAAAGAAGGTGTATACTTCTTCCACTTTAGCCATGAGGGCTTTGAATTGCCAGTTCCACATGTTAAAATATCAAAATTATCTCCTTTCACAATTGAAGTCTAAGGTGGATGCTCTGGCGGAAGGTATTGAGTGTAAAGAGTTGCAGGATTTAGTTCATGTGTCTGAACAGGTGGGTAAGCATTCCTTGCAATGTGGTTTTGATGCTGTGCAGGCCTCTTGAGGGTGGCTGCCACTGGTTCTGTTCTTCGTGAGGCACGCCTGGCTAAGGGATCAGAATTTAGCTGAGCATGTTAAGACAAGGATTTTGGATGCTCCGTTACAGTCTGACGTGTTGTTTGGTTCGCCTGTGGAAGCTGTTTTAAAGAAAATGGAGGACAAGGCTAAGTCTATGCAGACTGTTAAAGATTTTTTGCAGGTTCAGCCTCCGAAGTTTAGTAGAAATTGGCCTACTAAGGGATGGACATATCCTGCTTATGATTCCCAGTCTAGGGGTAGGTCTAGACGTGGTAGGGGCAGAGCTCAAGGTTCTTTTAGGCCTAGAACAGGGAGTTCACCTGCTCAGTCTTCTAGTGAGGGCAGGGGTCAGTCCTTTCGTAAACAGACCCAATGACCTGCCTTTTCAGCTGCCAGTGCTTTCTCGTCTGGCAGCACCTTTGGGAGGAAGGCTGGCACTTTTCAAAGAAAATTGGAGTTTAATTACCCAAGACAGATGGGTATTGGATATCATTCACCACGGTTACAGGTTTTATTTCCATACCTTGCCTCCTTTCAAAGGCATGCCAGACATTCCTCCTCTACAAAGAAAAGAGGCTCACAAGCAAATTTCGCTGTTACTCCAAATAGGGGCCATTCAGCCGGTTCCTGTGCCAGAAAGGGGCCTAGGATTTTATTCTCGCCTGTTCCTAGTACCAAAGAAGGGGAACACGTGGAGACCAATTTTGGATTTATCTATCCTCAACACTTATCTGGACATTCCCAAGTTCAAAATGTTGACGTTACAACAGCTTTTACCTCTGCTGGGCAAGGATCACTGGATGGTAACTTTAGATCTCAAGGAGGCTTACCTTCATGTACCTATCAGACTAAGTTGCAGGAAGTATCTGCGTTTGAGCTGGGAATTCCCATTATCAGTTCTCTGCATTGCCCTTTGGCTTATCTACTGCCCAGAGTATTCACAAAGGTTCTGGCTCCAGTGATAGCTTACTTCAGGCTAAAAGGAATACAAATCTATCCTTACTTGGACGACTGCCTGATTCTGGCTCAAGAAAAGGAAGACCTTTTACAGCATTTGGAATATGTGATAGCAGTGCTAAGATGCCTAGGGTATTCTGTGAGCGAAATAAAGTCCAGTCTAGTACCCTCTCAAGACATGTGCTTTCTGGGTGTGAGACTGAATACAGCAACAGATGGCCTTTTAACCCCGGACAAACAAAAGAATCTTTCCCTTTACTTCCATCAACTATCTCTTCAGTCCGGGCTGACTGCAAGGACAGTCCTTCAAGCCTTAGGGTTCATGGCATCTTGTATTCTGGTGCTTCCCAATGCCAAACTGCATATGAGGAAGCTGCAATGGTATCTCAAAATGTATGGACACAGCACTGCCAGGATTTGGACACTGTCATTCAAATAATACCTTGCATTCAAAAGGAATTTTTGTGGTGGGCTCAGGAATGTCACCTAAACAAGGGACTCTCTGTGACCCGGCCAGAGGCGAGTCAGATTCTAACGACAGATGCCTCAGACATAGCTTGGGGAGCTCATCTGAATGGAAAGTGGATACAAGACAAGTGGCCTGCCAGACTACAGCATCTACATATCAACATGAAGGAGATGTTAGCAGTCCAGTTTGCATTACTGGCTTTCAAGGAGTTACTTCTTCCAGGGCAGGTGTTGATTCTAACAGACAACACAACTGTCATGTGGTACATCAACAAACAAGGGGAACACATTCTTACCCTCTATGCAGGCAAGCAATGATTTTATGGGAGACTGCGCTCAGCTTGCAACTAACTCTTCAGGCAAGGTTTCTGCCGGGAGCACAGAACTCCTTAGCAGATGTGTTAAGCAGACAAATCATGGATTCCCACGAGTGGAAACTGGATCTTCATGTATTTCGGAAATTGACAGTGTCATGGGGAACTCCAGACATAGATCTGTTCGCTTCTCCACTAAACCACCAGCTGCCAAAGTTTTGCACAAAAGGTTTCATCACACAGCTTGGAAAGTGGATGCTCTTTCTTTCAGTTGGACAAATCTTCATGTGTATGCCTTTCCACCTCTGCCTCTTCTCCCAAAGGTACTCCTAAAGGTCAGACAAGACAAGCCAAGGATGATTTTAATAGCTCCAGATTGGCCTCGGCAACACTGGTACCCATTACTGAGGAGTCTGGTAAGGAAGCCTCCATGGCCTTTACCTTTGATTCCACACCTATTGTCTCAGAGGGACGGTCATCTACTCAATGTCAAGCTTCACTCTCTTCATCTAACAGCCTGGCATATTCTGTTTTGAAACACAGCAGGTCTCAACTTCCTCAACAAGTTTTGAATGTGATTATGGAAGCCAGAAGACCTAGTACAAGGAAAGTGTACGCAGAAAAATGGAAGAGATTTTTATTTTGGAGTGCAGCAAAGAATTTGGAGGTTTCTGAGCTTAATTTGAGTGTGGCTCTTCAATATCTGACTGAGTTATTGGACAAAGGTTTGTCTTTCTCTTCCATTAAGATTCATGCTGCAGCAATTTCAGCTCACTATGATTGTGACCCACCATTGTTTTCTCATCCTTTGTTCAAGCAATTTCTTAGAGGGCAAAGAATATAAGACCCCACGTGAGCTCCTACTCCTGCTTGGGATCTCAATTTTGTGTTGGAGAAACTTACTGTACAACCTTTTGAGCCTGCGGCCACTGCTGAGTTGAAATATTTGTCATGGAAGACTGCTTTTTTGTTGGCCATTACTTCTGCAAGAAGGGTTTCTGAATTGCAGGCCCTTATGGCGGTTGAGCCTTTTTGATTTTCCATAAGGATAGGGTATCATTACGTACTAATCCTTCCTTTATGCCTAAGGTGGTTTCTAGTGTGGCTTTGAACCAAACTATTCATTTACCTACTTTTATGCAGATCCCCAAAATAAGGGGAAAAGATTTTGCACACTTTAGATGTACACAGGCAGTTGCGTTATTATTTAAGCAGGACTAAGGATTTTAGGCAGTCTCAGCAGTTGTTTGTTTCTTTTGCTTTGAGTTCTCAGGGCAAGCCTGTGTCAAAACAAACTATTTCTAAGTGGATTGGGTTTTGCATTGCATTTTGTTATTCCCATCATGGCAAGGAGATTCCAGCTGGGATTAGGCCTCATTCCACTAGGGCTACTGCCACTTCAACAGCATTTCTAAGGGGGGTGGCAACTAAGGATATTTTGGAGGCAGCTACTTGGAGTTCAGTGCATACTTTCTCTAAGCATTACCACCTTCCTCTCTACTCTAAATCTAGGGCTGGTTTTGCCACGGCTATTTTGCAGGGCATGTTGACAGCTCCTGCTTTGATTTGCCAGCCTCCCTTACCTCTGCTTTGGGATTCTACCCAAGTGTTAGGACTGCAGCAATGTGGTATGAAGAACATAGTACAGTTTTGTACCTACCATAAATGTAGATGTTCGAAGATCCACATTACTGCAGTCCAATTTACCCTCCCTCCTTCCCCTCTGTGTTTAGGGGTGGTTGTGTGGGTGGGGTTATACTCTTGTAAATTTGTATATATTGTATATATATATATATATATTTGGTGCAGGAGTGTTTGGTGTTTTTTGGTTTAGGCCTTATCTTTTTAGGGTCTTCTGACATCTGGGGCAAGAAAAGACTGAGGATATGACGTCGGTCATGCGCATTTGTACCCTGACGTCCTGACGTCAGACTAATGCGCCTTGACCGACGTCAGCCATATACTTTGGTATTCAGGCCGACTGGGACAGCGGACTACCCAAGTGTTAGGACTGCAGCAATGTGGATCTTCGAACATCTACATTTATGGTAGGTACAAAACTGTACTTTGTACCCCTATGGATGCAACCCAAAAGTGTTGTAAAATTATATCCTATAACACTATTTTATGACCAATTATAAAACTACAATGGTTCAAAAATAGTATTGCATAATCATATTCATTAGCGATGAGCAATGCCTTTAGCACAAAAAATCTCGAACGGGTACCTACATATATTCCTGCTCAATTACAATATTAAATAACTTCCCACAAAGGATAGTCAATGATTCAATCTCACAATGTTTCATCCCCCAAAGAAGCATTCTGCATAATTGAAGTATGTAAATACAAAAGGTGCAGTAAAGTACCAAATAGCCCTGTTCCTGTTGTATAACTCACAAGGCACTTCCACTATGCATGTGTCCCTATCACTACTTTTTGGTTAATTCCTTAAATGCATATAGTAAATATCACAACCACTGTTGGATTGCTACTATTGCCAAAAAAAAAAAGTAAGAAATTTTACATACAACAGATGTCACGAACAAGAACCAATAATGCTGCATCTTAGTCCACCATTAGGCATTTCTCACACATTAAAAAATTTCAGTGTCTGAGGTCCATAATCCAAAAGTTAAATTCCAATTAACCAAAAACAGTACTGTGTTCAAATAGCTCACACAATAATAGTCGTAAACATCTGTAACCACAGTATGCGATTCAATCACCCAGACACTCCCATTAGGCTAGAAACACACTTCAAATATTAACATGTCCACAAGAAGTTTTCAAATCAATAATGTTAAGCTCTCAAACACTAAAAGAGCCCCAAAAATGCTCTGATTATCGAAAAAATAATGTCATTGCCCCTTTGTGTAATAGATAATACTGCACATTAGTCCGCCATTTAGACATTCCTCAAAAATATTATAATGTCAAAGTTCTGTAAATCCAAAAATTGGTTTCTGATGATGTTCTTCATGTTTCACTGTTGCAGTCATTACATTTGGGTAATCTGCTGGCAGGTTGCCCTCAGTCGGCCTGATTAACAAAGTCTTGGGTCCTGCATCAGTTGCTGTCCCTTCCATGACGTCAGGGGTATAAAACATGCAGCCAATGCCATTACATCAGTCTTTCTTGCCATGTGGTGCCCGAAGCAGAAGCAGTTCGCAAGTGCCGGACGGCCAACTCCGGATCTGAAATTCGAAAACGAAAATGAAAATTTCAGAAGTATTCAACTAAAAAGCTAAGTACCCCGTTGGGGAAACTTTTTCTTGCTCCTTACCGATGTCAGTAAAAGTTAATAACTGCATTGCTTATGGGAAGCAAATACCTCATAAGGATTTCCATTTTGTACTGTATTCCTTGCCTAGGCCCTGACCACTACGTACATTGCTGTCGGTTCTGTGCTTTATTTAATCAACGCACTGTCAAACGTAGGTACTTTTTTGCTTCTAAATATTTAATTATCCAGAAATGTCGTCGGTTAGCAATCAGACTACCGGAATACCTAAAAAAAAACGCAAAGAAAAAGACAGAGACAGGCCGTTGAGGTCCAAAACTGCTGACGACGCTTCTCCTAAGCCAGTCGCCAGTTTGCCGGTACTCAGTGAGGCACTTTCACAGCCCCTGATACCAGCTACTTCTGATTCGCAGGCCTCTACTGAGACCCATTTGGTATGCTGCGAGATGCTTCAAGTATGGAACCTGCGGATGTCTCTATCTTGGATGGGTCTGGAGCCGCTGTGCTGGCACCGGCTTTTGAGGGTGTTTTCAGGCCTACAGATTCGTTTATTAAACCGACACCATCTTCAAAACTAAGGCCAAAATCTCGACCTATGTCTAAAAAACCGACGCCTAGGCCAAATGTGCAGGCCCCTATGCCTAAAAAACAAATTATCAAAATGGCTGAAGATTTAATTACTCTGATCAGGGGTAGCCAACCCCCCCCCCCCATTCTAAGAGGCCTAGGCAAGATATTGACTATGAATCTTCTGAACAAGATTTTATTTCTTCTGACTCTTCTAATGAACAGGAATTGTCTATACCTACTTATGAGCACTCTGATGCAGAAGATTCCATTCCTTCTGCTTCTCCCCCTGAGGATTTTTCTTTTGGGGAAACTACATACCTTAAGGGAACATTTCCACTGGGAAAGTCAGGATTTTTCTGAATCTAAAAAGAGACTTAGGGATTTTCTTCTACTTCCTCAGCATAGGCCTTTGGTTATACCTCCTGTTCTAGACATTGTTGATGTTTTTTTCAGAATCTAGTATGGCCTATGATTCTCTGCCTCCGGCTCCTTGTAAGCCAGACAGATACTACAGGGTTCCTGACTCCCAGAAATTCCTTTTCAAAAAATCCTGTTGCGGATCCTGAAACCATTTCTCCGCACCCCAAGGGCATTAAGGCTTCTACTGCTAAAAATCTTACCCCTTCTGATAGAGATTCCAGGGCGCTGGATAGATGGGGTAAGAAGGTCTACACTTCTGCAACCTTGGCAATCAGGGTTTTAAACTGTCAATTTCATATGCTAAAATATCAGCAGCATATAATGGGACTGCTTAAACAGAAAATGATGATTTTTGACTGTGGAAAATAAAGATTTACAGGATCTATTGAATTCAGCTGAACAAGTTGGAAAACATACCTTGCAATGTGGTTTTGATTCTTTGGAGGCCTCTTGCAGGGCTGCTGTAACTGGGTCTGTGCTAAGAAGGCATGCATGGCTCAAAGAGCAAACTCTGCCTGATCATTTTAAAGCAAAATTGTTGGATGCTCCTTTACAACAGGACTGTCTTTGGTAATAAGGCTGAAGAAGTTCTAAAAAAGATGCAAGATAAAGCTAAATCCATGCAAACTGTGAAAAATTTCTTACAAGTGCAACCTCAAAGATTTAGTAGGCACTGGCCTACTAAGAACTGGTCCTTTCCAGTTCCTTCGAGAGCCACTCAAGTCAAACCCAGACATTCCCAAGGGACTTTCAGAACAAAGCAATGGAGTGCCTCCTCTTCCAAATCTGGAAACAAGAAGACACCTCCCTATGGTAAGCAGTCTCAATGACTTCCCTCTACACTTACCAAGCACTTACCTTTTAGTCGCCCCTTTGGTGGGGAAACTGGCTCTTCATGCAAAAAACTGGCAACTTATAACCCAGGACAAATGGGTTTTAAATATAGTATCTCAGGGATACAGATTTCATTTCCACATGTTGCCAACTCCAAACGGATGGCCAGACCTGCCCCCAAATCAGTGGGTAGAGGCCCAGAAACAAGTACTTTCCCTCATGAGCATGGGGGCTATTCAACTAGTACCAGAAGAGGAAAAGGGACAAGGTTTCTATTAAAGACTTTTCCCGGTACCCAGAAAAGACTAATCATGGCGTCCAATTCTGGACTTATCTACTCTAAACACCTTTCTGGACATTCCAAAATTCAAGATGCTGACTCTTCACCAGTTACTTCCTATGCTAGACAAAGATGCCTGGTTGGCAACTCTAGATTTAAGAGGCTTACCTGAATATCCCAATCAGGGAATCTTGCAGAAGATACCTCCGCTTCAAAGCAGGCTACTTGCATTACCAGTTCTCTGCACTGCCCTTTGGCTTGTCTACTGCACCCAGGGTCTTTACAAAGTGCCTGGCTCCAGTAATTGCAATTTGCAGGCAAAGAACTATTCAAATATATCCATACCTGAACAATTGTCTAATTCAGGCAGAAAACAAGGACATTCTTCTAAAACATCTGACATTTGTAAAAAGGGTTCTAACTTATCTAGGGTACACAATAAACTAAAAGAAATCATAACTGGTACCCTCTCAAAAAATTACATTCCTGGGTGCAGGCTTGAATACAACTGCCCAGATGGCTTTCCTTACGCCAGAGAAGCAAATTAATTTGGTGACTTACTTCAAACAGGTGACCACAAAAACCCTGCTTTCTGCAATCAAATACTGCAAGCCTTTGGGTTCATGGCCTCCTGCATTCTTCTAATTCCATATGCAAGACTGCATATGAGGAAACTTCAGTGGAATTTAAAAAAACTATGGAGTCAGCATTGTCACAGCCTGGAAACAATGATTCCTGTCATACCTTGCCTGCGCCTAGAGTTTTTATGGTGGGCAGAGGCCTGCCACCAGAACAAGGGACTGCCATTCACACCACCCCCTGCCGCCCAAACCCTAACTACAGATGCATCAGACTGTGCATGAGGTGCTCATCTGGCAGGGAAGTGTATTCAGGGAAAATGGAGCCCAAATCAAATGCACCTTCACATAAATCAAAAAGAAATGTTAGCTGTACAGAATGCACTGACAGCCTTCAAGGACTACCTTCATCCAGGACAATTACTGATGGACGGACAACACCACGGTTATGTGGTACATAAACAAGCAGGGGAGTACACACTCTTACTCCCTCTACAGACTAGCCATGGCATTGTGTAACACGGCCTTGAGCTGTCAAGTACAACTACAAGCTCAGTTCCTGCCAGGAAAGCTGAATACTCTGGCAGATGAACGAAGCAGAAATCTCATGGACCCACACGAGTGGAAACTGGAACTACGGATTTTCAACATGTTGACATGCAAATGGGACAAATTGCACATAAGAACTCATCACAAAAAAGCCTGGAAAGTGGATGCTCTGTCCTTCAGCTGGAAAAACCTACCAATCTATGCATTTCCCCCTCTGCCTATGCTCTCCAAAGTTCTACTAAAAGTCGAACAGGACAAACCAAAAATAATTTTGATTGCTTCAGACTGGCCTCGCCAACACTGGTACCCACTCCTGTGCAGTGTATCACACCTTCCACCGTGGCACCTGCCTCGGACACCTTACTTACTGTCTCAACAGAACAACCAATCTCTGCATACCCTGCTCCAAACTTTGAATCTTGCACCATGGCTAATCACCTAAATTCACCTTTAGCATCCCTCAGCAAACCTGTTATGAATGTCATTTTGGAGGCGAGAAGACCTAGTACTAGAAAATCTTATGCTGACAAATGGAAAAGATTCTGTGCGTGGAATCCATCTCAAGGGATAAGTACAGCAGTGCCCAACATTCCTCAGATTTTGCAATACTTAACCGAGATGCTTCACAAGGGCCTGTCCTTTTCTTCCATAAAAATCCATGCCTCCGCCATTTCAGCTCATTACAACACAGAACCTCCCCTCTTTTCTCATCCTGTGCTAAAGCAGTATCTCAGAAGGGCCAAAAACATTAGACCACCCAGGAGAGATCCAGCCCCTTCCTGGGACCTTAATTTTGTATTTGAGAAACAAAACTCTCCCTCCTTTTGAGCTAGCTGCTACTGCAGACTTAAAATTTCTGTCCTGGAAAACAGCTTTCCTTTTAGCAGTCACTTCAGCTAGAAGGATTTCTGAATTACAGGCTCTTATGGCAGTGGAGCCTTTCGTCATTTTTCATGCGGACAGGGTATCTCTCGGGACCAACCCATCCTTCATGCCTAAGGTGGTATCCAGTGTGGCACTTAATCAGACCATTCATTTGCCAGTTTTCTTTCCCAATCCACAGAACAAGGCGGAGCGGATTCTGCATTCATTGGATGTACACAGACAACTTGGATTTTACTTGAACAGGACTAAATCTCAAAGAAAATCTGAACAACTGCTGGTAGCATTTGCTGTAGGGGCAGAGGGAAAGGCTATTTCAAAGCGAACCATTTCCAAATAGATAAGCCATTGTATTTGTTTCTGCTATAAGCACCATGGAAAAACTATCCCCCAGGGGATCAGATCCCATTCCACCAGGGCTGCATCTACTTCAACAGCCTTTCTCAGAGGTGTTCCTACCAGGGACATTCTAGAAGCTTATATATATAAATATTCTAGAGAATATTTATACGTGGAAAAGCCACGAATACCATCTATATTTGGGATACCTAAGGTCCACAAAAACTTGGAAGATCCACCTTTGAGACCTATTGTGTCAGCAGCAGGGTCTAAGACGCTTCCAATGGCAAAATATGTGGACCACAAGGTAAAACATATAAGTATTGAGAACATATATACATTGAGAGATTCCTGGGATTTTCTTAGATGTATTGGTCCGGAACTATATAATGATGATTTAATTTTCATTACCATCGATGTCGTGGACCTATTTACATGTATTCCACATAAGGAGGGCCTGTTTATGTTTGAAGAAATGGTTTATAAAAACACCAAATTAACACTGGCTGAAAAAAGTACCATTACAGGGTTAGTGGACTTGGTAATGACATATAATTTTTTTACCTTCCAAGGTGAATACTATCAACAAATTCAGGGTACAGCAATGGGCGCAGCTTGTGGACCCATTTATGCTGATATTGTCCTAACAAAGTGGGAGGAAGACTATGTAATTAATTCTTGTTACAAAGACTATTGGACTTTGTATCGTCGTTTTTTAGACGACATAGTTATCTTCTGGACAGGAGGAATTGAAAGATTTAATGAATTTTTTGAATACATTAGCAATTCCACCAATTTCTTAAAATTTACTTATTCCCTTTCAAGAGATAGGTTGCTTTATTTGGATGTTGAAATATACAAGAAAGGAATGGATTTTGAAACTAAGGTTTACAGGAAGAAAACTTTCTATAATTCCTTTCTTCACTTCACTAGTGCACACCCCTCACATTGCAAGAAGAATATTGTCAAGGGACAGTTTGTGAGGGGTAGTAGGATGACCAGCACTAGTGAAGACTTTCTTATTGAATGCAATCTATTAAGTAAAATGTTTGAGGAAAGGGGTTATCCGAAAAACTTTATAACAAAGCTAAGAACTGAGGTGGAATTGGGAAGGCAATCTAGGTTCCAGTCAATAAAGGGACAAAAACTAATTAACAATATTACAGAAAATGAGATTATTAATATTGATAATGAAAGAAGATACGAGCAGGCCCTTATTATGGAATACAATGTGTCAAATGTAAGGGTCAGTGACTTATTTAGAAATGAATGGACTAGATTTCTGGCCCTATCGGACATAGATGGCATGAATAATTGGACTCCTAAGATTATATATAGAAATGCCAGGTCTATAAAGAATATTTTAGAAACCCAAACTAGAAAGAATATAACAAGTGAAGGGATGGAAGGTCAAAAAAGGAAAGGTAGCTACAAGTGTGGCCATTGTAATCAGTGTATTTATATGTTAAATGTTGGTGAAATTACCATTCCCAGTAGGAATAATAAAATCATAAGAAGTAAATGTTTTTACAATTGTGAGACAAAGGGTGTAGTTTATATCAGCATTTGCAAAAAATGTAATTCCTTCTATATAGGTAAAACTGAGCGTGTCCTGAGGAGGCGGATATATGAACATCTTTATGAGATTTCTAAAGCGAAAGATACTAACGCTTTATTTAGACATACAAAGGACTGTACAGAGGCATTTTTTGAATTTTTTGTCCTTGAACAAGTGGTAAAGGACGTAAGAGGGGGACTTTGGGAGGAAAGATTGGCCTACAGGGAACTATGGTGGCAAATATATCTCAATGCCACTAAAAAACCTGGTTTAAACGAAAGTGTATCCATGGTCCCTGTGTTAAAAATAAAAGCTGCAAATATTTAAAAAAACATATAAAAGAATTAATTTTTGAAGCTTGTAATTTATAGAATGGCCAATAGATGGTACTATTTACTTACAATTGATACAGCACTTAAATGAAATTAATCTTCCAAACAAATGTTGTTTTTATATTAACTTATTAATTTTTTATCTTGCACTACAGATTTTATTGAATTGTTCTTATTTATTAAAAAGTATATAACAATAATTGTTTTAAATGTATTTATTTATTAAAAAGTTTAAGTAAAAAGTTGTTTTTAACAGGGGCTAGTTAGATTTTAATATTCATGAGGAATACCTATTGATTGGTTATGTAGAAATGCACTGTGATTAATTGGTTGTTTTTTTAAAGTTTTTTGTATTTAATGCTCTAATTAACTGGAATTTATTGTATCTGATGAAGTCATTGTGAGGAACGACGAAAACGCAATTTCTCAGCTAAGAGCGTTAATTATTGTGGATGGAATATTGTTTGTTTTACATGTCCAGTCATTAAACTGTGGAACCTTGCTGGTGTTTCGTGCCTTCGATTTGGTCCTTTTGGACATTCTAGAAGCTGCTACCTGGAGCTCAGTTCATACCTTTACCACTTTTCTCTAAATCCAGAGCTGGCTTTACCACTGCTGTCCTGCAGGGCCTTATAGCCGGCCCCAATGCTATATAATTTCTTCCTCCCAACCATAGCTTTGGGAATCTATCCAAATGTAATGACTGCAACAGTGAAACACTAAGAACATAGTACAGTTGTGTACACTTACCATAAATGTAGATGTTAGAGTGTATTCACTGTTGAAGTCCTGGTTACCCTCCCTCCAGCCCCCTATTTTTCTCTGGCTATATCTCTACTTTTTTACTATGCTTAAAAGCCCTTTTGGTTGGAGGTATTTTTTTTGTGTTTTTGATTATTTGCTCCGCATTTGGGGGGCACCTGACATATGGGGCAAGAAATATTGATGTAATGGTGTCGGCTGCATGTTTTATACCCCTGACAACTTGACATCATGAAAGAAGGGACAGCAGCTGACGCAGGACCCAAGACTTTGTTAATCAGGCCGACTGAGGACAACCTGCCAGCAGATTACCCAAATGTAATGACTGCAACAGTGAATACACTCTAACATCTACATTTGTGGTAAGTGTACACAACTGTACTTTCCACAGGCAGTATCATGCCCAAGTGATCTACAGAATAATAGTTGTAGACATCCGTATTCCTAATATATGGCTCGATCACCCAGTCACCCCCGTTTAACAGAAAACACACTAAAGTTATTAGTGCAGCCACAAGGCAGTCAATATTTCAGTTCAGAAATACTTCGCACTTTGAACATGACATTGATGGATTGTATGGCCATTGTGTTATCACACTGATGAGGGTCATATATCTGTCTCAATGTTCTTAATTGAATCTGTATTATTGTGCATTTTGTTGTGAACAATCTGTGATTGCATACATTACGTAAAGGCTAATAAGTGATTGCAGGGTTTTTGGTATAGTTGTCCTTTTTTTTTTTCACACGTAACAGTTGTTACTTCTATTTATATTATGGATTTGGTGTCAATTTTACAGCGATTGTCATCTGACAAGGATGACGTGCAGGTTTTTGGACTTGTGGATTATAATGAAGGAACTGATAATAATATTAGAAACCCAGACAGTATCTGTAGGGATTTGTTTGGAAAGCTTACCAAAAGTATGTCCTCACTTAGGACGAACGTTTTGCATTTAAAATTGTTTTGGGCATATCAAGCCAAAAACATTACACCAAGGGAATTGAGAATCCGTACACAACCCTTTGTTAGTGCGCCAGATGACATGTTGTTGGAAGAGTGGGCATCTGTGCAACAACGGGCTACGATGTCCTTCTTTAATGTTTTGTCTTCCTATTACAAACATATTATAGTCACCAATACTAATGAGATTAAACAAATTTGTGAGGAAATGAAAGTTTTTGGACAACCCCACTTTAAGTTTGTTTGACCAAACTTTCCCAGGATTTGTTATCCTTGGAAAAACTTTGAAGACTAAAAAATTGCATAAGTTTCAAAGAGATTTGACAGATTATGACAAGGGCAAACCCTTTGGACCAAGAAAAATGGTAAAGTTCTGTGAAGGGCAGTCCGGGGTGGGTAAACTTAGGAAGAAAAAACCTAGATCAATCTTAGAGATCTAAGACTGATTATAGCAGTACATCAGGGAAGACTGATCTGCTACTGAAATAGGACAAATACTCACTCAGGGGTCCCCAGTACATAAGAAGTCTAGGGGTCTGGATGAACCTTTAGGAATAAACAACGTACTGGTGGTAGAAAGCATAGAAGGTGTGAAAAATGTGGAGACCTTGTTACAGGTTTTCATTCCCCAGTAACTTAATTTTCTAATGTGCATAATATTTCTTCTGCTAATTTGACTGATGTAGAAATAAAGTTACTGAACAAAGGACTATCATATGTCCCTGTTTTTTTGTGAATGAAGACTATGTTGTCAATGATTTATTGGTATTTTGTCATTTGCTGAATTTAAAATTATTTTTGGTGGACAAGACAATAGTCGAACTAGTAGGGATTTTTGTTTTCGGAAATCCAACTTTCAACACCCTATGGGCAAATTTGTGTCTGTGTTTCAGGAATCGTGTCTCAAAGATCTGCATTTTAAACTAAATGATTCCCATATGTTATGTCACAATTTATCTGAAGAAGAACAAAAAGCTTTGATAAATTAGAAAAACAAATCTAATATTGTCATTACATCTGCAGATAAAGGAGGAGCGGTGGTAGTCATGGACTTTCAATATTATATAAATGAGGTGTATAGACAACTACATGATTCCAGATACTATATGTCTATGCCGCTTGACTGTACGATGCAGTTCAAAAGTGAAATAGATTCCTTTTTGGAACTTGCTGTTGAAGAAGGTATTATTGATGAGGGAACAAAACAGCAATTGGTGGTGGATGCCCCCCAGAGGCAGATTTTATATCTGCTACCCAAAATTCACAAGTGTTTGGAGAAACCACCAGGTAGACCCATAGTATCTGGTAGGGGGTCATTGACTGAACCCCTTTCAGTATATCTAATGCACTATTTACAGCTTCTATTAAAGATGGTCAATGCTAGACTGACAGATACCACTGAATTCCTCCAGATTCTGTCTGACTCACTGTTGGAGCCAGGTTGGATGATGTGCATGTTAGTTGTCACCGCTCTTTATACTGTCATCCCTCACTGGGCTAGACTTGAGGCATTAAAATATTGGCTTGATAAAGCAGACATCTACCCTCCCGGCTTCAACACCCTGTTTATTTGTATGGCTGAACACACATTAAACAAGAATGTGTTCTATTTTCAAACTGATTGTTTCTGGAAAACGCAAGGAACTGCGATGGGGGCTTCTTTTGCCCCCATCTATGCGGACCTTTTTATGGGATACCTAGAGTTTCTTATTTATGACCCATTGTACAACATCTTTTTAGGGGAGATGGCTATTTGGCATCGTTACCTTGATGACTGTTGGCTGATTTGGCATGGGGATGTTACATATTTACTAGAGTTTGTCCAATATTTAAATGAGAACAAATGGGGGATAGAATTTACACTCAACATGCATGATCAAGAGATCCAATTTTTGGATGTCCAAATAACACGCAACTTGGATCATATGTTGTCCACTCAAGTGTTTTGTAAATGCCCCCAATATAACAGTTTATTGGAGGCTGCTAGTTTACATCCCCTTCATACTATCAGAAACATATCCAAATCTCAATTTTTGAGAGTCAGGAGAATTTGTTCAGATCAAGGTACCTACGCCCATCAACAGGATCTCATAAAAAGGTTTTGCAATCGTGGAGATCAGCCAGGGTATATCAGGACAGCCAGTAATTGGGCTCAGGATCAGGACGGAGCCAAATTATTAGAATACAGGGTGAGATCAGCTATAGAACAAGATACTATCAGGTTTGTGACTACATATGGAAGAAACATTAATGCAACCAGAAATGTTATCAAAAATAATTGGAACATTCTCTTGGCTGATCAAGTTTTAGCCAGTATACTACCGCCTGAATGTTTGTTTTCCTATTGTAGGTTCGTAACTTGGGGTCATACCTTTTAGTCCTTTTAAATCTGGATTCAAAAAGTCCACTTTAGGCCAACAGACTACATTGACAGGGGATACGTTGATTGGCTCTTTCCCATGTGGGCATTGTTCGTTCTGTACACATATGCTGAAAACCAAAGAATTTTCTAGTAGAAATACTTGTAAGGTCTATCGGGTGAAATGTTTTGGTAACTGTGGGATGGATTGGGTGGTCTACATGGCCACCTGTTCCTGTTCCATCTTTTATGTGGGACAGACGTCCAGGCCTGTAAGGATCAGAATGTCTGAACACTTGAGCAATATTAGAAATCAGCGTTTGACAAATGCTCTTTACAGACATGTTCAAAAACACAAAACCACTAAATTTGATTTTACTGTCATAGACAAAATTTGGGGGGACAGATCCAGGAAAATGGGATGGCACAGCATATTGAATAATAAGGAGAAGGCTTGGATAATTAAATTAGGGGGTTTATTTTCCCCTGGCCTGAATGACCATCTTTGAATGATGGTTTATAACAAGTTTTGTATCTGATTTTATGTACTGTGTTATGACTTTAAATGTTGATTGATCTACTTAATTAATGTACTCAGGGGACTATTTAAGTTTCCTTTTGAATGTAATGAGTCTATCACTGATTAAGGCATTTGGGCCGGAACCGGTTTGATTCATGGTTTATATATCAAGATATTAATATATATTTTCTTACTCATTGGTGCTGGCTCCTTTATTGAGTTTAAGAAATAAATATGCCAAGGTTAGAGGTAGATGAGTTTGAATTACTAACTGTTAGAATAGGAGGAGATGAGATAACAATTGTGATGTGTAATCAATCTACAGGAAAGTCCCCAGGAATAGATGGTATTCCTGTGGAAGTTTGGAAGCTAGGAGGGGAAAACCTGTTAAACGATCTGGAAGGTTTTAACAGTATTTTAAGAGGAAAAGTGCCAACATCCTGGAAGAAAGCAGTGGTAGCTGTAATACCAAAAGGGGGCAATGATCTTGCTCCATACAGGCCCATTTCAATACTAAATCCTGATTATAAAAGTGTTCATATATGCAGTGGCTAAAAGGGATGCCAAAATGGATAAATATGGCTCCGTGTGGTTTTGAGGAGAGGCAAACATTTGACAACTGCAACAGAACATTGATGATCCAGAGGGAAAGCAGAATGAGAGAAAAAAACATTGTTGTTTGTGGGTCTTGATACGGAGAAAGCGTTTGACAGAGTAAGCTGTGACTTCATGAACAGGGCAATGGCAGCATTTGTATTTCTTGATAAAATTATAAGGTTGATTAGGAGGATATAAAGGATTGGAGGCAAAAATTAAAGTGAGTGGGGTCCTCTCTGATTTCTGCTGGAGCAGAGGAACCAGGCAGAAGTGTCTTCTTTCCCCTTTTATTATTTGCATTATATTTAGAATCATTGGCAAAGAAAATAAGGGACTCGGAAATTCAAGAATGTAATTGGTATTGTAGTGAAGAAAAGCTGGCTCTATTTGCAGAAGATATAGTTTCATACCTGACAAAATCGGAAAGAAACATTACGGTGTTGTGGAGCATTTTGGGACAGTTTCATATCTTTTTGGGATACAAAATTAGTGAAGCAAAACAAAGGCAATAGTGTTAAATTATGTACCCACACATGATTTGGTTCAGCAATATCAATATTTATGGGGATATAAAATGAAGCATTTAGGAGTATGGATTAAAAATGATTATGGTGTGGCAGCTAAGGATGTGTGTGAAGACTAAAAAGATAAAGCTTCCATTTTCTCAGTTTTTGTACTGTGTGGCTATGGATAGTAAGATACAAGCAGTTTAAAATGTTTTAGTCCCATTGATCTTGTAGACAAGTCGGGCAAATTTTTATCAACCAGAGGAGGAGAAGTGGATAGCAGGTAATAAAGAGCTGAAGGACTTGATCTGGGAGGGCAAGACAGCAAGAGTCAAACGGGTTAAGATGATTCTTCAGTATAACAGGGTGGATTGGGATTACCCGATTTTGAAGGGATATTTCAGAGCTACACAGTTAAGGCTCCTTACATAGCACAAGCAGAAAACTATAATTCAAAGTAGAAAGGGATGCTGAAACGAGGGAAGGTCAAGAAGCAAGGATAAATTAGGATTTTGGATGCATGCCTTTAAGAATAACAGTAATCAGACAGAATATGATCTATAATGTAGAAAAAAGTATCCCAAGAACTAACGGGAATAGAGAATGTTCATAGTGTTTCACTGTTGCAGTCATTACACTTGGGTTATCCTGCTGGCAGGCGACCCGCAGTCGGCCCGAGTTCCAAAGTCTTGGTCCGGCATCTGTTGCTGTCGCCCCTTCCCTGACGTCAGTGCGCCAGGGGTATAAAAGTTGCAACAGATGCCATTTTCTTCAGTCTTTCTTGCCGCGCGGTGCCCGAAGCAAAAGCAGTTCGTAAGTGCCGGTCGGCCGACTTTCAAAATTGAATTTCAGAACCAAAGTCTTCAATAAAGCTAAGTACCCCGTTGGGGAAACTTTTTCTTGCTCCAGACCAATGTCAGTAAAAGTTAATTCTATTTCTTGTGGGAAGCAAATACCTCATAAGGACTTTCACTGTTACTGCATTCCCTGCCTAGGCCCTGACCATGACGTTACTAGTTGTCAATTTTGTGCTAGATTCAATAAATGCACTATTAAATGTCTGTCTGATTTTGCTTTACATTATTTTGGACGAAGATTTAATTACATAATGCCGTCTGAACAACCGACAACCAGAATGTATAAAAAACACAGACTAAGAAAGACAGGCATCCGAGGTCCAAAACCGATTAAGCCTCTTCTAGGCCAGTCGCCGGTTCTGTGAGGCGCTTTCACAGCCCCTGACACCCGCTACCTCAGAGCCACAGGCCGTAACCGACCGCCATGTGGAGACACCGAGGCCTGTGGAAACTCAAGGTATTGGGCCTACGGAAACTATACCCTCAGATGGGTCCGGAGCCGCTGAGCAGGCACCGGCTTCTGAGGGTGTTTTCAGACCTTCACAGCTTACAATTAAAGCTACTACTGCAGCAAAGGTGAAGTCAAAAACACCATTAAAGACAAGGAAATAAGTGCAGCAATCTCCAGAACAGTCATCCATACCAAAGAAACAGATGCTTAAAATGGCCAAAGACCTTATTACTTTAATCAGGGGCTCCCATCCCCCTCCTGACAAAAGGTGTAGGCAAGACACTGATTATGACTCCTCTGATCAGGTTTCCATTTCCTCTGATTCTTCTTCTGACCAGGGCTATTCTCTCTCTCTCTCCCTATGAAGACTCTGATGCTGAAGAGTCCATTCCTTCAGCCTCACCGCCTGAGGATTACTCTTTTTGGGGAAACCCTGCACACCATGAGGGAGCATTTACATTGGGAGAGCCAGGATTACTCAGAATCCAAGAAAAGGCTCAGAGATTTCCTTTTATTGCCTCAGCACAGGCCCCTAGCTATCCCCCCTGTGCTTGATGTTGTAGATGATGTTTTTTTCTGAATCCAGTCCGTCTCCAGATTCTTTACCCCCTGCACCAGTAAAGCCAGACAAGTTCTACAGGGTCCCTGACTCTCATAAATTTCTTTACAAAAACCCCGCTGCAGACCCAGAAACAATATCTTAGGGCCCTAAAGGGGTTAACACTTCCACTGCCAAAAATCCTGTCCCCTCAGATAGGGATTCCAGAGCTCTGGACAGATGGGGAAAAAAGTTTACACTTCTGCTACTTTAGCTGTAAGAGCTTTAAACTGTCAGTTTCACATGCTTAAATATCAACAGTACCTCATGTCGTTGTTAAAGCAGAAAATGGTTACAAATATAGAAAGTCCTGACAGTAAAGAAATGCAGGATTTATTGCATGCAGTTGAACAAGTGGGAAAGCATACTCTGCAATGTGGTTTTGATTCATTAGAGGCTTCTTGTAGAGCCGCAGTTACAGGCTCAGTTATTTGAAGACATGCTTGGTTGAAAGAACAAAGTTTACCTGACCATGTTAAAGTAAAATTATTGGATGCTCCACTACAGCATGATACTTTGTTTGGTGTTAAGGCAGAAGAGGTGTTAAAGAAAATGGAGGATAAAGCAAAGTCAATGCAAACTGTGAAAGATTTCTTACAGGTTCAACCACCTAGATTTAGCAGAAACTGGCCTTCAAAAAATTGGTCCTTTCCAGTGTCAGGCCACAAAGAGGCAGATACAGACCCCCAAGAGGCAGATGTCAGCCCCAAGGTTCCTACAGACCTAAACAATGGGGTGCTTCAGCCCCCAAAGGAGAAGATAAATCACAGCCTTATAGGAAACGGTCACAATGACTTCCCTCTGCAAATGCCAAGCTCTTACCAGTTGACAGCACCCCTAGGGGGAAGATAGCACTTTTCTCAAAAAATTGGCACATGATCACCCAAGACCAATGAGTGTTGAATATAGTTTCTCAAGGGTACAGGTTCCATTTCCACATGTTTCCAAAACCAAAAAGTATGCCAAACCTGCCACAAAACCAATGGGCAGAGATACAAAAACAGATTACTGCTCTTATGGATATGGGAGCTATTCAAAAAAAATTCCACAAGAAGAACAGGGCCAAGGATTTTGCTCATGACTTTTCTTCGTACCTAGAAAAGACAAAGCCTGGAGACCAATACTGGACCTGTCAATCCTAAATACTTTCCTGGATGTTCCAAAATTCAAAATGTTAACACTACAACAACTTCTGCCCATGCTGGGCAAGGAGGCTTGGCTATTTACTTTGGATCTCAAGGAGGCATACCTGTACGTTCCAATCAGACAATCGTGCAGAAGATACCTCAGATTTATAGCAGGCTCAATGCATTACCAATTCTCTGCACTGCCCTTTGGCTTATCTACTGCGCCCAGGGTCTTCACAAAATGCCTGGCGCCAGTAATTGCATTTTGCAGACAAAAAGAAATTCAAATGTATCCCTACTTGGACAACTGCCTTATTCAAGCAGAGAGCAAGGACATTCTTCTAAAGCGCCTGGCGTTTGTAAAAAGATTGCTAATTTGCCTAGGGTACACAGTAAACTAAAAGAAATCAAAACTAGTGCCCTCTCAAGAGATAATATTCCTGGGTGCAAGCTTAAATACAACTGCCCAGATGGCTTATCTCACGCCAGACAAACAAAGGCAACTGACTCATTACTTTCAAATGATGGCAACAAAGACCCAGCTCCCTGCAAGAAAAATTCTGCAGGCCCTGGGTTTCATGGCATCTTGCATTCTACTAATTCCATATGCCAAACTGCATATGAGGAAACTACAGTGGTATCTAAAAAGTGTTTGGACTCAGCATTGTCACAGCCTAGAGGCAATCATAACCTCGATACACTGCCTACAACAGGAGTTTCGATGGTGGTTCCAGGCCTGTCACCACAACAAGGGACAGCCTTTCACCTTACCTACAGTCAGGCAGACAATAACAACGGATGCATCTGATTATGCCTGTGGAGCACTTATGGCAGGAAAATGTATTCAGGGCACGTGGCCCAAGAAACAAATGCATCTTCACATCAATCAAAAAGAGATGCTAGCTGTACAGAATGCCCTGACAGCCTTCAAGGACCTAATACGTCCAGGACAATTATTAATAAAGATGGACAATACCACCGTTATGTGGTGCATAAGCAAGGGGGCACACATTCCTACCCCCTATGCAGACAAGCCATGACTTTGTGGAACACAGCACTGATCTACCAGGTACATCTGCAAGCACAATTCCTGCCAGGAACAAAAAATACACTGGCAGACGAACTAAGCAAAAATCTCATGGATCCTCACAAATGGAAGCTAAATCCACAAGTGTTCAACATAAGGGAATAGGGACGCCCAGACATAGATCTTTTTGCCTCCCCTCACAATTGCCAAATACAGAAATTTTGCACAAGGGCTGATCACTCTCAAGCATGGAAAGTGGATGCTCTGTCTTTCAGCTGGAAAAAACTGACAGTCTATGCCTTCCTTCCGATGCCTCTTCTCACCAGGGTGCTTCTAAAAGTCAGACAAGAGAGGCCAAAAATGATCCTGATTGCACCAGACTGGCCACGCCAGCACTGGTACCCAATCCTAAAGACTTTGTCCCAAGGCCCACCTTGGCCTGTACCTCAAATCCCTCATCTTCTGACACAGCAAAACAATCAGATTCTGCACAGTCAACTCAGAACCTTAAACCCGGCAGCATAGCAGATAATGTAGCCACTCAGACTGCACCTCTCTCTAAAGCTGTTATGGATGTACTTTTGGAAGCCAGGAGACCCAGCACTAGGAAATCTTATGCGGAAAAATGGAAGAGATTCTGTGCTTGGAACCAGGCACAAGGGCTCGAACCACTGGTCCCTAATATACCTCAGATTTTGCAATACCTGACTGAGATGTTGGACAAAGGCCCATCTTTTTCATCTATTAAAATCCATGCCTCTGCCATTTCAGCTCATTACAATACGGATCCCCCTATTTTTTCACATCCTCTACTACGACAGTACCTCAGTGGGGCAAAGAATATAAGACCCCCTAGGAGAGCACCAGTACCTACTTGGGACCTCAATTTTGTTTTAGAAAAACTAACACTGCCTCCATTTGAACTAGCCAGTACAGCTGATCTAAAATTCTTGTCATGGAAAACTGCTCTGCTCCTAGCAATAACTTCAGCAAGAAGAGTCTCAGAGTTACAGACATTGATGGCTGTGGAACCTTTCCTCATTTTTCACCAGGACAGGGTTTCTCTAAGGACGAACCCAACATTCATGCCAAAAGTGGTCTCCAATGCGGCCTTAAATCAAACCATTCATTTGCCTACTTTCTACCCAAATCCCCAGAATAAAGGGGAAAGACTTCTGCACGCTTTGGATATACACAGGCAGCTACGATTTTACTTGGACAAAACAAAAGCTTTCAGAAAAACTGAGCAACTGCTTGTAGCATATGCTGCAGGATCACAAGGAAAACCTATTACAAAGCAGACAATCTCCAAATGGATAGGGACACTGCATCCGCTTCTGTTATGCACAACATGGCAAATCTGTGCTTAAGGGTATTGGGCCTCACTCTACCAGAGCAGCAGCCACTTCAGCAGCTTTCCTCAGAGAGGTACCAACCAAAGACATATTAGAAGCTGCAACCTGGAGCTCAGTGCACACTTTTACCAAGCACCATCTCCTACCTCTCTACTCCAAATCCAGAGCAGGCTTTGCCACTGCAGTTCTGCAGGGCTTGTTAGCCTCGCCAAATCCAATCTAGACCCAGCCACCCAACCTCAGCTTTGGGATCCTACCCAAGTGTAATGACTGCAACAGTGAAACACGATGAACATAGTACAGTTGTTTACCTACCATAAATGTAGATATTTGAGTATATTCACTGTTGCAGTCCTGGTTACCCACCCACCATCCCTCTCTTTGCTGGGACTATTCTGTACTTCTCAACTCTATACAACCTATGTGGTGTATTTGCTTTTAGATGAAGGAAATGTTTATAGTAATATATGCATGGTTGTTTGGCATATTTTTATCTTTTCAGCCTTCATATCTGGGGGCACCTGACATCTGGGGCAAGAAAAACTGAAGAAAATGGTGTCTGTTGCAACTTTTATACCCCTGGCGCACTGACGTCAGGGAAGAGGCGACAGCAACCGATGCCAGACCAAGACTTTGGAACTCGGGGCGACTGCGGGTCGCCTGCCAGCAGGATAACCCAAGTGTAATGACTGCAACAGTGAATACACTCTAACATCTACATTTATGGTAGGTACACAACTGTACTTTCTGCTGATAGGGATGACTGCAATTAGAGATTTGGACAATAGGCAAGAGAGGGCTGTAATTTATTGGAGAAAACTGGCAAAGGAACCAAGGTATTGGGAGCAAATAAGTAGAGAGGGAAAGATGAGAGAATGGGAAGACCCAATTTATTTGGACTGTAGAGATTGCCTTCCATGTCAAGGATTCATATCGGAGTTTAGGTAAAGAGAAAGAACTAGGGAGGTCCTAAATGAAAGACCTGCACTGGTAGAGTTTTTAGTAAAATCTAGAACAGAAACTGCCATTAAAAAATCATTAATTGGTAGAGCATACAAAATGATTGCATGATAACTATAAGAAACAGAGGAGGTTAGAAAGGACTGGGAAGAGAGATTGGATAAGCAATTCCCAAAGAAACAATGGGACGACATATGTAGGTCTCTGAAATGTGCAACAAAACCTGGAAGATTTAGGATTTTTGCTTAGAAATGTTTACTTGGGATATAGCTATTTTTATATCCCAAGTAGACTTCAGAGAATTTTTCCTCGGGTAGACCGCAAATGTTGAGGTGTGATGGGGAAGAAAGAGGTAATTGGGAACACATTTCTGGGAGTGCGGTGAGTTGGTGGACTAAGGATTCCTTGCGGGGCGCACTGGTGGAGATGCTGGGAGGGCAGATTGGTGTGATGAGAGAGATGATTTTTCTGAGCTATGATACAGAATCAGAATTGCCTAGACATTGTAAGGCCTTGCTGTGTCTAAATATGGTAGCTGCCAAAAAAGCAGTTACTAGAAAATGGAAATCAAAATCTAAACCAAGTACACTAGAAATAGTGAATATAGTAACAGAGATGAGACCACTGGAATTGGGACCTTTAGAAAAGGGGTAGGAGCAAACTACATAAGGAAAACTGAGAATTGTGGGAACAATAGATACAGGGGATGAATGAGGTTTAAAGACGGCAGGACTTAAATGAGTTATGCAATGTTTGACTGAAAATGATTGAGTGGATTATAAGTGATGTATAATGTTTGCAACTGGGAGTGTGGTTTGTGATGTAAAATGCTTGCAACTAGGATTGTGTCAGTGTGGCTCGTTTTCATGTATGTGTGATGCCCCTGCACTGGCCCAGTAATTAAGGAGCCTCAACCCTCACCACTGGCAACAGCACACTGAAATCCCAGTCAGTCTGGGGCTGGTTTCTCCCTCCTTCTCCATATCCACAGTAAGACTCCCCACTGGAAAGTCTATAGGGTTAAGATCTCGGCTCAGGGGCCAAGCCAAAGACCTCCAGCACCCTCTCTGTTCAACCAGTGCTTCGTGTCCCTGCCCAAGTAGCTGACATACACACTTTGAGATTTGACTTATGTACAAACACAGACACCTGGGGAAGGCTGGCACAGGTTTACTAGCTATGCCCCCTTCTGCCCAGTTTATAAGGTAGTTTCCACTGCCACCAACCCCTACTTATCAGCTACTATAAGACCCTTAAAAAGGGTGTCCAGTCCTACTGTGTAATGTTACTATTAATCAAAATGGTAGTCTGACCAAGACTTGCAAGGCTATTTAGGAATGGCCTGTACAGTGTCACCAAATACATATGCAAGTACTCTAAGAGCTTAAATATGTGTCTCAAATATCACTCACAAAGATTTAAGTATATTAAATAATAAAAGAACAAGACAATACTCTATCAACACAGTAACTTCAGAGTTAAAATCACAGTAAATATTTTAAAACGACATTGCAGGACGGTCTCAAATAAATATAGAATGATAGAAATTGTATAAATTAAAATGCTTTCTCCAAAATTATACTGTCTACAGTGAAGGAAATGTGCAAGGCCAAACAGCAGTTTTCAAAATAATATGGCTTGCTTTACAAGAACAGTTATTTTTTGCACATGTTCGGCTTCGATATTAATAACATATAGCTGTGGGCTTACTGTAAAGGCATCCTGTTATAAAAAAAAAAAAAGGAAGTTGACTTTTTTGGCTTTTAGATGCAGAAATAAATGAAATAAAATAGACCGTTCAAGTGACGCAAAGATGACATGGAGAGACTTTTTGTGAAGTCTTCAGATGCAGCAAGGACCAAAAAAGGACATAAAATAATATTTGAACCATGGACATTTTTATGACAGACAGAAACCAGAAGAACAAGTCACAAGGACATTAAAAATAACGTTGGTTAAAAGAGTATATAAACTGAACAGTATGTTTCACTCTTGGGTGAAGTTTTTGGACTGAAGGTGCTTCAGTCTTTTCAAGTGTCTAGCCATGTTATAGTAGAATTGAAATAATTCTGAAAGAATTAACTGATTTGGCAAGTATTTGTTCTAATACAAATAAAGAATAACAGATACAGTAGTACGGTGTCTGTCTAATCACCATATAGACATTCCTTTCAGTGGCGAGCCTAAGCCAGTGGCTGGGACCTTGTATCTGTCACCAACAGTTAATATTACAGAGGGGGCCCTGCTATTTACAACGTCAGTTCAACAGTTCTAGTGCTTTAACAGATCAACAGTTCCAGTACTTCATTGGTGAATACAAAGTGATGCCATAGATGCTGTCCTGCGACATTCCACCACCAATTCGTCTGTTGAAGGACACCGTGTCTTCTAAGTGACTTCAGCCAAAATACATTAAGGGACAATCAGTCACAGGAACAAACACAGAGGGCTACATAAACAATTAAAGTATACCCTATGGAATACACAAAATACAGATCATGGCAGGCAATAGGCATTAAAGCAGTAAATTAACAAAACACGGGTTATCAGTTGGCAGCAAAGTACAGGGATCTTTTAAAGCAATGGAAGACTGTTAGTATACAAAACTCAATGTTAATTAAACAAAGGGGACAGGAAAAGACAAAAAAAAATATATTACTTTACTGGTTTAATAAGCCAGGGCGGATTCAAAAAAAAACACACAACCTACAGTCATACAGACACAAAGTAAAGTTAATACAGATACAGTGTAAAGTTAAAGTTAATACACATACAATAAATACATTTACAGTAATGCAAATGGTATATTCAAAACTAAACAATGCAATCAAATGTTGGTTATGTAAGTCCACATCTACGTCTGGAAATGGAGTAACATTTACGGCAGTACCTATGACAAATCCTAAATGATAGTAACAAGAGAGAGTCATACCCCCCCCCCCCCAACATTAAAAGTACAGTATGTCTCCAAAGGCAGCTTATGCATACAGCAAACAGGATCAGTTTTGGTAAAAAATAGTGATTGTAATGTCATATTTTCAAAAGAATGCGTTACATAAAATATAACGGCAAAAACAAACTAGTACAGAAAAAACATAATTAGTCGAACTGGTGAAATTGCCATCCGAGTAATGCACAGCAATACATACAGGTAGTAAAGTACAGAGTCATTAAAAAACTTAATAAAAACTTAGACAAATAGCATTTTTCAGCCAATAAAAATCCAAGCAAAAGCAGCACACCATGTTGGTTCATAAAAATCAGTGTAAGTTAATAACAATCAAACAGTATCAGTATAGTAGCAGTCTGTTAACAGTCTTAGTTTAAATTTGTTTCTATAATAGCGATCTATGGACAGGACAAAACAAATAAAACGGTTGCAAAGAAAAAATGGGGAGAGCTACTCGAATATAATAGATCATTAGAACAGGGACATCATGACCTGATTTCAGTATATTTTTGGACATGCAAAATGTGTTTGCAAAGACACAAGTCAAATTGTTGGGTTTTTAGCCACATTCCTTACAGAGGGAAAATGCCATTACATGCAGCCACTGTAGAGGTTACACATACAGGTTTTATGTTTCAAAACACCAACTCTGGTCATGTAAAAAAAGCTTGAGTATAAAATTAAAACCGCATGGGAGTTAACAAGTAATACTTCTTTTAAGGAAGAGATAAAAGAAGACAAATTCTGTCACATAGAGTATGCAGTTCCAGTAATGAGAATTACTTGCACATTACCAGAGAACATGGTAGAAAAATCACCAGAAAAAGAGGGAGGTTCATTATAAAGAATAGGGAAAATATTAAAACAGCTGGACATAGGAAATGGTGTTATTTCAGGAGCTGTTTTATTTTTCACTGGTATGATGCCACTAAGGCAATGTGTAAAAAGTTACAAAGTTGATAGCAAATGCAACTTATGGAGCTATCTCAGATATAACAGAGGCAATGTTATAAAACTGTCAAACAAGTAACTGTTGTTAACAGTGAAGAAAGGCTATTAAGTGCAGAGGATCACATTTTCCTGTAAATTGCTTTTTTAAATATTAGGTACTTTTCCATTATCGGGGCAACACCTTTGTAATGCGGCAGGTAGTGGTTGAAATCTTTGCATGGGTGCTGGAGTACCTTGAAAGCTGGTGTGAAAAGCTATTCTCTTTCCAAACTGTACAGATTATCTGACAATGCTCAGAATTTTACTTCATGTGTTTGGCTTGTTACTCGTATTGTGATTTCTGTGGCGGATGCTTCTCAGAATCCTTGCAGAGCTGCTAGCCGTGAAGCGCTTCCCTTTCCGATTCTTGAAACAGCTGTTGTGTGTGAAGCGTTTCTTTTTTTTTTTTTTTTTTTTTTTTAAAAGCGGCAGCTCCTGCTTTGAAAGGGTTGGTTTCACAAAGTTAATGCCTTTTTATGAAGTAACGCATAAAACCACGACATTATGAATAAAATTACTATAACCATAAGGGAAAATTCAGGACATTTGCCGAAGATATGTACAGTGCAGAAAGATTGCGGCTGCAGCCTGTTCAACAGGGTTTGTGTTCAGAGTGCTGTGGCAGCGGTAGAGCCGATGTTTGCAACCTCCCATATGCAAAATGTATCATGAAAGGAATATGAAATGCCCCCTCCACCTAATGTAGAATAAATGGCCGGAATGTAAAAAAAAAACTTAACTAAACTTCAATTAAGTAACTCGGACATATGAGAATATACTTCTCGTTGTAAATGTTGCCCCGATAACGGAAAAGTACCAAATATTAATATGCCCGTTTCTAATACAAGGTTTTGCCTTGTAAAGCAAGGGTTAACTTGACAAGATTCTGAAATAAATGCTTGTGTGTAATTGCAAGGCTGACAACTTGGATAAGCAAGCATAAATGCAGTTAAAATAGATAAGTAATAACAGCTATGTATCTATGGTGGGGTACTATAATTTCTGCATTAATTGCTCTTATCGTCATTATAAGATGTGTTAATAAAAGTATTCATCAAGTAACAGCCGTTGGTAATTTAACACTCTTTTAAAAAAAAAAAAAAAAAAATAGCATTGAATGCAATGGATTCGTATGTTGCAACAGACCAAGAGATTCAAAGTACTGAAAATCATATTGTGTTGTAAATTGTGTTACAGTTTTCTTGGTTATTAATTAAACAAGGGGAATTGATAGAGATTGTATAAATTTAAAATGCTTTCCCCAAAATTATACTCTGTGTACAGTGAAGGAAATTTGCAAGGCCAAACAGCAGTTTTCAAAATAATATGGCTTGCTTTGCAAGAACAGTTATTTATTGTACATGTTTAGCTGTTGGCTTACTGTAAAGGCATCCTGTTATTAAAATAAAGGAAGTTCACTTTCTTGGCTTTCAGATGCAGAAATAAAATACAGACAGTTCAAGTGATGCAAAAAAAAAACATGGAGAGACTTTGTGAAGTCTTCAGATACAGCAAGGACCAAACAAGGACATAAAATAATATTTGAACCATGGACTTGTTCTTCTGGTTTCTGTCTGTGTCATGAAAAAGTCACAAGGACATTAAAAATCATGTTGGTTAAAAGAGTATATAAAAACTGCACAGTATGTTTCACTCTTGGGTGACGTTCTTGGACTGTGTGTTCATCAGTCTTTTCAAGTGTCTAGCCATGTTATAATAGAATTGAAATAACTCTGAAAGAATTAACTGACTGGCAAGAATTTGTTCAAATACAAATAGAGAAAAACAGATACAGTAGTACGGTGTCTGTCTGGTCAACTTAGACATTTTCACAGAAAACATCTAAATTAATCTTTACTATATTCCTATCTATATCTACAAGAGATGCTATGCCCTAAATCTTGCAGCAAGGCAAGTGCAGACGATGATGATGATGAGAGTGGATGTTCTTGCTAAGTCCAAGACAAAATACAAAATGCCCAGTCTCTCTCTCAGAGTTCTTAAATTAATATCGCATTTTACTGCTCAGTTGGCGTGGCTGACATCACTTTTTGTCACCTGACTTCAATTCCCAGGCTAAAACAGAAACTAATAGAATTTAACATCTCTGTGTTAAAAATACATACATCTCTTAGATCTTTGCAGCTGCTAGGAAGTCGTAAAGCAATAAAATACCTTTATATTTTAAACCTAGTAATTATTTCTCTTTCAAGACAATACAAAACTTCTAACTGTTGACATTGTGTCTGCTACTTAACTGAAAGATGACATCTTTTGTTTATGGCCCGGCTATAAAGTAACCTAACCTCAACTATTCTTAATATGTTCCAGCAGGGTACACTGTGGATAAATCTTAGCTCAGTACATAACCTACCGTTCTGTATAAATCATATAGGTATTCACAAATAACAGAATTATTTCCAAAATTCCAGATAGCTGGCCTGGCAATATTTCCCTATATCACAGTATGATTGCATGTCATAAGTGCTGGTTTAATAAAATGTTTCTTGCTTAAAAAAGGGGACAGGAGTTGAATGTATGTAATATTGCTTAGATTTATGATATCTTAACAGTATATGTGAAGTATAATGTTTGTAAACGTGAACCTGTTAATACAGTTTGATTGATTAGTTGTAAATTTACCTATGTCACAAGTGATAATAGTAAAGGTGTTTAAAAAATATTTGTCAGCCAGAATGGATATTTTTGGTAGATCACACTGCTTTGTCATGCATGGACTCCACCTATCCCCTGTAGTTTTTTAAATATTGACTAAAACCTTGTCCATTCCATAGTGCCTTTTTTAGGCATTGCCGACCAATTAAACCTCATGACCATAGCAAAAACCAACCATAGAATAACTGAAGGTATTACTGCTCAATGCCAGGAATCTAAGCAAGAAACTCCACTCCTTGCAAGCTTTCCTTACCCTGAAAAATGTGGGAGTTTGTGCAGATGTTCTTCGTGTTTCACTGTTGCAGTCAATTACATTTGGGGATAATCTGCTGGCAGGTTGCCCTCAGTCGGCCTGAATTCCAAAGTCTTGGGTCCTGCGTCGGTTGCTGTCTCTTCTTCCATGATGTCAGGGGTATAAAAACATGCAGCCGACGCCATTTTCTCCAGTCTTTCTTGCCGCTTGGTGCCCGAAGCAGAAGTATTTCGCAAGTGTCTGTCGGCTGACTACTGAAATATTTGAGTTTGAGTTTCGGAACCAAAGTCTTCACTAAAGTACCCTGTTGGAGAAACTATTTTCTTGCTTTTTACCGATGTCAGAAAAAGTTAATAATTGTATTACTTGTGGGAAGCAAATACCTCATAAGGATTTCCATTTATACTGTATTTTTTGCCTAGGCCCTGATCACAACGTGCCTGGCTGTCGGTTTTGTGCTAGATTTAACCAACGCACTATTGAGCGTCTGTATATTTTTGCCTCAAAGTATCTTGGAAACAGATCTAACTACCCAGAAATGTTGTCTGACAGTAATCCGACTACAGGAGTACATAAAAAAAATGCAAAGAAAAGGACAGAGAAAGACCGTCAAGATCCAAACCCGACTACTAAGCTTCTCCTAAGCCAGTCACCGGTTCGCCGGTACTCAGGCGCTTTCGCAGCCCCTGATGCCCGCTACTTTCGAGTCGCAGGCCTCTACCAACACCCATGTAGAGTCCGGCATGCCGCGAGATACTCAAGGTATTGGACCGACTGATGCATCTCCCTCGGATGGGTCTGGAGCCGTGAGCAGGCACCGGCTTTTGAGGGTGTATTCAAACCTCAACATTTGTATATCAAACAGACGACAGCTGCAAAACCAAAAACAAAAGCAACTTCTAAAACTAATGAGGCATGTGCACAGGCCTCTATGCCTAAAAAAACAGATTATCAAAATGGCTGAAGACCTTATTACCTTGATCAGGGGTACTCATCCCCCTCCAGATAGGCATAGGCAAGACACTGATTATGATTCTTCAGATCAGGTTTCTATTTCTTCCGATTCCTCTTCTGATCAGGAATTATCTATACCTCCCTATGAGGATTCAGATGCAGAGGAGTCTATACCATCTGCATCACCTCCTGAGGATTATTCATTTGGGGAACCTTGCATACTTTGAGGGAGCATTTTCACTGGGAGAGTCAAGATTTCTCGGAATCAAAAAAGAGGCTCCAGGATTTCCTCCTCCTCCCTCAGCACAGGCCTTTAGCCATACCCCCTGTTTTAGACATTGTGGATGATGCGTTTTCGGAGACAAGCTTGTCCCCTGACTCCTTACCTCCGGCTCCCAGCAAGCCTGACATATATTACAGGGTCCCTGACTCACATAAATTCTTATTTAGAAACCCTGCTGCTGATCCTGAAACTATTTCACAGGGTTCAAAGGGAGTTAAGGCCTCAACAGCAAAAAACCCTACCCTCTCTGACAGAGATTCAAGAGCACTGGATAGATGGGGAAAAAAGGTTTATACATCTGCTACCTTGGTAATAAGGGCCTTAAACTGTCAATTTCATATGCTCAAGTGTCAACATGTTATGGGATTGCTAAAACAGAAAATGATGTTGACTTCTGAATGTGCAGAAAATAAAGAAATGCAGGAATTATTGCATGCAGCTGAACAGGTTGGAAAGCATACTTTGCAATGTGGTTTTGATTCCTTAGAGGCCTCCTGCAGGGAAGCAGTTACTGGATCTATGATTAGGAGGCATGCCTGGCTAAAGGAACAAAATTTGTCTGATCATGTTAAAGCTACATTGTTAGATGCACCTTTACAGCATGATACTCTGTTTGGAATTAAGGCAGAAGAGGTTTTAAAGAAAATGGAAGACAAAGATAAGTCTTTGCAAACTGTAAAAGACTTCTTACAAGTGCAGCCACCAAGATTCAGTAGACACTGGCCTACAAAAAATTGGTCCTTTCCTGTGTCAGACAGAGCTCAAAGGGGCAAATCCATGCCCTAAGGGTTCCAGATACCAGGCGCAAGATTTATACAGGTCAAAGCAATGGAGCGCTTCTACCTCCAGATCTGGAGGAGATAAAGCGCAAACCTACAGAAAACAGTCCCAATGACTTCCCTCTACCTGCACCAAGCACTTATCTTTTGGCAGCACCCTTAGGGGGAAAATTAGCACTTTTTGCTCAAAATTGGCAGTTAATAACCCAGGACAAGTGGGTGCTAAACATAGTATCACAGGGATACAGATTTCATTTCCATACTCTGCCAATGGCAAACGGTTGGCCAGATCTGCCAAAAAATCAATGGGCAGAGGCACAGAAACATGTTATGTCCCTCATGGATATGGGGGCCATTCAGCCAGTACCAGAACAGGAAAAAGGACAAGGTTTTTACTCAAGACTGTTCTTGGTACCCAGACAGGACAAGGCCTGGCGGCCACTACTGGATTTATCGATTTTGAACACATACTTGGACATTCCAGAATTCAAAATGCTGACTTTGCAGCAGCTTCTGCCCATGCTGGGCAGGAATGCTTGGCTGGTGACATTAGACCTAAAAGAGGCATACCTGCATGTCCCAATAAGACAATTGTGCAGAAGATGCCTCCGATTCAAGGCTGGCTTAATGCATTAACAATTCTCTGCACTGCCCTTTGGCTTATCTACTGCGCCCAGGGTCTTTACAAAATGCCTGGCACCAGTAATTGCATTTTGCAGACAAAGAAGTATTCAAATATATCCTTACTTGGACGACTATCTCATTTAAGCAGAGAACAAGGACATTCTTCAACTCCTGGCGTTTGTGAAAAGACTTCTAACATGCCTAAGGTACACAATAAACAAAAAGAAATCACAACTGGTACCCTCTCAAAAGATAACATTCCTGGGTGCAAGCTTGAATACAACTGCCCAGATGGCTTACCTCATGCCAGACAAGCAAAGGCAACTGACTACTTACTTCAAACTGATGGCAACAAAAACCCAGTTATCTGCAAGACAAATTCTGCATACTTTGGGCTTCATGGCATCCTGCATCCTACTGATTCCATATGCACGACTGCATATGAGGAAACTGCAATGGTACCTAAAAAGTTTATGGAGTCAACATTGTCACAGTCTAGAAACAATGATTCCTCTCATTCCCTGCCTACAACAGGAGTTTCTATGGTGGGCAAAGGCATGTCACCAAAACATGGGACTGACCTTCACTTTACCCCCTGCCAGCCAAACTTTAACAACAGATGCATCAGATTATGCCTGGGGGGCCCACATGGCAGTAAGATGCATTCAGGGCATATGGACCCCAAAACAAATGCATCTACATATCAACCAGAAAGAGATGCTAGCTGTTCAGAATGCCCTAACAGCCTTCAAGGACTTACTTCATCCAGGACAATTACTGATAAAGACGGACAACACCACGGTCATGTGGTATATAAACAAGCAGGGGGGTACACACTCATACCCCCTTTGCAGATTAGCCATGACACTGTGGGACACAGTTTTGACTTACCAAGTACATCTTCAAGCTCAATTCCTGCCAGGAAAGCAAAATACTCTGGCAGACTATTTAAGCAGAAACCTTATGGATCCTCACGAGTGGAAACTAGATCCACAAGTCTTCAGCATAACAAAGCAATGGGGGAGCCCAGACATAGATCTGTTTGCCTCTCCTCAAAATTATCAACTGAAAAGATTCTGCACAAGGACTTATCACAAACTAGCATGGAAAGTGGATGCCCTATCAGTTTACACCTTTCCTCCTCTGCCTCTTCTTCCCAAGGTCCTCCTAAAGTCAGACAAGAGAAACCAAAGATGATACTAATTGCCCTGGACTGGCCCCACAAATACTGGTACCCAATCCTAAGGAACTTGTCTCAATACCCAGCTTGGACTTTACCTCAAAGACCTCCACTACTGTCCCAGCAAAATAATCAGATCCTGCACAATCAACTCCAGACACTGAACCTGGCAGCATGGCTAATCATGTAGTTATACAAGCAACACCTCTTAGTAAGGTTGTGATGGATGTCATTTTGGAAGCCAGAAGGCCTAGTACTAGAAAATCTTATGCTGATAAATGGAAGAGATTCTGTGCTTGGAATCAAGCACAAGGAACTGATGCAGCAAAACCAAATATTCCTCAGATATTACAATATTTAACTGAGATGCTTGACAAGGGCCTATCTTTTTCATAAATTAAAATTCATACCTCTGCCATTTCGGCTCATTACAATACAGAGCCATCAGTCTTTTCTCATCCTTTACTAAAGCAGTATCTTAGAGGAGACAAAAATTTAAGGCCTCCTAGAAGATCACCAATACCTGCATGGGACCTCAATTATGTGTTGGAAAAGCTCACCCTGCCTCCATTTGAACCAGCTGCTACCGCTGACAAAGTTCTTATGGAAAACAGCTCTACTTCAGCAAGAAGAGTTTCAGAGCTACAGGCCCTCATGGCTGTAGAGCCTTTTATCATATTTTACCCAGACATGGTGTCTCTGAGGACAAATCCTTCATTTATGCCTAAGGTGGTTTCCAGTGTGGCTCTTAACCAGACTATTCATCTGCCAACCTTTTATCCAAACCGCAGAACAAGGGGGAAATAATTCTGCATTCCTTGGACGTGCACAGACAGCTAAGATTTTACTTGAGCAGGACTAAAGCTCTAAGAAAAACTGAGCAATTACTAGTGGCATATGCTGCAGGATCAGAAGGAAGGGCTATTTCAAAGCAGACTATATCAAAGTGGATAAGCCACTGCATTGGTTTCTGCTACTTACACCATGGTAAACCTGTGCCCAAGGGCATTAGATCTCATTTCACCAGAGCTGCAGCTGCTTCAGCAGCCTTTCTCAGAGGAGTACCAACCAAAGAAATTCTAGAGGCTGCTACTTGGAGTTCTGTTCACACCTTTACAAAGCATTATCATTTGCCTCTCTACTCTAAGTCCAGGGAAGGTTTTGCCACTGCAGTTCTGCAGGGCCTTACAGCCGCACCTAATGCTGTTTTAGCTCCAGCCACCCAACCATAGCTTTGGAATTCTACCCAAATGTAATGACTGCAACAGTGAAACACGAAGAACATAGTACAGGTGTGTACACTTACCATAAATGTAGATGTTCGAGTGTATTCACTGTTTCAGTCCAGGTTACCCTCCCGCCATCCCCTTTCATTCTGGAGTTTCTTTCCTTCTCTTATCTTCTACAACGTATGTGGTGTATTTGCTTGTAGATGAAGGTAAAGTTTATATTGATGCATGTATTTATATATACATAAGTTTGCTACCTTTTTGGGGGGCACCTGACATCTGGGGCAAGAAAAACTAAAGAAAATGGCATCAGCTGCATGTTTTATACCCCTGACGACCTGACGTCCTGGAAGAGGAGACAGCAACTGACGCAGGACCCAAGACTTTGGAATTCAGGCCGACTGAGGGCAACCTGCCAGCAGATTACCCCCAAATGTAATATCTACATTTATGGTAAGTGCACACAACTGTACTTTACTGAGACATGGTTTAGAGCTACGGTGAGCGTCTGCCATTGCAGGGCTGTACCAGTTACTGCACAGGAAAGAACAAAAGTGGAGGTGTCTCAATTTTCATAAAAAAAACACATCTCAAGACTTGTCAAACAGTAGATGTACTTGAGCTCCAGCTCCTTTATGTTCAGATTACCACAGAATAATTCATAAAAGTACTAGTGCCTGCTGGGGTCCTGAATTTTATTTTTATTTCAAAGGAGACTGCTTTTTTGTCTGATCTGACCAGTGAGGACATTATTGTAGTAGGGGGATGTAGCATTCACCATGTGTGTGAGGACCAGGTCAAGGATGTCTGTGCCCCTAACGGGTATGCAGACTATCTGGGCCTGCATGTTTGTGGTTGCGTGTAATCCTGAATTTATAGTGGGGTAGTTAGATGTCGCCCATGAATATAATGTAGGGTTGAATGGGAGTGTCTGCATTACATTTGAAGAAAGAGCTATGTATTTCCTGGGTCACAGAAGGGGACTTGTGGATTGCCAAGATATGGTATGGGACTTTGCCTCCTTAATTTTTGCCACGGTTTTCTTTTTGTTATGCAGTCTATTGATGCTGAGTTTCCAACTGGGTGACTTGAGTTTGTCATATGCTTTTTCCAGGTAGGTACAGCTTTAAACATTGATTATACAGGGTTTCCATGAAAATGATGCATAGGCAGCAGTGTTCTCAGCGTTTGGGGAAGGGGGGCTTGAAATTTTGCCACAAGTTCACTTAATAATAGGAAGTTTGCCATAGAAGATAAAAATTCCCTCATCTAAACAAGCAGCTTAGCTTTGGTTGAGTTGATTAGCTCCCTAAATTTGAGGTAAAGATGGCTTCTCAGGCCAAGGATAGTCATAAGGCTTTCTTCAGCTATGTCTGCAACCTGAAAAGCAATACACAGTAATGCACCAAATGTATTGTAAAGCCAGAAGGTGCAGAAAATCTACTCTTTGACAAATGTGGCTCCAGTTTTTACCCCACTCTCCCCCCCCCCCCGACACCCTCAGGAAGATACCCTCAAACATAACTCCCCCAACTATCACTAGGGAACAGGTCCTCAATGCACTCTCAAAAGCCAAACCAAGAACACTGCATAATTGGGCCCAGGGTACCTCCTTAATAGCATGAAAGATGAACTGTCAGAACCACTAGAATCCCTATTTAACCATAGCCTCCAGCCAGGCTGTGTGCCAAGTGCATGGAAGACTGTAGCTGTCATCCCTTTGCACTGGCAGGCCACCTACAGACTCGGGTAAATACAGAGCCATAAGTTTGAGTCATCACATGCAAGGTCATGGAAAGAATTATAATGAATTGTGATATAGGAAGCCTTCAGTCACAAGATCCAGCCCAGTTTGCTTTCATAAGGGGTAGGTCATGCCTATTCAGTATTGTGGACTTCTTAGAGAAGGTAACCAAAGCAATAGATGAGGTGGAAAAAATGTGCATACTGCCTGCACTGACCTGGCCAAAACTTTTGATAATACTCCACTTCAGCTTTGTTGGCAAGCATGCAAAATTGGGTATAAACCTGTATGTCACCCACTAGATAGCCAGCTGGCTCACAGGTAAGACCCAAGAAGTTAGGATGGGGGAGTCTACCTCCTGAAATAGGCTAGTCACTAGTGGGGTCCCTCAGGGCTCTGTCCTGGGACTGCTTCTTTTTGGCATCTATTTCTCTGGGGTCGGTGGCCTCTTCTTACCAAGTTTGGTGATTACAAACTGGGTGCAGTCATAGAATTCCCCAGTGACATAAATACCCTCCAAGAAGGCCTGACACAGGCAAATAATGGGTGCCATCGCCACAGTCTAAATCTCAGTGTCAAGAAATGCATAGTAATATCCTTTGGGAGGACAGCTACCCCTTGAAACTTTTGCATTGACAGTACACCACTAAAAGTAGACCACTTGTCAGGGATTAGGGAATGCAAGTGCACAGCAACCCAGACCTCTTGCCATCATGTGTCTATGATGGTAGAAAAAAATGTTCTATATTGCACAACTTGTAAGCAGGGATATTGCATGTAAGTTTATGGATGTCAGTGTTTTGATGTACTGTGCCTTCATCAGACTAATCATAGAGTACAGCACTCCCTTCGTATTGTAGCTAACCAAGCATGTGCAACAACTGGAGCACCCACAGAGGTTCCTCACCAAAAAAAAAAAAAAAAAAAGATTATAGGGTATAAACAACATGTCGTACGTGAACCGCCTCAAAGCCCTGTCCCTATACTCTATATCCCACAGACTGCTGAGAGGGGATCTGCGCCTGACCTCTGATCCCACTCTGATGGACCCACTCAGATCATCCTCTGATCCCACTCTGGACTTATTGCACATCTACAAACAAAAGCATCAAAATTACCTGATCTAGGGACCTAGTCTGCAAAATAAGTAGAACATGTTGGCAGGACAGGTATGTGGCTCAGTCTACCCCTTCTCTGGAATAGGTTTCCCATCCAAGTCAAGCAGAGCTCTTCCCTAACCCAATTGCCACATAACTCAGACCAGTGGATGGGGATTTGGAAATTTACTCCTGGTCTGGTACCTGTGCCTCTAATAGATGCAGGCTGTAAATGCTTTACTACCTATAACCAAGTCTACATATAATCTATAAAGCAACCCTAGTGTGTCAACCTGCTAGATACATTTGAGAAGCAAGGCTAGGCTTAAAAAGTTCCCCAGGAGGTGTTAGCATAGTAATCACCCATAAAACTATATCTACAGGTCTGTTTACCAATCAATTTCCTTAACTACACATTAGTAATACAGTAAGTTCTTACGGACTAAAGTAAGAGCCCAATCAAGAAGTCCTCTTAGTACTTTAAACAGCATCTTTTGTTCTTCTGTGTTCAATTTCCCCCCATTAAATGAAAAAAAAGCCTCAACCTCCTGAAGTTTGGGACTCTTCTGTATGTAAATGGGGAAAATACTAAATTACACATTAGTACAATTATTGTAATAAAACCACAGTGAATATTAATTAAACTAGAACTTGTCCTCAAGCAATATGGACTTATGATCGGCACACTGACCATTTATCTTAAATGTTCATCAGTTTTTCATAACTGTGTATAGATTAGTATATATAACATGGAGATGCTTAATGTGGTCAACAGACAGTAAAGTTGACATCTGTTTTGGAGGCACATTTAGACAAAACAGATGGTTGACAGTTGTGTAGGAATCTCTGTCCCCAGAGTTTATGAATATGCCCTTTCCCAGGTGTTGTGCAATCTCTTGAGTTAGTATATATAATTAGCTGGATATTGTGCATTATCTGAGTTAGTATATATAATTAGCAGGAGGCTTGTCCCCCTGCAAAAAAAAACTACAGGAGTGTTGTTGCATGTTGTAAGGCTATGCCTTGGAGCATACATGGGGATGTTGATGTTTTTGTTGCTTTGTGTGTGTGTGTGTGTGTGTGTGTGTGTGTGTGTGTGTGTGTGTGTGTGTGTGTGTGTGTGTGTGTGTGTGTGTGTGTGTGCGTGTGTGTGTGTCGACATTAAAAACATCTCCTATACTTGTTCAGATTATTCAAATGGTGGGAGGGGGTCTGTGTGCTCCTTTTGGCTAGTATGTGCCTGCCATAAAGTCCAGCAGTTTTGGGTCAATAAACTACTGTCCAGTTGCCATAATTACCTGGGATAGCTGTGAGTGAAAGCTGGATGTAAAACCAGTTAAACCTACCAGACGTGAACTAGGGATTGCTACACTCCGTATAAGTTCACTGACTGGACATAGCTTGGAAGTGAATAACGTAATAGTAAGGAGGGAGCTGAACATCCTCTATCCATGAGACAAGGTGCAACTGCAAAGCAAATTTTGTGTGGCTTGGGATCAAGAGTCTGCTACTCGGTGGGGGGGGGGGGGGCAGACTAGAAATGGTGTGGGAATTGTGGTGAAGAAGACAGGCTTCAGAAGGCTACCATTAGTCTGTTACTAATTCTGGTGACATTCCATACAGTCAGCCTCCAGTGTAAGGATAGGACACTATTCATAGTCTCAGCCAGTGCCCCACTGCATAGTTGTGGTAGCAAGAAGAAGCGTGTATTCAGGCAGCAGTTGCAGGGCCTACTAGATAAAGCAAGACAACTTGATGTTGATAAGGGGGGAACTGAATGTACATTTCTAGACAGAAAGAACAGGTTATGAGGACTGCCAGGGTACACATGGGTGGAACAAGCAGAAATAAAGTAGAGGCAATTCTAGCCTTCTGTCTTGCAAATGGCTTGATGGTGGCCAGCACATGGCTCAACAAGAGAGATACTCAACTCTGGTTGACTTCCTTCTGGTAAGGAAAATACATTAGGGTAGAATCCATGATTGCAAAGTCGACCCCCAATGAAATGGTCAGCCCACAGCATTAATCACTGGTTACCACAATTGGCTGCACACAATGGTTAGAGAAGGCTCTAAAGTAAACAGAGACTAGGTTGCTGACCTGGAAGTGAACTGTTGAGAAAGCACAGCATTTCAAAGAAGTACTCTGGATTTTAGCAGCTAAGGAAGAAAAGGAAATGGGTGGAGTTGAATAGCAGCACCTCAAAACAGTATGTGTGAAAACTACAGAACAGATATGTGACCTAGCCAGGTATGAAAATAAGGTACATAAGGAAAGCTGTTGGTGGAGTGTAGAAGTCTAGAAAGTTTTCAAAAGTTTTCATGCAGGAAATAGTAGCAGAGGGAAAAGATGGACCAGGCTGAAGAATACTGATTGGCTAATAGAAGCTAAGAGCAGTTTTAATAGTAAAGAACAAAGCACCAGAGGCATTTTACCAGCTTCTGGAAAGTAAGTTAGTGGATGGCACAAAGGAAACTTTAAAGGTTGCAAGGCAAACATAAAAGATAAAGATAGTTGTCAAACATCCTTCATAAGGGATGGCAGCAGCAACCTGCTCACCAGTTCACAAGACATCAAAGACAGATGGAAAGAGTACATTTAGCAACTTTAGAATGAACCCCCCCCCCATGAAAGCTGTACTGCCTCAGTCATAGCCTATAAGGAAAGAAGAGGAGGGAGGCCATCCTAGAAAGGGTAATAACAGCCGTAAGGAAAATGGGAAAGCAGCAGGCTCTGATGAGGTCATGGCAGATATCAGATTTTGGATGAGTAAGGGGAGAAATGGCTCCAGAAGGTACTATCAGCTGGATGGCGAGAAAGTTGCATCTCGCAGATGACTGGAAAATAAGCATTCTAGTGCCGGTGTACAAGAACAAACGGGAAGTTCACAACTGTTGGCAGTGTACAGGTATCAAACTTCTGTTGCACTGCATTGAAAGTTCTGGCAAAAATGACTGATTGATTTAAAAGAATAGAGAGAGTAAGCAGAAAGTATTATGGGAGATCAGCAGTTTGGATTCAGATTAGGATGCATTACAACTGATTCGATGTTTGCAGTGAGACCGATAGTTGAGAAGAAGCTAGAGATGATGAAAAAGTCAATCTGGACATTCTTAGACTTGGAGAAAGCATATGACGGGATCCCAAGAAAGATGATTTGGGCAGTCTTGCAGTGGTTCAAAGTCCTAGAAACATTGGTAGAATTAGAGTGCCATATATACAAGGACCTCAGTGGCATAAGTTCAAAGTGTGGATTCACAGTTGGGCTCCCAGTGGGAATGGGTGTACAAGGTTCAGCTTTGAGCCCACTTTTGTTCATACTGGTGATGAACTGTTAGCAAAATAGTTCTAAGGTGACAGATCAGCAAAAGTTGCTGTATGTGATGTGGCTTTACAGGCAGACTCTGAACAAGGCCTTCAGCAATTGGTAGGGGAATGAAATGCAAAGCTGAAGGCAGAGATAAGGCAGCCGTATGGCAGCAAATTGGGGGGGGGGGTTAGAAGAAGCTGAGAACTGAGATAGAAGGGAAAACAGTGGAACAGGTTAACAGCTTCAGGTAACTGGGTGAGGTGTTTTTCAGGAGTAGGCAGTCTGACTGATTTGAATCAGAGGTGTGACAGCAAACTGGCACTTGGCGTCAGGGATAGTGGGTCACAGAAGAATGCCAGAGAAGCAGAAAAAGTTAGGTATACAAAGCAGTGATGCAATTGATACTACTGTATGGTACACAACACTGGGCAGTGAAGACAGAGCAGTTGAGGAAACTGGAGGTAATGGAGATAAAGTGCCTAAGATGGGTAGTAGAATGCACACTGTTGGCCAGAGGAAGAAATGCGGACATCAGAACAGAAGCCAATTGCAGAGAAGGTCAAACAGGACAGATTACAGTGGTTCAGGCACGTGCAGGGAGGCAGAAGATAATCTAGTAATGAAGATTTGGTACAGACAGGAAGAAGGCAAGAGGAAATGGGGCATTTAGTAAAAGAGAGACGTGGATTGCATGAGAAAAGACCAGCGGTATTCAGGCAAGACAGTTGGAGGTAGGAGAGCTACATTGAATAGGATGTGACATCCCAACTCCATGTAGAAAATTGGGGGGGGGGGGTGATGATTTTACCTACAAAGCACAGTTTGTTGCATCTTCATGCTGATGATTATCAGCCCCCTTTTTCCAATTTTTCTGCATGGGGTTAAGGTATCGTGTTAACTGTCACCATTTCTCTCGATTCAATGCTACACTCCTGCCTTCTTAGACACTCATGCCTGTCGCAGGTCTTTCACACCATCCATCCACCTTTTTGCTGGATGTACCCCATTTTCCTCTTACCTTCTTCCTGTCTGTCCCAAATCTTCACCAGATTGTCTTCTGATTTTCTGCATGTGTGTCCAAACAACTGTAATCTGTTCTCTCTGATTTTTTTTTTTTTTTGCAATTGGAGCTACTTTGGCTTCTGCTCTTGTCCTCATTTCTTTCTGTCCCACAGTGTGCATCCTACCACCCTTCTCAGACATTTAATTTCCATCACCTCTACCTTCCTCATCTGCTGTGCCTTTACTGCCCAGGTTTCTGTACCGTACAGTAATACTGGTCTCCTCACTGTCTTGTACACCTTACTTTTCAGCTTTCTTGGGATTCTTCTGTCATAGACTACACCCGAGTCTCTACGCCGGTTGGCTGCAAACCCCTCTGTTTCTAGTTTTGACCTCTTCATTCAGACTTCCTTTCTCCTGAATTATCCCTCCCAGATACTTGAAACTGTTTACTTGTCCAGTATCTTCCCTTCTATCTCAATTCTCAGCTTCTTCTGATTTCCCCAATTTGCTGCCATTAGAACTGTCTTACTGTGCTTAGTTTCATCCCATGTGCCTTCAGTTTTGCATTCCATTCCCCTATCCTTTACTGAAGTTCTTGCTCAGTCTGCCTGTTATGCCTAATCGCCTGCATACAGCAACTCTGTTCATCTGTCCCCTCTGACCTGTTTGCTAATGTAGCCCATCAACAGTCTGAACATCAGTGGGTTCAGAACTTAACCCTGTTGTACTCTCACTCCAACTGGGTGCTCCTCTGAGAGACCAAACACTGTTTGTGTTTGAATTATTGGCTCCATATACATAGCCTGCACTAATTCTACCAATGTTTCTGGGACTTCGAACCACCACAGTGCTACCCAAATCAGCTTTCTTGGGACCTTGTCATATGCTTCCACCCAATCTAGGAATGTCCAGTTTGACTCTTTCTCCTGATCTGAATCCAAACTGCTCATCTCCCATCTTGTATTGTGCTACTCTGTGTATCTGTTTATCACGCTCTGCAGAACTTTCATGTAGTGTGAACAGGAGTTTGATGCCACTGTACTGCCCACAGTTGTGGATGTCCCCTTTGTTCTTGTACACTGGCACAAGTATGCTTATTCTCCAGTCATATGGGATACGCCTTTGTTTTCACACTGCTGTATGTACCCTCAGGAGCCATTTCTCTCTTATCTCACCCAGTATCTTTATCATATCTGTTGTGATTTCATCTGAGCCTGATGAATTCCATGACTTCATTTTCCTTAGTGCTATTCTTACTTCTAGTGTGGGCTGCTCTTCTCTCATCTATGTCAGGGGCAGTACAGCTTCTGTGGGATTTTTCATTCATTCAGAAGCTGCTGGAAATGCTCTTTCCATCTGCCTTTGATGTTCTGTGGACTGGTGAGCAGGTTGTTGTTGTTGGCATCCCTTATGAAGGATGTCTGACCACCTTTATCTTTGTGTTTGCCTTGCAACCTGATATAGTTTCTTTGTGCCACCTACTGAAGTCACTTTCTAGAGGCTGGTAGAATGCTTCTGACGTCATGTTTTTTTTACTGTTGCAACTCCTTTCTTAGCTTCTTTGTTAGCCAACCAGTATTCCTTCCTAGCCTGGTCAGTCTTTATCTCCCACTTTTTCCTGCACTCCTCCTTTCTTTTGATGACTTCCTGGACTTGTGTATTCCACCACCAGCTTTCCTTATGTACATTTTTTCCATACCTGGCTGTGCCACATATCTGTTCTGTATTCCTCACACATGCTGTTTTGAGGCACTGGCATTCTTTTGAAACTCCACCAATTTCCTCCTCCTCCTCCTCCTCCTCCTCTTGGAGTGCTAGTGTCCTGGGTAATTCCTTGAGCTGTTGTACTTTCTCTCCAGTCTACTTCCAGATATTCAGCCTGGTCTCTGTTGACCTTAGAGCCTGCTCTGACCACTGCTTGCAGCTGATTGTGACAACCAGTGGTTTATCCTGTGGGACGACTGTTTCATTGGGGATGACTTTGTAATCACTGATTCTATCCTGGTGCCCTTTCCTTGCTAGGAGGAAGTCTACCCAAGTTGCATGTTGGCCACTCTTGTATATGATCTTGTGGCACACACTTTCTGACCCACGTGTTGGCTACCATCAAGCCATTTGCCAGACAGAAGTCTAGAATGGCCTCTCTTCTTATTCCTGTTGCCCCACTCATGTGGACCCAGGCAGTCCTTGCATCCTTTTCTGTCCCGATATGTGCATTCAAGTCACCCATCATGTTGTCCAGCTTTATCTAGCAGGTCCTGCAACTGGTGTCTGAATGCACTTTTTTTCTCACTATCACAACCCTGCTGTAGGGCATAGGCTGAGATTATGAATGTTGCCCTATCATTACACTGGTGTCTGATTGCCATGATTCTGTCACTAATTCTGATGATATCCCTCACTGGCTTTTGAAGCCTCTCTCTCACCACAATTCCAACACCATTTCTAGCCTGTTCCCGTCCTGAGTAGCACACTCTGGATCCTAAGCCAAGTGGCTTCACTGCAATAACCTTCCATCTTGTCTTTTGGATACATAGGATGTCCATCCTCTTGTATCATCATGTCATCCACTTCCTGGCTGTTTCCTGTCAGTGAATCTACATTAAATGTAGCAATTCTCCGTTCATGTTTGGCAGGTTGATTTGGTTTTCTGTCCAGCTTTCACTGAACACAGCTATCCCAGGTAAACCGGCTGGGCAACTAGACACTGGCTGTCCAGTTAACCCAGGGCTATTGGGCTTTATGGCGGGAACACACTGGCCAATAAGAGCACATACACCCCTCCCACTGTTGGCATGGGTCCCTGGCGTAGGTCGGAGTAGGGCGGGTCCTCAACCTACTTCTCACCGGTAACTAACCATGCCCATTTTGGCAATATTAGTCAACATGACCGAATCACATAAGTGACTGATTGTTGTGGTTACCTGACAACGAGATGAATCAGAAATTATCACAAGCTTTCTCAAATTTTTTTTAAACAAGATCCAATTATAAAACAAGCGGTCTTTGCTACTGCAGTATCTGCTGTACAACCACTTTTCTAACTCTTCAGTTTTAAATGATGCCCAGAATACATCTGTTAGAAAAATATGTATTAGTAATATGCATGCTTAGTGCATTCGAGGTTCAAAAGGGTTAATACATTTGTTCTGTTCACACTGCATGAATCTGCACAAGCTACTAGAGACATTCCAATCCTGTTATGTCATGAAAATATGTGCAGCTATGATCTGCTTATGCTTTGGAAATTAACAGGAAAGCATTTGATTTCTGCTAATGTCGTCATGAAAATAATAAGTGTTTCATTTCTACTAGTGTCATGAGACTTAGAGTTATTGATTTTCTGCTTATGCCGTGAGAAAGTACACAGCTACTGAAGCTATTGATAATGAAAACAAAGGCTTCTTGAAAGTATAAACCGTAGTCAGCATTACTTGTACCCAAGCTAGAAATGTAACACATATATATTAGAACTGCACAACTGAAGAATAGAAAGTTTGTAGTGGGCTAAAAATAAGCCCCAAGGCCAGGTTGTTTTTCTCAAATGTTTTTTGTAATCCAGTCATGTCAGCAGGAAATCTAAGTAACATTTTCTGTAGAGTAATGCAGAAAGCTGTGTCTAACTACGTCAACCATAGAGAAGTAACAGTTCATAGAACTGTATAAAAGTAGCATACTGCCCACTAGTAATTTAGACAAATCCTGTATCTGCATGTTTTGTCTCCTTGCTGCAAGTAATAAAGGGTGCCATACTTGAACCTTATGTGAATTGGTCTTTAAAGTTTTTTCCTTTGACAGATTGGTCCTTCAGACCGGAATCCTCACTTCGCCTCGGATCAGACAGGCGAGGTGGTTGAAACCGTACGGGGAAGAAACCAAATCGGTTCTTCTTATTTGAAAAGCCCTCCAACTGAATTGTCGTACAAAAGAGGCCAGCCACTTTCTGATCTGCGACTGAAGGACGGGTCTCCGAATTGGTGATCAATCACGTGGGCTCAGGTAAGGTAAATCTACTTTTTTCTGCTTTCTGTTTTAGATCAGGGACTAGATTTGTATTGTTTTTGTCAAAGACTGTATTTTTACAAGTCAGGGACAGAAAAGATTACTGTCTTGTCATAGATCAGGAAAAATAGAATAGGTAGGCAGTCATTCTGAAGAGACTATAACAAAATCCATGGTACCAAGTTAAAAATAAGAGAAGTTATGTAACGATCAAAAGGGTAGAACAAAATGGGTAATAATTGCATAAAAAGACCCCAAAATCTGCCGTTAACCGAAGACACAAAATACATGCAGTCGCAGCGCGCTAACAACATTAAATATTATTCAAAATGGGTTAATAAATATGAATTCAATGGAAAATTAGAAAAATCCTTGCTTATCAAACTTTGTCAAACAGCTCAAAACCGATTCCAAAGGTCGGGTAAAAAAGCAACGCAAATTAGAAATTCCTCAGGCACATAGGTGGATTGAGAAAGTAAACCGTAGGGAACAAAAGAACAACAATTCAAAAACAATGTTTTTAGATAAGGAGGACAATAACTTAGTAATAGCATCGGCCCCAACGCCTCCTTTACCAGAATATGAAGCAAGTGAACAGGCTAGTCCACCCCCACGATATCCTGTTGTCACTAAAAATAGAGACATTGTAAAACTAAAACCGTACATTAGAGATCGCATCGGGACCAGGTCTTGAACACGGGCAGGTAACTCAAATCAAGGCATTGAGTTGTATCAAATGGTTAAGAATTCACGATCTATGAGTGAAGAAAAACTATGCCCACTTATAGAAGTACATAATCCGTAGGCAGGACAAGACGGTTAGGACCCAACTGTTTTAGTGTATAAACCCTGGACTCCGGAAAATATCCGGAAAGACACTGAGGGAATTCCGCATCCAAAAGTTAATTTTAGAAAATTCTCAGAAGATTTACAAGGAATGAGGCTGAGTTATAACTTAAACGAAGAAAAGGTAGAAAAAGTAGTTAGACAAATTGTGGGACCAGATTGGCACATGATTAGTGGCAACTGGAATCCCCGTGACGCTGCACAAAGACCCCTCCCACATACAGCGCAGAACTAGACAACCGAGTAAAAGGTCTCTCAGACCGCATTTCTGAAAAATGGAAGCCTAGGGCAGACTGGACTTGCATTAATCAATGCATCCAACAAGAAGGTGAAACTATTGACCGGTATTATACCAGACTACTAGAATGTTTTAATAAACACTGTGGAATGCAAGTTCCTGAAGATCAAACACAAGATTCCCCATATGAACAGCAGTTAAAGAATGCATTCTTAAAAGGCAGTATTGCACCCATAAGCAGTTTTATTACAAAACGCATGGTAGATCATCGTACAAGCAGATTACAATCATTACTTGAATATGCTAGGCATGCCGAAAGGCATTTTAATAGCAAAAAGAAAAAGAAAGCTCAAGTATTTTCTGTAGAAAATGGAGCAGAAGTTTATGTAGTACAGTCCGGGGAAAAAGGACAAGAAAAATGCACAGGGAAACAGACAATCTGATCAGCAATCAGAGGACTTTGAAGGGCGAAAGAAAAGGGGTGAATGTTTCAAATGCGGTAAAAAGGGACACTTGGCAAGGGATTGCAAGAAAAATAAAAAGGCAACCACAGAAGACAAGAAAGGGTAAGGACTGACTATATGGTAGTCAGGAATTACAAGAAGGGGATAGCAGAGAATGGACAAATGAAGATGTGATAGAGAAAGTAGAGAATGTGACCGAAGAAATAGAAAAAGTACAAGAAGTCAGTGACAGTGAATAAAAATGAAATATTAAACCTAGCTTTATTGAGCCTGGAGCTCTATTTAGCAGACATGAAACCAAAAGTTACACTCTTGGTAGAAGGGAGGAAAGTCAAATTCTTGTGTGACTCAGGGGCATCACGAACCCTGATACATCCCTCCAAACTGCCAGAAAACACAGAGTCACCTGATTACATACTGGTAAAAGCAGCTAATGGACAGCTGTATCGGGAGCCCCTCTCCCGTAACATTGCAATAACTGATCCTGTTTCAGAATTGACTCAGAAAAGCAAAATTGTTGTTTCTGCAAAATGCCCAGTAAACCTCTTGGGCAGAGACCTCATGCAGCTATTTGGTATAGCAATAGTCCCAACCATGCAGGGTATGGAAGCACAGCGACAAATTGATACCTTTGCAGTGCAATCTGAGGGTAAAATGTTTTATTGGTACAGCCAGGACTTGGTTACGACTGGTCCAGGGACTGTGACCGAAGAATTAATGAATGTAGCCATCAGCAAGATGTAATGTGATCCTATCTCGCCTACATTCTCTACAGATGGGTTCGGAGCCGATCCTCGGCTCAGACTCGGCGCTATACAATAGAACGCAGTCTCTTATTGGCCGAGTCACCTCATATCCCAGGATGCACCACCACTACCTCCCCAGATCTCGTTTGCCGCTTTCCAGCATAGACGTGGTTTCGGACTTGGCTGAGCTAAGTACCTCTAGTCAGAAACTTTTCTGTCAAATTTCTCTCTTAAACTCACCCAAAAGCTGTTTTAACGGCTAGTGTTGTTGTGTGATTGTGTTTTTTGGTATTTTTGTGGAAGATTGTGTATTTTTGTTGGTAAAAAGGTTCCGTTTAAGTTAGAGGGGCCTAGCCCTGCCTTAGGCGTTTAAATTAGAGCCTAGTTGTCGGTGTTAACTGTTTTGTCTGTAATTGTTGTTAACTTTAGGCATTTAAATTAGAGCCTAGTTGTCGGTGTTAACTGTTTTGTCTGTAATTGTTAAGTTTCCTTTAAAACCATGTCTAAAGAACATAGACCTTCCGGTTTTAAAAAATGTGTTAAGTGTGGTTACAAAATGTCCATAACGGATGATCATTCCTTGTGTGTGTATTGTTTAGGTCCCAAACATCTCCAGGAGTCCTGCAGCGTTTGCCACGCTTTTTCCTCTCGAGTCCTCCAAGAGAGGAAAAACAAATTGATTTTAAAAGGGCTCATTGCCCCTTCTTTTGAGGAAGCCTTATCCTCTTCTTCTTCTCCTACTGGCAAGAAGAAAAAATCTTCTGTTCCGACCAGTCCGTCGGAACCGATAGCTAAAAAGTCTAGGCAGGCTTCTCCGTCGGCTCCACGGACTTCGGAGCCGAGGAACGGTCTGCCTCGATGTCTCCAGCCTCGACTCCTCTGGCTTTGGAGTCGAGAGCTCGGGCATCGAGAGGCGTGTCACCTTCATCGGCTCCACTGCCTTCGGAGCCGATGAGGGTTGCCCGCTCAGACACTTCCACCGGGCCGAAGTCCACATCGGCTCCAAGGAGATTGCAATAGTAGTGGAATCTCCCTCGGCCGACGCCTCAAGCCTTTACGGAGCCAGTCCCCCAGTCTTTCGGAGCCGGCGGAGAAGTCGACTCGGACCTGGTCGGTCTCTTCTCGTTCTTCGAGGATGTCCGATTCGGACGTAGACAGGGTGCTTCAGAAGCTTTTCCAGTCACCGGTCTTCGCTAAATTGATCTCGACTCCTGCCCAGTTGGCTCTGGAGCCGATCCCCCATCCTTCTACTTCCATTCCTCCTCCGACAGCCTTGGCGCCGTTGGAGTCGGTGTTGGTGGATCCGGTTGAAGTCATCGAGTCGGCTCCGACTCTAACTTCAACCCCGTCCCTCGGTCGGGTTCGCACGCTGACCTCTTCAGTCGGCCCCGGGGGGGATGCTTCGGATCCGATCCTTTCGGTTCTGAGCCTCCCTCTAGGTGCGTCTGCTGCAGGGGCTCCGGTTACTGTTGTGGCCTCGGGGACGGGACCTTCCCAGGATTCTGGGGGTCCGGCCTTCGATGCCATGAGAAGTGCTTTAGCCAAATCCTCTGTGGCCACTTCGACCTTTCCACCACCACCACCACCTTCCTTGGGCATGGAGACTGGCGCTTCTGGAATCCCCCTGTCTCGTGACAGCGGAGCCCTGGGCCTGAGGTTACCCCATTGGCGGTTCCTTCTTCCTGGAGGTTCCTCCGACACCCTTCGGAGGAACCGCCCAGGAAGAGACAGTGTAAGAGGAAACACGTCGACTCCCCTGACGAGTCCCTCACATCGGATACCGACCTCGATGATGCGGAGGGGTCCCCAAAGTCGTCTTCGGAAGATGTCTCCTTTGCAGACATTCTGGAAATCCTTAAACACCGAGGCGACTGGCAGTCCAAACCCCCTTCCGCTGAGGAGTCTGTGTTCCTCAAGGCCTTCGGGGCTCAGCCCTCCGCCTCCTGGGTGTCTCCGCCCTTCGATGAGCTTCTGGATTTGATCTCTCGAAGGGCGTGGGAACACCCGGATTCTGTTGAACCGGTGCCAGCTCATCCCAATAAGTATCTCTCGGCACCCCCGGACAAGGATTTTTTATCTAAAGGTGTGGCTGTAGATGCTATGGTGGTGGCATCTGCCACCCAACAAGATGTGGCAGAGGCTTCGACGTCCATCCATCCCCCTAATAAAGAGTCTAGGAGCATGGATCGGTACGGCAAGCGTACCCTTTCTTCAGCGACCTTTACGTTAAAGTCTCTGAATTATCTGGCACACTTCACCAGACTACAGAGGGATCTGATCAAGGAGCTGTCGGATGCCCTCTCGGGTAACTTACCTGAACAGTTAACACAGACGGTTAACTCTCAGTTGGCTACCCTATCCTCATTATCTAACTCGTCCATGAGGCTCATTTCCTATGCGGCCGAAGGAGCGAGTAGAGTGGCTGGGACAGGTGTTGCTCTACGGAGACAAGCCTGGCTACGCCTGTGTCATTTTGCAGAGGCCTTTAAGTCTTCCTTTGCCGATGCCCCCTTTGATGGGTCCTCATTGTTTGGACCCAAGGTAAAGGACACTTTGACTTGCTGCGAACAGGAGGGTAAGACCTTGGCTGCCGTAGGAGCCGCTTCCACTCCCTCAGGCCTTATCCCAAGGCCCGAAGGGGGGGGGGGATGTGGTTCCGTAAGTCTCAGAAGCCTTACTCGTCGCAGCAGAGCGGCCCCCCTTCTAGAGGCAGAGGAGGGGGAAATTTTTCAGGGAGACGCCGTCCCAGAGGCGGCGGAGGCCCCCCGCAACACTGGAGACCGCGAGTCCTTTCGTGGCTCCTCCTCCTTCCAGCATCCCTGAAGGAGTACCCGACTGTGCAGCTCCGGAGCCAGTCGGGGGTCGTTTCTCGAAGCACCTAAAGGCCTGGGAAGATATTACTCAGGACCAATGGGTGCTTCGAATCATTGCCGGAGGTTACTCCATCCCCTTTGTTCAACCCCCCTCACCAGTACAAAGAATCCCGGACCCACCACCCAGTCAACGGGATCATGCAGCCAACGAAGTATCAAAGCTGCTTCAAAAAGGAGTCATCCAACCTGTCCCCGCAGACCAGGCCGGATTAGGGACTTACTCCAGATTCTTTTTGGTGCCAAAAAAGACCAGGGACTTGAGACCCATTTTGGATCTCAGCAAACTAAACCGATTTGTAAAAAAGTCCAAATTCCGGATGGTCACTCTACAATCCATTCTCCCGCTGTTGGAGAAAGGAGTTTGGATGTGCTCCATAGACCTCAAAGACGCCTACTATCACATTCTGATGGATCAGGCGTCGAGGAGACACTTACGCTTCAGCCTAGGAGACAGTAATTTTCAGTTCCGAGCACTGCCCTTTGGTCTCACCACAGCCCCCAGGGTGTTTACCAAATGTTTGGCAGTCGAGACTGCTCACTTGAGAAGTCTAGGATTCCAGGTGTTTCCATACCTAGACGACTGGCTCCTAACTGCCGCCTCCAGGCATCTACTCTTGGAAAATTTAGCAGCCACTATAGCACTGGGCAAATCCCTAGGAATCACCTTCAATTGGTCAAAATCTGTATTGCAACCATCTCAGCGTATTCTGTTTATCGGTGCAGAAATAGATTCAAGGCAGATGCGAGTCTATCTTCCTGCAGAAAGGATTGCGACGCTTCAGTCTCAGGTTCGGGCCTTAATCCTCAGACGTCGTGCTCCAGCAAGAATGGTCCTACAACTGTTGGGCTCCATGGCAGCCACCATTCTTCTGGTCCCCTTGGCAAGGTTGCACATGAGGATACTTCAGTGGCTCCTCTCAGTTCAGTGGTCTTATCAGGACCGTCCCCTCAGTCACCACATTCTGATCACGGACACGTGCAAACAGGATCTTCGTTGGTGGCTTCTATCCCCCAATCTGAATCAAGGGCGACCCTTCGTTCCACCACTCCCCTCTGCCACGCTGACTACGGACGCCTCCCAGACAGGGTGGGGGGGTCATTATCTGGACAGGTCGGTCCAAGGCACGTGGCATCCCGACGAGAGTCTTCTACATATCAATATCCTGGAGATGAGGGCGGTGCTTTTAGCGTTGCAAGCACTGCACGATCACCTCCCCCAGGGTACAATTGCCATTCAATCCGACAGCATGTCGGCAGTCTGGTACCTAAACAAGCAAGGAGGAACCAGGTCCTATCCCCTTTGCAGAGAGGCCATGAGAGTATGGGATAGGGCGATTGCTACCAAGCGTTTTCTTATGGCAACGCACATTCCGGGGAAATCCAACTTGATAGCCGACAGACTGAGCAGAACTATTCTCTCCCCTCACGAGTGGTCCTTGAACAACAGAGTGCTAACACAGATTTTCACAAGATGGGGAGTCCCCTGTTGCGATCTCTTCGCAAGCCCCTTCAATGCGAAGTGTCACCACTTCTTCACTCTGACCCCATTTTCGGGGGAGACTCCCAAGGACGCTCTAGTCCACGCTTGGCCCTCCGGACTGCTATATGCCTTTCCACCGGTTCCCCTTCTCCCCAAGGTGATTCAGAAGGCGATTCGCTTGAGAAGCAGAATGATGTTAATCGCCCCATACTGGCCTCGGCAAATCTGGTTCCCCTTTCTTCACAGGTATGCATTGGAGGGTCCTTGGTTCCTGGACCAAGTTCCGGACCTTTTGACTCATCAGTCAGGACAACTCCATCAAGCCCTCCATTCGAAGAAGTTGACAGCCTCGCTACGCCCCTTCCAACCATAATTAGGAGCCACTCTTTGGCTCCTGAAGTCATACACATCTTGTCTTCGGCCCACAAGACTTCTACAAAGAAGATATATAGCAGTAAATGGAAGAGGTTTGCTATTTGGGCCCAACTCTGAGGATTAGACCCAATGACAGCCTCGGTATCTGAAGTACTGAAGTTTTAGCCTCCCTGTTCCAGCAAGGTTGCTCAGTATCTACCATCAAAGTACAATTGGCAGCTATTTCCAATTTTCATGAAAGTGTGCAACCTCCCTTAATGAGCAACAAGCTCTGTAAAGCCTTTATTAAAGGAGCTTGGCTTCTACGACCCCCCATTTCACAACCTGCACCTCCGTGGGATCTGAACGTGGTATTAGGTGCCTTAACCTCACCACCCTTTGAGCCGGCAGCAACCTGTGATCTGAAATTCCTTTCTTGGAAAACTGCCCTTCTAATTGCTATTACTTCAGCCAGACGGGTTTCAGAGCTTCAGGCTCTATGTGTTAAACCACCTTACTTGGTATTCCACAAGGATAGAGTATCTCTTGGGACAAACCCATCTTTTATACCAAAGGTTTTTTCTAATTTCTGTCTACAACAGTCAATGGAGCTACCGGTCTTCTTTCCCAAATATTCCAATAGAAAATATACTTTTCACTGCTTAGATGTCCACAGGCAATTACGCTTCTATTTGGATAGGACACACAAAGCACGGAAATCAGATCAACTGTTTGTGTCCTTTTCGGATAATAGATTAGGCAAAGCCATCACTAAAGTCACTATTGCCAAGTGGATCAGGGACTGCATCACTCACGTGTATCTCATCTCAAACAAGGAGCTCATAGCTCCCGTTAAAGCTCATTCTACTAGAGCTATGGCCACTTTGGCAGCTTTTCATTCCAAGCTCTCTATTGGCGACATTTGTGCGGCTGCCACGTGGACATCTTCACACACCTTTGTTTCTCACTACAAATTAGATGTGGCATCCAGGGGTCGAGCTTCCTTCGGTTCCACAGTTCTCAGGAGTGTTTTCCAGTGAGCCACCCAGGAATTAGGTGCTAGGGACGCTGTCCCATCTGTAGAGAATGTAGGCGAAATAGGATCACATTACATCTTTTAGTTATGTACTTACCATAACTTTAGATGTATGGGATCCATCTCGCCTACATTCCTAATAACCCACCCTCCATCCCCCTGCCTTGTAGACCAGGAGAGACCGAACGATCCGAATTTGATCTTCTTCCTCTCTTGAAAGACCTGAGTATGTTATGACAATAGTATGTCTCTGTGAACATGAGTGCGAACAAACGAGATCTGGGGAGGTAGTGGTGGTGCATCCTGGGATATGAGGTGACTCAGCCAATAAGAGACTGCGTTCTATTGTATAGCGCCGAGTCGGAGCCGATGATCGGCTCCGAACCCATCTGTAGAGAATGTAGGCGAGATGGATCCCATACATCTAAAGTTATGGTAAGTACATAACTAAAAGTTCCCCTCCCTTGACATTGATAGGCAACACTTGCACTGTACTCTGTATTATTGTAACACACCAGGACCTGATAAGGAATACGAGCAAGAATTGTTTAAAAATCATGCAAACAGATTGATATTACGTAATCTGTACTGGGACACAGAGGGGAACAGTGTAGCCAGCTGTTCATTGCCCCAGGAGTTCTTTACACTTTATAAATCTAATTGATTACCACATGTTAGCCTAACCAAGAACAAAAACATAGCATGGGCAGACCTAGGAGAAAAAGTCACGAAATGGGAGAAACAGACAGAATTAGAACTGTCAGAACAGGGAATACAAATACAGAAGTTGAATTGGATAACTCAGACCCACCCAGCCGTACACTTGCAGTCTAGCAAGGACAGCTGATTAGCACGCCTATTAAAGGATGTAGAGAATGCCTTACAAAATATACCAGAAACTCTCTGGTTAACAGGAAAGTCAGATGTAGGACTTATTCATACAGCGGGACCAGTAACTATCACGGCAAAGTCAGCATTTAGACCACAGAAAAGACAGTATCCCTTAAGAAAAGATGCAGAGGCAGGAATCAAACCTTTCATAACAGCTTTACTTAAGGAAGGGGTGCTGGTGGAATCTCCCGATTCCCCATGTAACACACCCTTATTTCCTGTTAAAAAAGCAAATGGAGAATGGCGTATGGTCCAAGATTTACAAGCTGTAAATGACGAAGTAATACCAAGGGCACCTACGGTGCCAGACACACACACCCTGTGGAATGATTTAAAACCTCAACAGAAGTATTTTTCTGTGGTAGACATCAGCAATGCGTTCTTTTTGATACCGATACACCCTGACAGCCAGTATTGGTTTGCATTCACATTTCAGGGGAAAAGGTATACATATACGCGACTACCACAGGGATATTGTGAAAGTCCAACAATATTCTCACAAGAAATGGCAAGCAACTTGGCGGGATTTACCCCACCAAGAGGCAGTCAGATTTTACATTATGTTGATGACATCTTGCTGGCAGCCCCCACCCAGCAAGATTGTAAAGAAGATACCATAGCGCTATTACGATTTTTAGCCGCTGAAGGACATAAGGTAAACAAAAAATAAACTGCAGCTTTGGAAAAAACAAGTTAAATACCTAGGATATGTGATATCCAAGGAAGGTAGAACACTAGAGGACAGAAAAGTAGCAATTTTGCAAGCACCAAAACCCACTACCAAGAAGGAAATTATGTCCTTCCTGGGTACAACTATTTTTTGCCGGAGCTGGATTCCAAACTATGCCTTGGAATCTGCACCTCTGACTGACTTGATATATAAAAAGCCTATGGCAGCACAGGATTTGTTACAATGGACACCAGAGGCAGAATCTGCTTTCTGCAGACTGAAACAGTTAATAGCGTCCTCATTAGTTCTAGGATTACCAAACTACTATAAACGTTTTTTCCAAACTGTAGATTGTAAGCAAGGTTATATGACATCAGTATTAACACAACAGCATGGGGACAAGCAACGCCCCATTGCTTACTATTCATCACAACTAGACCCAGTGGCACGGTCCTTACCACACTGTGTACAAGCAGTAGTTGCAGCTGCAATGGCAGTACAGGCTTCGGCCTCAGTAGTTTTATTCCACCCTCTCACTTTGAGAGTGCCTCATGCAGTCGCGATTATTTTACTGCAAGAGAAGGTAGCATATCTTTCCCATGCTAGACATCTTTCCTGTATGACTATATATATTGTTGAGCCAACCTCACATGAAAATTGAACGATGCACGACTTTGAACCCTTCTACCTTGCCCCCAACCCCTGCAAGACGGCACACCACACTGCTGCCTGCAGGTGATTTAGCAAAAGACACTACCTAGAAAAGATCTCACGGATGTCCTCTTGGATGATGCCGAGGTGACTTACTACGTGGATGGTTCGTGCAAAAGGGGTCCTGCAGGTCAGAACCTAGTAGGATATGCAGTAGTTTCTGACACTAAGATTATAGAAGCAAAACCTTTACCACACAACTTATCTGCACAGGCAGCAGAATTGATTGCCTTGACACGGGCATGTATCTTAGCAAAGGGTAAAAACATTTTTACTGACAGCCAGTACGCTTTTTCTACTATACATATTTTTGCACAACAGTGGAAAAACCGAGGAATGATAACATTTACTGGCAAACCTATAAATCATGCACAGTTTATTTTAGATTGTTTAGAATCTATTCAGTTACCTCAGAAAGTAGCTATTTGTAAATGCACAGCTCACACCAAGCAACAAGATAGGATTTCAAAAGGTAATGCGAGAGCTAATACAGCTGCAAAACAAGCAGCTTCTAAGGTATCTCTTTTAAATGAGGAACTACAACCCTCTGAGATTTTAGACTTAGAAATGTTAAAAACAATGCAGACACTCACTACGCAAGCTGAAAAACAAAGGTGGGTAAAACGAGAAGCAATTCTCGAAAAGGGGCTGTACATCTCTAAAGAAGGGAAACCGATACTACCATCTAATTTGTTTAGATATGCAGCTTTGTTGAGCCATGGACAGTGCCATGTCTCAACAAGGGGGGATGGTACAGCTGGTGAACCAGGTGTTCACAGCGTACGGATTTACAAACTACTCTAAAAAAAATTTTGTTTGATGTGCCAAATTTGTAACAAACATCATGCACAAGGGGCGTTAAAGCCCAAGCAAGGGAGTTTCCCTACACCACCATATCCGTTTCACACTATTTGTATGGATTTCATAGAACTGAACAAATGTGAAAATAAGAAGTATTGTCTTGTCATTGTAGGTAGGTTTTCCATATGGGTGGAAGCCTTTCCAACCAAAAATCCAGATGCAACTATGGTGGCAAAAGTTCTTGTCAAAGAAATCATCCCTAGATTCGGCATTCCGGAAAAGATCTACAGTGACAACGGTACACACTTTGTAAACCAAACCATACAGCAGTTAAGTAAGCATTTTGGTATTTCTTTTAAAAAATCATCGTGCATACCATCCGCAATCTGCAGGGCTAGTTGAGAGGCATAATGGAATATTAAAGAATAAATTAAGAAAATTAATAGCTGAGACAGGAAAGAATTGGCTGTATTGCTTGCCCCTGGCACTGTTGAGCATGAGAACTGTTCCGACTGCAAAAGGATCAACTCCTTTCGAAAAATTGTTTGGAAGGGCTTATTATACACCCCAGTGGAAACTTCTCATGCCCGCAGACCAGGAAGCTGACTATACACTAGCTGAATATATGAGAAATGTGTTGAATTCTAAACGTCTGTTGCAGTCAAATTCTGTTTCAGATAAAGAACAAACCGAAACATCGGAAGCGGCAGTGATCCCAGGGGACTGGGTTTGGGTGAAAAATATTAAAAAGAAAAACTGGACATCACCAAGGTGGGAAGGTCCATACCAGGTGCTTCTTTCGACACCCACTGCAGTCAAGATAGCAGAGTGAGCTTCGTGGATCCACCTGATGCACTGCAAACTAGTTAAGAACTTTGAACTGGACAAAAATCTTACCTCTCCATCGGGGCCCTCAGCACAAAGTCTGGCTACAAAGGGGGGTCAGATCAATAGGACTGATCCGTCTCAACCCCAGTGAAGAAACCATCAGTGCTGAAGGTCCTATTAGGGCAGAGAGTAAGAACGCATGTCTGAAATAAAGATGACAGGATCCAGTAAGATCCAGATGCACCTATTCGGAAGAGTCGGAGAAAGCAGAAAGGCAGAACAACCGTTTCTACAGAAGTATTGCATAACCATCCTGTTGACTATACTAGTGACAATAATCTTTTTGTTGTGGCCATTCCTTTTCTCAGCCACACAAATTGGACTGAACAAGCGTGCAGAGTGGCACCCGAACTTTAACACTTACCAGGCAATCAAATATGTATATGCTGAGACCTTCAATGTTTCGAATTGCTGGATTTGCACAGCTTTGCCAACAGCATACGGGGGGGGGGTTACTGTTAACTTCAGTCCCCCTAGGAGTCAACAAGACCTGGGAAAACCTGATTCATGATGCATCAAATATTACATCACAAGATAAAATAACATTGCACTTGTCTGTTCGACAAAAGGGAACTATGTGTTTCTACAAGAATGATACGGTTCAGGTGGGTTGGAGCAATTGCAATGTGACTGTTCCTTATAGATGCTATACTAAATCTGATAATACCGGATCTTATTGCAATACAAACTATGATTCATTTTTTGAATTGATGCACAAAACAATTGAAGTAAAACATGATTCTGTTCTCTATAAACAACTGTCTATGATTGACAGAAAAATGTTTCACGCAGGACAAGTGTATGTTTATAGTAAAGTTACTACTAAAATAGAAGACTGTTACTTTATATGTGGTAGAAAAGCATATAAATGGTTACCTGAGAATTGGTCCGGCAGTTGTTTTTTGGGCTACCTGGTTCCGGCCATACGACACACAGCAGTTTTACCTCAAGGGAAAATTCGGAATGTTCGAGAAATCAAGAAATCTGTCAATCCAGTGGGGCAAATCAATGCGCGCTGGAAAAACCATCATGTTGTGGGCAATGGACTGACGCACATGGACTTGAGTGATACTGTTATATCGTAGGCAGGCATATTACCAGCATATGGAGCAACAAAATCGATCTGGGAGCTGAGAAAACTATCTAAACTTCTCGAAGTAATGAGTAATGCGACCTTTTCCACCCTAGAATTGGTGACTGATGAACCGAATGCCATGAGAACAGTGGTGCTTCAAAATCGCATAGCTCTTGACTTCACCCTAGCGGCGAGAGGAGGTACTTGCGCTTTAATCCAGGAGGAGTGCTGTTCATATATTCCTGACCACAAACACGAGATAGACAATCACCTTGAGGTAATTCAGCAACTGTCGGCTATGACCAAACCAGGACCAAATCCATTGACGGACTTTTTTTTCAGAGATTGTTTGGGGAGTGGGGCAGTATCCTGTTGAACATCCTGATCGCCATCTGTGTAGGAATGATCCTACTGATGGTATGTGTTTGCTGCTGCATCCCCTGCATGGAAAGACTGATTAAAGACTTTATAGACATGTCAGCTTCAGAAACCTTATACCAAGGTGCTGAACTTGAAGAATTGTTGAAAACTTTAAAATGCTTTCATAAGTTTAAACTGAATGACTCTCTTAACTGCAAATCCTGAGTAGGAAGAGGTTAGGGGAAGAAAAAACTGTTTATGCTTATTTTGAAAGTAGAATAAAAGTATTAAAAGGGGGGAAATGTTAGAAAAATATGTATTGGTAATGTGCATGCTTAGTGCATTCGAGGTTCAAAAGGGTTAATACATTTATTCTGTTCACACTGCATGAATCTGCACAAGCTACTAAAGACATTCCAGTCCTGTTATGTCATGAAAATATGCGCAGCTATGATCTGCTTATGCTTTGGAAATTAACAGGAAAGCATTTGATTTCTGCTAATGTCATGAAAATAATAAGTGTTTCATTTCTACTAATGTCATGAGACTTAACAGTTATTGATTTTCTGCTTATGCCGTGAGAAAGTACACAGCTGCTGAAGCTATTGATAATGAAAACAAAGGCTGCTTGAAAGTATAAACCATAGTCAGCATTACTTGTATCTAAGCTAGAAATGTAACACATAATAGAACTGCACAATTGAAGAATAGAAAGTTTGTAGTGGGCTAAAAATAAGCCCCAAGGCCAGGTTGTTTTTCTCAAATGTTTTTTGTAATCCAGTCATGTCAGCAGGAAATCTAAGTAACATTTTCTATGTAACACATAGTGAGTTTTAAATCTGAACATGTCAGTGGGAAATCTAAGTAACATTTTCTGTAGAGTAATACAGAAAGCTGTGTCTAACTACGTCAACCATAGAAAAGTAACATTTCATAGAACTGTATAAAAGTAGCATACTGCTCACTAGTAATTTAGACAAATCCTGTATCTGCATGTTTTGTCTCCTTGCTGCAAGTAATAAAGGGTGCCATACTTGAACCTTACATTAATTGGTCTTTGAAGTTTTTTCCTTTGACACATCTCTCCTTGGTATCCACAGATGTTTGTGGTTAGTGTGAACTGTATTCATAAAGAGACAGAAAAGCTACATGTATTCTTGACACTAAACAATACTAACATTTTCTTTCTTGTCTTTTTTTAAACCATAAAAATGGGGAACCAGGACAAAGATATGAAGAAAAAAAAAATTGAATGCAGGAGAGGAAGGAGACCCCAGTTAGCATAAATGTACACTTCACTTTTTCCAAATGTTCATTTAAGTTCACATTTCACTTGTAGATTTACTGTCCACATTTAAATTGTCCAGGATTTTAGTGACTCTCATGTCATACTGACTCTTCAGTTAATTATATGCAGATTAACCGAGAGGGACGGGAGTGCTACTGTTTTATATACAGTTAAGTGAAGTTAGTATGGCATGACTGTTGTAAAACAACTTTTTTTTTCACCTACTGTTTTATTTTAATGGCAGTCATGTGGCAAAGCTACTCAGGACGGGGACAGTGTACTGTTGAACCAGTAGTGATAACTATGATCTCCACTCCCATCTGTTAAACTGCTTACAGATGTTCTTCGTGTTTCACTGTTGCAGTCATTACATTTGGGTCATCTGCTTGCAGGTAGCCCTCAGTCTGCGTCAGTTGATGTCCCTTCTTCCGTGATGTCAGGGGTATAAAACAAGCAGCCAACGGCATTACATCAGTCTTTCTTGCCGTACAGTGCCTGAAACAGAAGCAGTTCACAAGTGCCGGTCTGCCAACTCCTGAAATTTTTGTTTTCTAGTTTCAGAACCGAAGTCTTAAACTAAAGCTAAGTACCCCGTTGGGGAAACTTTTTCTTGCTCCTTACCGATGTCAGTAAAAGTTAATAGTTGCATTACTTGTGGAAAGCAAATACCTCATAAAGATTTTCATTTGTACTGTATTCCTTTGCTAGGCCCTGACCATGATGTACCTTGCTGTCGGTTTTGTGCTTTATTTAATCAGCGCACTATCTGTCGTCTGTATATTTTCACCTCTAAATATTTTGGTTCTCTGTTTAATTATCCAGAGATGTTATCAGTTAGCCATCCAACTACCGGGATTCCGAAAAAACGCAAAGATAAAGACAGGCCGCCGAGGTCCAAAACTGCCGACGATGCTTCTCCTAAGCCAGTTCGCCAGTACTCAGTGAGGCGCTTTCGCAGCCCCTAATACCTGCTACTTCATATTCGCAGGCCTCTATTGAGACCCATTCGGAGTCCAGTATGCCGCAAGATGCTTCAACTATGGAACCCATGGATGTCTCTACCTTGCATGGGTCCGGAGCCGCTGTGCAGGCACCGGCTTCTGAGGGTGTATTTAGGCCTACAGACTTGCATATTAAATCAACGCCTCCTTCATTACTTAGGCCTAAATCTCGATCCATGTCTAAAAAACGATGCCCAGGCCACATGCTCAGGCTTTTATGCCTAAAAAACTCATTCATGCATTTATATATTTATATTCATGTCATAGAAATTTGTGGTTGGTTTAAGGTCACTTTAAATGATCCTTTATTGTTAAATTGATTAATTAGGGGATTAATTTGTTAATTGTTTAAAAGAGAAGTGTATATAAATGTTATGAGTGTATTGAATTAACTGTGATCCTTGAAGGCGAACTGCCGAGGTACCAGATTCTTCAATTAAAGAAAAGCAAGTTACTGGTGAAGTACTGGCTGGCTGTGTGTTTTCTTATTGTTGATGATGCTTTCTCTGAGTCTAGTTTGGCCCCTGATTCCCAGTCTCCTGCTCCCAGAAAACCTGACCGATACTACAGGGTCCCCGAGTCCCACAAGTTCCTTTTCAAAAATCCTATTGCAGATCCAGAGACTATTTCACAGGGGCCCAAGAGCATTAAGGCTTCTACTGCTAAAAATCCTACCCCTTCTGATAGAGACTCCAGGGCGCTGGATAGATTGGGTAAGAAGGTTTACACTTCTGCAACCTTTGCCATTAGGGCTTTAAACTGCCAGTTTCATATGCTAAAATATCAACAACATGTTATTGGACTGCTTAAACAGAAAATGATGTTGATTCCTGACCGTGTGAAAAATAAAGAATTACAGGATTTAATGCATTATACCGAACAAATTGGAAAACATACTTTGCAGTGTGGTTTTGATTCTTTAGAGGCCTCTTGTAGGGCTGCTGTTACAGGGTCTGTGCTCAGAAGGCATGCTTGGCTTAAGGAGCAATCTTTGCCTGATCATGTTAAAGCTAAATTGTTGTATGCTCCTTTAAATTAGGACCGCCTGTTTGGCAACAAGGCTGAGGAAGTTCTTAAAAAGATGGAAAATAAAGCTAAATCTATGCAAACTGTTAAAGACTTTTTTACAAGTTCAGCCTCCTAGATTTAGTAGGCACTGGCCCTCTAAGAATTGGTCCTTTCCAGCCCCTTCCAGGTCTTCTCAAGCCAAACCCAGAGACAGCAAAAACCCCAGGTTTCAGTCCCAGGGGACTCGCAGAACTAAGCAGTGGGGGCGCCTCTACTTCCAAGTCTGGGAATAATAAGACCCCCCCCCCATGGTAAACTGTCTCAATGACTTCCTTTTAAAATTTCCAAGCACTTATCAACTGACTGCCCCTTTGGGAGGAAAGATTGCTCTTCATGAAAAGAATTGGGAACTCATTACCCAGGACAAATGGGTTTTAAATATAGTGTCCCAGGGATACAGATTTCACTTCCACACGTTGACAACACCAAGAAGGTGGCCGGACCAGTGGGCAGAGGCCCAAAGACAAGTACTTTCTCTCTTAAGCATGGAGGCTATTCAGCTGGTACCAGAAGAGGAAAAGGGACAAGGTTTCTACTAGAGACTTTTCCTGGTACCCAGAAAAGACAATTCATGGCGTCCTATCCTGGACCTGTCTACCTTAAACACCTTTTTGGAGATTCCAAAATTCAAGATGCTGACTCTTCACCAATTACTTACTATGCTACGCAAAAATGCCTGGTTGGCAACACTAGATTTAAAAGAAGCATACCTGCACATCCCAATCAGGGAATCTTGCAGAAGATACCTATGCTTCAAAGCAGGCTACACGCGCTGTCAGTTCTCTGCAGTGCCCTTTGGCTTATCTACTGCACCCAGGGTATTCACAAAGTGCCTAGCGCCAGTTACTGCATTTTGCAGGCAAAGAAATATTCAAATATACCCATACCGGGACGATTGTCTAATTCAGGCAGAAAGCCAGGACATATTTTTGAATCATCTGGCCTTTGTAAAAAGGGTTCCGACTTGTCTGAAGTACACCATAAATGAAAAGAAATCACACCTGGTACCCTGTCAACATTATATTCCTAGGAGCAAGCTTGAATACAACTTCCCAGATGGGTTACCTCACACCAGAAAAGCAAATTAATTTGTCAGCCTACTTCAACCAAGTGGCCACACAAAAACCCTGCTATCTGCAAGTCAAATACTGCAAGCCTTGGGGTTCATGACGACCTGCGTTCTTCTAATTCCATATGCAAGACTGCATATGAGGAAACTACAGTGGTATCTAAAAAGCCTATGGTGTCAACATTCTCAAGACCTAGAAACAATGATTCCTATCATACCTTGCCTACGCCTACAGTTCCTTGGGTGAGCAGAGGCCTGCCACCAAAACAAGGGACTACCTTTCACACCACCCCCTGCCGCCCAAACCCTAACAGATGCATCAGACTATGCATGGGGGGCTAACCTGGCAGGGAAGTGCATTCAGGGCAAATGGAACCCAAGTCAAATGCACCTGCATATCAATCAAAAAGAAATGTTAGCTGTACAGAATGCTCCGACAGCCTTCAAGGACCACATTCTTCCAGGACAACTAATGGTAAAGACAGACAACACCACTATTAATGTGGTACATAAACAAGCAGGGGGGTACACATTCTTACACCCTCTGCAGACTAGCCATGGCATTGTGGAACACAGCCTTGAGCTACCAAGTGCACCTACAAGCTCAATTCCTGGCAGGAAAATTAAAATACACTTGCAGACGGACTAAGCAGAAACCTCATGGACCCACACGAGTGGAAACTGGAACAAAGGATTTTCAACATGTTGACAAGCAAATGGGGGAGCCCAGATATAGACCGGTTTGCCTCTCCCCAGAACTACCAATTGGACAAACTTTGCACAAGGACTCCCCACAAACAAGCCTGGAAAGTGGATGCTCTGTCCTTCAGCTGGAAAAATCTATCGGTCTATGCCTTCCCCCCTCTGCCTCTGCTCCCCAAAGTACTACTAAAAATCAAACAGGACAAACCAAGGATGATTTTGATTGCACCAGACTGGCCGCGCCAGCACTGGTACCCCCTCCTGCGCAGTGTGTCATGGTTATCTCCATGGCACCTGCCTCAGACCCCTTCCCTGCTGTCGCAGCAGGAGAACCGGATTCTGTACCCTCCGCTTCCAACACTGAACCTTGTAGCCTGGCTAATTACTTAATCTCTCTTTTACCATCTCTCGGCAAACCTGTGATGGATATCATTTTAGAGGCAAGGAGGCCTAGTACTAGAAAATCTTATGCTGAAAAATGGAAAAGATTCTGTGCCTGGAACCAATCTCAAGGGATGAGCACAGCAACGCCCAATTTACTTCAGATTTTACAATACTTAACGGAGATGCTTCACAAGGGCCTGTCTATTTCCTCCATTAAAATCCACGCCTCAGCCATTTCAGCTTATTATAACACAGAACATCCCCTCTTCTCTCATGCACTGCTCAAGCAGTTCCTCAGAGGGGCCAAAAATTTGAGACCACCCAGGAGAACTCCAACCCCAGCCTGGGACCTTAACTTTGTCTTGGAGAAACTCACTCTACCTCCTTTCGAGCCAGCTGCTACTGCAGACTTAAAATTTCTTTCTTGGAAAACAGTTTTCCTTTTAGCAATCACTTCAGCAAGAAGGGTATCTGAATTACAGGCCCTTATGGCAGTGGAGCCTTTCATCATCTTTCATGCAGACAGGGTGTCCCTCAGAACCAATCCATCCATGCCCAAGGTGGTATCCAGTGTGGCTCTTAATCAGTCCATTAATTTGCCAACCTTCTTTCCCAATCCACAGAATAAAGGGGAACAGATATTGCATTCCTTAGATGTGCACAGACAACTTAGATTCTACTTGGACAGGATTAAACCTCAAAGGAAATCTGAACAACTGCTGGTGGCATTTGCTGCAGGGGCAGAGGGTAAGGCTATTTCAAAGCAAACCATTTCTAAATGTATAAGCCATTGCATTCATTTCTGTTATAAGTACCATGGAAAACCTATCCCCGAGGGTATCAGACCTCACTCCACCAGGGCTGCATCTACCTGTACAGACTTTCTCAGAGGCATCCCTACCAGGGACATCCTAGAAGCTGCTACCTGGAGTTCTATACATACTTTCACCAAGCATTACCGTCCCATCTGCCAATTTTCTCTAAATCCAGAGCTGGCTTTGCCACTGTAGTCTTGCAGGGCCTTATAGCTGGCCCTAATGCTATCTAAATTTCTCCTCCCAACCATAGCTTTGGGAATCTACCCAAATGTAATGACTGCAACAGTGAAACACAAAGAACATAGTACAGTTGTGTACACTTACCATAAATGTAGATGTTCGAGTGCATTCACTGTTGCAGTCCTGGTTACCCTCCCTCCCTCCAGACCCCTGACTTTTTTGGCTATACCTCTACTCTCCTTTACTATGCCCAAAAGACTTTTTGCTGTATTTGCTTGTTTGTTGGAGGCATATCTTTGTGCTTTTATGTTTAATTGCTTCCCATTAGGGGTGCACCTGACATCTGGGGCAAGAAAAACAGATGTAATGGCGTTGGCTGCATGTTTTATACCCCTGACATCATGGAAGAAGGGGCCGCAACCAACGCAGGACCCAAGACTTTGTTAATCAGGCCGACTGAGGGCTACCTGCAAGCAGATAACCCAAATGTAATGACTGCAACAGTGAATACACTCTAACATCTACATTTATGGTAAGTGTACACAACTGTAATTTTTGTGAAATGTCAAATCTTAACTGTTAAACCCTTTTTATGTTTTAGGAACTGCAGTGTCGTACTGACTCTCACCAGTTTTAACCCCTAGACTTGTACACGGTTTAATGAACTTCAGCTGATTTTTTGGCAGTATGTGCTTCCTGTGATGCATGTATCCCAGTCCTGCCCCCATCACCTGGGGTGAGGCAAGCAGACTCCACATCTTCAGTTCTTCACTCTGTAGCTGGGTTCTGTAGTACCAGTTTGCTAATCTGACTAATCTGAGGTGTAGTCGTCAATTCATCCCTGTGTTCCCTGAACCTGGCCTGCTCTTCAGCTCTGCCTTGCTTGCTGGGTGATAAGAAAATACCCCAGGTTACTTTGTATTGGTCTGAATCTGTAAGAGAGTACAAAGTTTCTTTACCAGTTACGAGAAGATTTTTTTTTTTTGTTCAGTGTTCTTTCAGAAAGTTAACACTGATACGTTGTACCATTGGAGCCAAGTCTTTCTGTTCTTGTAGCACATCCCTGTATCCCTGTTTAGAAAGCATGCCTGTGATCATGCTATTCATCCACTGCCAGATGAACTGATTATGTTTCTGCTTTGTTAGGAAGATGAATAACATTCCCTGTTGCCCCACTTATTTGAGATTTAGACAGGCTGTGCACAGTATGCATTATAAGTGGCTTTTCACTTTTCTCGTATCCAAAACGTCATGTAACGTTAAAAAAAAAAAAAAGTCTGGCTAGCCAGCTTTTTAGGCTTTTTTTTTCTGAAATACATGACTCTAAAGCTTCTTCCAGTCCTAAAAAGAAGCTGAGATTTGTTATTGTCTTTAAAAAAATCCCCTTCTGCACCACTTTTTTGTAGCAGACCCTTCAGCTAAAACTTCTAAAGGACATTCTGGTCAAGAGCTTGTAGTAAAGGATACCTCTTATTCTACTGGATAGTCAGTAAAAGTACTTTAATTGTGGTTGTCTACCAGACCAGAAGTTTCTGCTTTTGATATTTCTGTAGTTCATTTCAAGCTAGAAACATCCAGATCCCCTTATCCTCCAGTTGGATTATGACAAACTAGTTTAAGCTATTTTTTTCTTGACTCCAAGACAGGAGATTGTTTCCTCCATCATCCTTTCTAACCTCCTTATCCTTCCTGTCCTCAGTGCTGCGGGCGTTGCAATTTCCTGCCAGAAATGCCGATGGCATAAGCATCCTTGACCGTAGTCTTATTTCTAGATGTGCTGTGTGGTTCACATTCATCTGATGCTAATCTTGGTAATACATCTAACTTTGCTACTCCTGGTGTCATTCCCTTCAGCAAGTGTTCTCCAAATGCTGTACTTTTCCGGCATCATGCTGGCACCTTTATTGTCAGTACTGGTGTCAGTATTTTCATTGTGTTGTTTTTTTTTTTTTTTTTTTTCTCTGTGTCTATAACTCTGGCATCAGCTACTTTAATATGATATGGAACCTGATGCCAGGATTTTTGCATGGGGCCTTTAGACCCCTCACTGTGCTGTACCCCCTCAAGCTGCTGTAGTGCCACCACTTTATATTATTTATTTGGTAGATGATCTGATTGGTACCACCCTTATTAGTTAAATATAATATTAAAATTAAATGACATGGGAAAATCCAGATATTATTTCTGTCATCCCCATGAAGTCAGTCTTCTGATCCCCAAAGGACTGTTCAAGTTTGCGGTTTGTGCTCACCCTGAGGCCACAGTTATCTGCAGGGTTGGACTGCAGCAGTCTTGACTTTACATAACTGTTCCACTCCTTTGAGATAGTTTTGGACTGATGTTCATTCACTCTGAATCCCTGGAGAGGTATTTTAAAGTTGAAAGAATAGGTGGTTAAGAGAGACCATATTTAGAGGTTATATACCATACCATGTATCTCCTCTTTTTTTTTTTTATTGCCACACTTGCAAAGCGTTTTCACCTTTTTGAAAAAAAGTCATCCAGAAGATCCCACCAGACCAAGACTTAGTATATTACACATTTCTGGTGTCCTAGAAAACAAAGGACTTAAGGCTCATTTCAGATGTCAGTAGCCTAAGTGTTCTTGTTCTAGTAGAATCCTTTCTGATGGTCATGTTGCTCTCAGCTGTTGTCTGAAGACTGAATGTGCTCTTTAGACTTCCAAGATGTATACCTTCATATCGATAGTACCATGACTGTAGGAGGTTTCTATGCTTCTGGTTTCAAGTTATCCATCACCAGTTCAGGGCTTTTCCTTTCAGCATCACATCTGTCCCAAATATTTTAGCCAAATGTGTACCAGATCTAGCAGCTCCCCAAGGACTGCAGGGAGCCAGTGCTTTCCTGTATCTGTAGATGAGTGGCTCCTTGCTCTTCATCTATCTCCGGTTTTAGTACAATGAAGAGGCTCTGCTTGAGTTACTTAGTTCCCTTGGAGTAATAGTGAACCTCATCCCATTTGCTCCCAGTTTTAATAGTTGTAGGATGCATATTCGACATTACTCTGCTGAATCCTTCTGCCCCAGGGCAGGATGTTGACTTTTCAAAAAGTAGTTCCCTGTATTTTGTTAGCCCAGTGTGTTCCAGCAGGGAATTTTCTGAACTTTGGTATTATGGTAAATTTAAATTGTAATACTTTGTTGTACCACATTTCACATGGGGGATCATTCATTGGACAGTTTGCCTTCAATGCTCCCAGCACAGGTTCATAGGTGTATACTAGGCTAACGACCACTTGGGCCCTTGTAAACATAGCCGTGCAACCGATCTATGACCCACACATTTGGTTTACGTAGGTGGTGATTTACTGACTGCTTCTCCATCGGAGGCATAGGAGCCAGACCAGGGGGTGAATTTCCAATTACCCATCCATTGGTCCAAGTTGCGATTAAAAAAGGGATAGGGAAGAACTCTGCTTCACAAGAATGGGGAGCCTGTTCCAGAGAATGGGTAATTCTCTGATAAACATGATGTTCTTCATGTTTCACTGTTGCAGTCATTACATTTGGGTAATTTGCTGGCAGGTTGCCCTCAGTCGGCCTGATTAACAAAGTCTTGGGTCCTGCATCGGTTGCTGTCCCTTCTTCCATGACGTCGGGTCATCAGGGGTATAAAACATTAAGCCGACGCCATTACATCAGTCTTTCTTGCCGTGCGGTGCCCAAAGCAGAAGCAGTTCACAAGGGCCAGGTGGCCGACTGACTTCTGAAATTTTTGTTTTCGAGTTTCAGAACCGAAGTCTTCAACTTAAAGCTAAGTACCCCTTTGGGGAAACTTTTTCTTGCTCCTTACCAATGTCAGTAAAAGTTAATAATTGCATTACTTGTGGAAAGCAAATACCTCACAAAGATTTTCATTTGTACTGTATTCCTTGCCTAGGCCCTGACCACTACGTACCTTGCTGTCGGTTTTGTGCTTTATATAATCAGCGCACTATCCATCGTCTGTACATTTTTGCCTCTGAATATTTCGGTTCTCTGTTTAATTATCCAGAAATGACATCGGTTAGCCACCCGACTACCGGGATTCTGAAAAAACGCAAAGATAGACGGAGACAGGCAGTCGAGGTTCAAAACTGCCGACAACGCTTCTCCTAAGCCAGTCGCCAGTACTCGGTGAGGTGCTTTTGCAGCCCCTGATACCTGCTACTTCTGACTCGTAGGCCTCTACTGAGACCCATTCGGAGTCCGGTATGCCGCGAGATGCTTCACGTATGGAAACCGCGGATGTCTCTAGCTTGGATGGGTCCGGAGCTGCTGTGCAGGCACTGGCTTCTGAGGGTGTATTCAGGCCTACAGACTTCCATATTAAATTGACTCCACCTTCAATACTAAGGCCTAAATTTCGATCTATGTCTAAAAAACCGACACCCAGGCCACATGTTCAGGCCCCTATGCCTAAAAAACAAATTATCAAAATGGCTGAAGATCTAATTACTTTAATCAGGAGTAGTCAACCCCCCCCCCCCCTTCTAAGTGGCCTAGGGCTGAGCTTGACTATGAATCTTCTGATCAAGACTCTTTTTCTTCTGACTCTTCTAATAACCTGGATTTGTGCTTACCTACTTATGAGGATTCTGATGCAGAGGATTCCATTCCCTCTGCTTCCCCCCTGAGGATTTTTCTTTTGGGGAAACTTTACATACCTTAAGGGAGTAGTTCCACTGGGAAAGTCAGGAATTTTCTGATTCAAAAAAGAGGCTTAGGGATTTCCTTCTTCTACCTCAGCATAGGCTTTTGGCTATACCTCCTGTACTAGACATTGTTGATGTGTTTTCGGAATCCAGTATGGCCCCTGATTCCCTGCCTCCAGTTCCTAGTAAACCTGACAGATACTACAGGGTTCTGGAGTCCCACAAGTTCCTTGTCAAAAATCCTGTTGCAGATCCAGAAACCATTTCTCAGGGGCCCAAGGGCATTAAGGCTTCTACTGCTAAAAATCCTAATCCTTCTGATAGAGACTCCAGGGCGCTGGATAGATGGGGTAAAAAGGTTTATACTTCTGCAACCTTGGCAATCAGGGCTTTAAACTGCCAGTTTCATATGTTAAAATATCAACAGCATATTATTGGACTGCTTAAACAGAAAATGATGATGATTTCTGACTGTGTGGAAAATAAAGATTTACAGGATTTATTGCATTCGGCTGAACAAGTTAGAAAACATACTTTGCAATGTGGTTTTGATTCTTTAGAGGCCTCTTGCAGGGCTGCTTACTGGGTCTGTGCTTATTAGGCATGCTTGGCTTAAGGAGCAATCTCTGCCTGATCATGTTAAAGCGAAATTGTTGGATGCTCCTTTAAATCAGGACCGCCTGTTTGGCAATAAGGCTGAAGTTCTAATAAAGATGGAAGATTAAATCTAAATATATGCAAACCTGTAAAAGATTTCTTACAAGTGCAACCTCCAAGATTTAGTAGGCACTGGCCTACTAAGAATTGGTCCTTTCCAGCTCCTCTCAAGCCAAACCCAGACACACCAAAACCACCAGGTTTCAGTCCCAAGGGACATTCAGAACTAAGCAATGGGGGACCTCCACTTCCAAATCTGGAAATAACAGAGACTCCCCCCTATGGTAAACAGTCTCAGTGACTTTCCTTTAAAATTATCAGGCACTTACCTCTTAGCCGCCCCTTTGGGGGGAAAGATTGCTCTTCATGCAAAAAACTGGGAACTTGTAACCCAGGATAAATGGGTTTTAAATAGTGTCCCAGGGATGCAGATTTCATTTCCACTCGTTGCCAACACCAAACGGGTGACCAGACCTGCCCCCAAATCAGCGGGCAGAGGCTCAAAAACAAGTACTTTCCCTCTTAAACATTGGGGCTATTCAACTGGTACCAGAAGAGGAAAAGGGACAAGGTTTCCATTCCAGGCTTTTCCTGGTACCCAGAAAAGACAAATCATGGCGTCCAATTCTGGATCTGTTTACTCTAAATACCTTTCTGGACATTCCAAAATTCAAGATGCTGACTCTTCACCAGTTACTTCCTATGCTAGGCAAAGATGCTTGGTTGACAACTCTAGATTTAAAAGAAGCATACCTGCACATCCCAATCAGGGAATCTCGCAGAAGATACCTACGCTTCAAAGCAGACTATTTGCATTATCAGTTCTCTACACTGCCCTGTGGCTTGTCTACTGCGCCCAGGATATTCACAAAGTGCCTGGCTCCAGTAATTGCATTTTGCAGGCAAAGAAACATTCAAATTTATCCATACCTGGACAATTGTCTAATTCAGGCAGAACACCAGGGCATACTTCTAAATCATCTGGCGTTTGTAAAAAAAAAAAAAAAAAAAAAAAAAAAGGTTCTAACTTGTCTGGGGTACACTATAAACGAAAAGAAATCGCAACTGGTACCCTATCAACAGATTACATTCCTGGGTGCTAGCTTGAATACAACTGCCCAGATGCCTTTCCTCACGCCAGAGAAGCAAATTCATTTGGTAACTTACTTCAAACAAGTGGCCACAAAAACCCTGCCATCTGCAAAACAAATACTGCAAGCCTTGGGGTTCATTGCCTCGTGCCTTCATCTAATTCCATATGCAAGACTGCATATGAGGAAACTACAGTGGTACTTAAAAAGTCTATGGAGTCAACATTGTCACAGCCTGGAAACATTGATTCGTATCATACCTTGCCTATGCCTGGAGTTCCAATGGTGGGCAGAGGCCTGCCACCAAAACAAGGGACTGCCATTTACACTACCCCCTGACGCCCAAACCCTAACTACAGATGCATCAGACTATGCATGGGGGGGCTCACCTGGCAGGGAAGTGCATTCAGGGCAAATGGAACCCAAATCAAATGCACCTACATATCAATCAAAAAGAAATGTTAGCTGTACAGAATGCTCTGACCTCCTTCAAGGACTACATTCTTCCGGGACAACTAATGGTAAAGACTGACAACACCATGGTTATGTGGTACATAAACAAGTAGGGGGGTACACATTCCTACCCCCTCTGCAGACTAGCCATGGCATTGTGGAACACAGCCTTGAGCTACCAAGTGCACCTACAAGCTCAATTCCTGCCAGGAAAATTGAATACACTGGCAGATGGACTAAGCAGAAATCTCATGGGCCACATGAGTGGAAACTGGAACCACGGATTTTCAACATGTTGACAAATGGGGGAGCCCAGACATAGTTCTATTTGCCTCCCCCCAGAACTACCAGTTGGTCATGTTTTGCACAAGGACTTCATGGACCCACATGAGTGGAAACTGGAACCACGGATTTTCAACATGTTGACAAGCAAATGGGGGAGCCCAGACATAGATCTATTTGCTTCACCCCAGAACTACCGGTTGGTCAAGTTTTGCACAAGGACTCTCCACAAAAAAGCCTGGAAAGTGGATGCTCTGTCCTGCAGCTGGAAAAATCAGTTTACGCCTTTTCCCCTCTGCTCTCCAAAGTTCTGCTAAAAGTCAAACAGGACAAACCAAGAATGATTTTGATTGCTCCAGACTGGCCACGCCAACACTGGTACCCATATCTCCATGGCACCTGCCTCCGACACCTTCCTTGCTGTCTCAGCAGGAGAACCAAATTCTGCACCCTCAGCTTCCAACATTGAACCTTGCAGCCTGGCTAATCACTTAAATTCACCCTTAGCAATCCTGTGATGGATGTCATCTTGGAGGCGAGAAGACCTAGTACTAGAAAATCTTATGCTGACAAATGGAAAATATTCTGTACCTGGAACCAATCTTTAGGGATGAGCACAGCAGTGCCCAATTTACCTCAGATTTTGCAATACGTAACTGAGATGCTTCACAAGGCCTGTCTTTTTCCTCTCTTAAAAGCCACGCCTCAGCTATTTCAGCTCACTATAACACAGAACCACCCCTCTTCTCATCCCCTGCTCAAGCAGCGTCTCAGAGGGGCAAAGAACTTGAGACCACCCAGGAGAGCTCCTACCCCTGCCTGGGATCTTAACTTTGTTTTGGAGAAGCTCACTCTACCTCCTTTTGACCCAGCTGCTACTGCAGACTTAAAATTTCTTTCTTGGAAAACAGCCTTCCTTTTAGCAATCACTTCAGCTAGAAGGATATCTGAATTACAGGCCCTTATGGCAGTGGAGCCTTTCATCATTTTTCATGCGGACAGGGTATCTCTGAGGACCAATCCATCCTTCATGCCCAAGGTGTTTTCCAGTGTGGCTCTTAATCAGTCCATTCATTTGCCAACCTTCTTTCCCAGTCCACAGAACAAAGGGGAACAGATTCTGCATTCCTTGAACGTGCACAGACAACTTAGATTCTACTTGGACAGAACTAAATTTCGAAGAAAATCTGAACAATTGCTAGTAGCATTTGCTGCTGAGGCAGAGGGGAAGGCTATTTCAAAACAAACCCTTTCTAAATGGGTAAGCCATTGCATTCATTTCTGCTATAAGCACCATGGAAAACCTAAATGGGTAAGCCATTGCATTCATTTCTGCTATAAGCACCATGGAAAACATCCCCAGGGGATCAGATCTCACCCCTACAGGGCTGCATCCACTTCTGCAGCCTTTCTCAGAGGTGTCCCTACCCAGGGATATTCTAGAAGCTGCTACCTGGAGTTCTGTACATACTTTCTCCAAGCATTATTGTTTACCAATTTTCTCTAAATCCAGAGCTGGCTTTGCCACTGCTGTCTTTCAGGGCCTTATAGCTGGTCCTAATGCTGTATACATTCCTCCTCCCAACCATAGCTTTGTGAATCTACCCAAATGTAATGACTGCAACAGTGAAACACGAAGAACATAGTACAGTTGTGTACACTTACCATAAATGTAGATGTTCGAGTGTGTTCACTGTTGCAGTCCTAGTTACCCTCCCTCCAGCCCCCCCCCTGTTTTTCTCTGACTATACCTCTACTTACTTTTACTATGCTTAAAAGCCTTTTTGGTGTATTTGCTTTTGGTTGGAGGTATATTTTTTGTGTTCTTAATTTTATTTGCTCCCCATTACGGGGACACCTGACATCTGGGGCAAGAAAAACTGATGTAATGGTGTTGGCTGCATGTTTTATACCCCTGACAGGACGTCATGGTAGAAGGGACAGCAACCGACGCAGGACCCAAGCCTTTGTTAATCAGGCCAACTGAAGGCAACCTGCCAGCAGATTAACAAATGTAATGACTGCAACAGTGAATAAACTCTAACATGGCCACATGCTGGTCAAAGCCTAGGTTACTATCTACATGAGGTCCTAGATCCCTAACTAGTGAATCAACTTTTATGGGTGTTTGTTGTTGACGTAGTTAGCCGGGGTGGTAGACTTCCCAAAAGGTACTATAATACATTTCTTGATATTGAGTTTTAAGCCACGGCTTTCACACCAAGTGTTTCTGTTATTAGACCCTCCTGATGGGTGTTCTCATCTTGGGAGGATTCAATGATTTCTCCTAGTTTGCAATCCTCTGCAAACCTGGACAGTCAAGGAACATTGACATTGGCTTTGATGTCCGAGAAATAGATGCCAAAGAGTAGTGGGCCCAGCACAGAACCCTGGAGACTGGCCTTTTTGCAGAGGTGGCCTCACCAGCTCTAACCTCCTGGGTCCAGTCAGTGAGCCAGCTAGCTATCCCGCGTGTTAGGGATTTATACCTAGTTCCATAATTTTGTTTGACAATGCCCAAGTTGGGGTATTGTATCAAATACGTCAAACAAGTCTAGGTAGTTAATACTCACCATTTTCCCCCTCATCGATTTGCCTTGGTGACCTTTTCAAAGAAGCCCACCAGATTCAGTAAGCATGACTTTTCTTTGAAAAACCCACACTGGGATGGATCCATTGTCTGGAGGACACCTTTGTCCTTGTTGATAATTTCCATGATAATTATTTCCATGGGGTTGCAAATAAGACTAGCCAGACTAATGGGTCTGTAGTTTCCAGGATCTGTTGAGGGTCTCCCCTTATGAAGGGAAATGACTGTTGCAGCCCTCCATTCATGTGGTACAAAGCCCGTTTTAAGACTTTAGTTAAATAATGACTCCAGTGAGCCTGAAAAGTCATGTCTTAGACTATTCACGAGGTATTTATTGAGGCTATGTTCTTGGTTTTAATGAGTGCAGCCAGTACATGCTCCCTAGTTACAGCTAGACGGGTTATATTTGAGGGTATTTTTTGAAGAGATGGTTGGGGATAAGGGGGGAGTAAAGTTTGGAAATAAATTTGTCTGCTAATGGGTTTGCAATATCGCCAGGTGCAGTGAATGTGGAACCATTAACCACCAGTTCAGCACATTACTGTGTGCTGCCCTTGCAGTTTCTGACATAGCTGTAGAATGCCTTATGGTTATCTTTCACCTGGGAGGCTATCTTAACCTCTGAGTTGGCTTTGCTTTACCTGATAAGCCCTCCGTAGTTGCCTATTTACTTTGATAGAGTTTCGATTTTTATGGGAATTACTCTTCCTGATTTTTGCAGTAATTTTTTTCTTCTGTTGTATAGCCTGATGTTCTTCGTGTTTCACTGTTGCAGTCATCACATTTGGGTTATCCCCGCCAGGGTAGCCCTCAGCTGGCCCGAATAACAGAGACTTAGTATTTCTACTTCGGTTGCTGTCACTTCAGGACTGACGTCAGGTCGTCGGTAGTATAAAGTAAGGCAGCTGACGCCATTACATCAGTCTTACTTGCCGTGGAGCCTGAAGCAGAAGCAGTTCGCACGAGTGCTGGTCGGCTGCTACCTGAGTTTTCATCTTCTGAATTGAAGTTGAAGTCTTCTAAAGCGAAGTACGCCGTTGGAGATCCTTTTTCACTTGCACTAACCAATGTCAGAAAAAGTTAATTGTCTCGCCTGTGGAAAGCAAATACCACACTGAGACTTCCATTCTTACCTCATCACTTGTTTAGGCCCAGACCACGACGTCCCCCATTGTCACTTCTGTGCTTTGTTCAACGCCAGAACTATCCATCGTTGGGCCTTTATTGTAGCCAGATATTTTCGTTTACAGTCCTCTAATTCTGATATGGCTTCAGTAAGCCATCAGACAGCAGATCTACCAAAAAAAGTAAAGATAGAGACAGACCGCACAGGTCCAAACCTACCAACGATGCTTCTGTTAAGCTAGCAGTCAGTTCTCGGGTCCTCAGTGAGGCGCTGATGCCCGCTTCTGTGGATTCGCAGGCCGCTACCGAGACCCTTTCAGAGTCCGGTATGATGCAAAACTATTTGACTAAAGAACCTGCGGTAGTCTCTATTTTGGATGGATCCAGAGCCACTGAGCAGGCACCGGCTTCCGAGGAAGTCCTTCGCACTATCTATTCTCGACACAAACAAACATCTTCTCTCGTGACTACCATTCTTTCTAAAACGACCAAGTTTCTAAAGCTCAGGATAAGAACCACACCCAAGAAACTGACGACCCACTCTCAGGCGCCTGCTTCCTTGCCTCAATCTCAAATGCTTAAAATGGCGGAAGACCTTATCATGCTGATCAGGGGAAGCCAAGCTGCGCCAAGCTACTCCCTCCAAAAGGAAAAGAGATCTTTCCCCTGTAGTTTTGTCTGAACAAGAGTCAGATGAATCTGATTCATCTGAATATGAAGACATGCAACCCCTCTCTACTTATGAGGATTCTGATACAGAGGATTCCATTCCTTCAGCCTCTCCCCCAGAGGATTTTTCCTTTGGGGAAACCCTGCATACCTTAAGGGAGCATTTCCAATGGGAGAGTCAAGACTACCCTCAGTCTAAAAAGAGACTCGGGAATTCCTAGATCTTCCACAGCACAGACCCATAGCCACCTCCCCCCCCCCCCCAGTCCTGGATGTTGTGAAGGATGTTTTCCTGGAATCCACCTTGACTCCTGACACCCTCCCTCCTGCACCCAGAAAACCAGACGAGTACTTTAGAGTCCCTGACTCACATAAATTTCTTTTTAAAAATCCTACTGCTGACCCCGAGATAATATTTCAAGGGCCTAAAGGAATTAAAGCAACCTCTACTAAGAATCCCACCCCCTCAGATAGGGATTCCCGAGCACTGGACAGATGGGGTAAAAAAGTATAGACCTCAGCTACTCTTGCTATCAGGGCACTAAACTGTCAGTTCGACCTTCTTGAAATTTCAACAACATATCCTGGAATTCCTTAAACAAAAAAATGTCTTCCTTTCCTGCTTGGGCAGAATCAAAAGAATTACAAGAGTTAATGTATTCTGCAAGTCAAGTAATCAAACACACCTTGCACTGTGGTTTTGATGCCGTAGAAGCTTCTTGCAGGGCAGCAGTCACTGGATCTGTAATTAGAAAGCATGCATGGCTCAAAGAACAGCCCCTGCCAGACCATGTCAAATCTAAATTGTTGGATGACCCCTTGCACAAAGATAACTTATTTGGCACCAAGGCAGAAGAGGTCTTAAAAAAGATGGAAGAAAAAGCAAAATCTATGCAAACAGCTAAGGATTTCTTGCATGTCCAGCCACCTAGGTTCAGCAGGAATTGTCCCACCAAACATTGGTCCTTTCCTGTTCCCAGTTAGCCAGTCCAGCCTAGACCCCGGGGAACCAGACCACCCAGACAGCAGCTACAGGGAATGCAGAGATCTAAGCAGTGGACTATCTCCACTTCAAAACCAAGGAGTTCTAAGCCACCCCCTTATGGTAAGAACTCACAATGACTCACCTCCCCCACCTTCTCCTACCCCTAGGAGGAAAACTCTCCTTTCACGCAAGCACCTGGGCCACCATTACCAACGACCACTGGGCTCTGAACATAGTGTCTCAGGGATACAAGTTTTCCTTTCACACCCTTCCAACCCCAAAAGGGTCCCAGATCTACCACCGAACCAGTGGGCTGGGCAGAGGCTCAAAAGCAAATCCTTTTCCTGCTCTCTATGAGGGCAGTAGAGTACGTTCTTAGAGAAGCGATAGGCCAAGGTTTCTACTACAGACTTTTTCTGGTGCCCAGAAAAGAGGGGACCTGGCTCCCCATCCTCAGTGTATCCATTCTGAACACCTTCCTGGTGATCCCAAAATTCAAAATACCCTCCAACAGCTGCTCTACTGCTCCCAGAGTTTTCACAAAATGTCTGGCTCCGGCCATTGCCTTTTGCAGACAAAGAAATATTCAGATTTACCCATACTTAGACGACTGCCTTATCCAGGCAGACTACGAGGAAAAGCTACTCTAACACCTGGCCTTTGTAAAGGCACTACTAACCTCCTTAGGGTACACAATCAACAAACAGAAATCCAAACAGGTGCCCACCCAAAGGATTATCTTCTTGGGAGCAAGCCTGGACACAGCATCCCAGATGGCATACCTTACACCAGAGAAACACATTTTTGACAACCTACTTCTCTCACCTAGCCACCAGGCCCCCATCTATCTGCAAGGAAGATCCTGCAAGCTCTGGGGTTCATGGCATCTTGCATACTACTCATTCCATATGCCAGACTGCATATGAGGAAACTTCAGTGGTACCTAAAAAGCCTCTGGTGTCGACTCTCTCAAGACCTGAAAACTCTTCTACCTATAATTCCTTGCATCAGAGAATATTTTCTTTGGTGGGTAACAGCATGCTCCCACAACAAGGGACTGCCTTTCCCACCACCCCTTGCCTCCCAGACCCTCACTACAGACGCATCAGACTATGCTCTGGGTGCACACCTGGACAGCAGGTACATACAGGGTCAATGGAGCCCACAGCAAATCCCTCTGTACATCAGTCAAAAAGAGATGATGGCTATGCAGCATGTCTTGATCACCTTCAAGCCCCTTCTCTTTCCAGGGGCTCTCCTGATCAAAACAGACAACACCACTGTGATGTGGTATATCAACAAGGAGGGAGGGACTCGCTCCTACCCTCTATGCAGGCTGGCCATGACCCTTTGGCACACAGCTTCTGCCATGCAACTACACCTGTTAGCACAATCCCTACCAGGCTCTGTCAACTCTCTGGCAGGCCAATTAAGCAGAAATCTTCTGGACCCACATGAGTGGCAGCTCAACAGAGCAACCTTCACCCTAATAACTCTGAAATGGGGCACACCGAAGGTTGACCTCTTTGCCTCCCACACCAACCATCAGCTCAACAAATTCTGCACCAGGGAGCATCAATACATGGCTTGGAAAGTGGATGCCCTGTCCTTCCGCTAGGTCAATCTATTGGTATTTGCCTTTCCTCCTCTCTCTCTCTCATCCCCAGGGTACTGCACAAAATAAAGGAGGGAAAAACCAAGGACCATTCTTATAGCTCTAGACTGGCCCCGGCAGCACTGGTACCCTTTGCTGCACAGCCTGTCCCCACTGCCCCCATGGCATCTTCCTCAGATTCCAAACCTCCTGACCCAGAGGGAAGGGGAATTCATGCATCCCCAATTGCAGACGCAATATTTGTCAGCTTGGCTTATTCCCTAACCCCCAACCAGTCTGCCAACCTCAGTAAACAGGTTCTAGATGTTATCCATGAGGCCAGATGCCCTAGCACCAGAAAGTCTTATGCTGACAAATGGAAAAGGTTCTGCACCTGGATCCAGGCTAAGGGAACCAATAAGGCACAGCCCTCCCTCCCTCTCATCCTGGATTACTTAGCTGACCTACTACACAGTGGCATCGCTTTCTCCTCTATAAAAATTCATGCCTCTGCTATTTCTGCTCATTTTCCCACTGAGCAGCTCCTTTTCTCACACCCCTTGAACAGACAGTTCCTAGGAGGGGCCAGCAACTTGAGGCCACCCAGAAGGACACCACCAGCTTGGGACCTTAACTTTGTACTGGAAAAACTCACCCTGCCCCCTTTCGAACCAGCGTCTTCCGCAGAGCTAAAATTTCTGTCCTGGAAAACAGCATTCTTTCTGGCCATCACTTCAGCCAGAAGTCTCTCTGAGCTACAAGCACTCGTGGCTTAGTGGTTAACTGCTGTGACTATAGTGTACAGGGTCCTGGGTTCAAGACCTACAAGCGCTGTTTATTCAAAACATGCTGGAGGGATAGGTTCCTGACCCAGAGACTCTGGAATAGACTGCCCATACATGTCAAGCAGAGTGCCTCTTTGGCCCTCTTCAAAAGGAACCTTGATTGGATGGGAGATAGGAAATTCACCCCGGGGATCATGTCAGTCGCCCTGCTAGATAGGGGTCCAGGGAAGTAAATTCTGTGGGAAGAAATAGCCAGGGAATTGTTATGACTAGGCTTGTGTAGGCCCTTGGGCCGATAGCCTAGTACCAACCTATGGCTGCGGAACCCTTCATCATCTTCCATGCTGACAGGGTATCCCTCAGAACTAACCCATCCTTCATGCCCAAGGTGGTGTCCAGTGTGGCTCTCAACCAATCCATTCATTTGCCCACCTTTTTTCTTAATCCACAGAACAAGGGGGAAAGGATTTTGCACACTCTGGATGTGCACAGACGGATCAGATTCTATCTAGACAGGACTAAATCCTTCAGAAATTATATCAGTTGCTGGTTAGCTTTGCTACAGGGGCAGAAGGCAAAAGCCATTTCCAAACAAACCATCTCCAAATGGATAGCACACTGCATCCACTTCTGTTAACAACATAGAAAGCCTCCCCCGAAGGGGGTCAGGACACATTCCACCAGAGCAGCCTCCACCTCTGCAGCTTTACTCAGAGGAGTCACCACCAGGGACATCCTGGAGGCTGCCACCTGGACATCTGTTCACACTTTTACCAAGCATTACCACCTGCCTCTCGTCTCCAAATCCAGGGCAGGGTTTACCTCTGCAGTCTTGTAAGGCATCCAAGCCAGCCCCTAGTTTCCATGACTGCCTCCACCCATTTCCTTAGCTTTGGGAATCGATCCAAATGTGATGAATGCAACAGTGAAACACGAAGAACAATAGTACAGTTGTGTACACTTACCATAAACATAGAAGTTCGAGTGTAATCACGGTTTCCCTCCCTCCATCCCCCTTTTATTCTCTTGCCTTACAAGGGACATATTGGTATTTATTTTCCACTGGTGGGGATGTTCTTCGTGTTTCACTGTCGCAGTCATCACATTTGAGTTATCTGCTTGCAGTAGCCCTCAGTTGGCCTGATTATCAAAGTCTTGGCTCCTGCATTGGTTGCTGTCTCATCTTCCATGACGTCAGGTCATCAGGGGTGTAAATCATGCAGCCGACGCCATTACATCAGTCTTTCTTGCCGTGCGGTGCCCGAAGCAGAAGCAGTTCGCAAGTGCTGGTCGGCAGACTCCTGAAATTTTCGTTTTTGATTTTCAGAACTGAAGTCTTCAACTAAGCTAAGTACCCCATTGGGGAACCTTCTTCTTGCTCTAAACTGATGTCAGTAAAAGTTAACAATTGTATTTCTTTTGGAAAGCAAATACTTCATAAAGATTTTCATTTGTACTGCATTCCTTGCTTAGGCCCAGACCACAACGTACCTCGCTGTCTGTTTTGTGCCTTATTCAAATCTCAAACTATTCGTCGTCTGTTTATTTACACTTCTAAATATTTTGGTTCTCGGTTCAATTATCCAGATGTTCATCATGTTTCACTGTTGCAGTCATTACAATTGGGTTATCCTGCTGGCAGGCTACCCGCAGTCGGCCCGAGTTCCAAAGTCTAGGTCCGGCGTCGGTTGCTGTCGCCTCCTCCCTGATGTCAGTGCGCTAGGGGTATAAAAGATGCAGCCAATGCCATTCTCTCCAGTCTTTCTTGCCACGTGGTGCCCGAAGCAAAAGCAGTTCGCAAGTGCCGGTCGGCTGATTCTTGAGATTTTCAAATTCGAATTTCAGATCCGAAGTCTTCATTAAAGCTAAGTACCCCGTTAGGGAAACTTTTTTCTTTCTCCAGACCGATGTCAGAAAAAGTTAATAATTGTATTTCTTGTGGGAAGCAAATACCTCATAAGGATTTTCATTCTTACTGTATTCCTTGCCTAGGCCCTGACCACGACGTTGCTAGTTGTCGGTTTTGTGCTAGATTTAACCAACGCACTATTAAGCGTCTGTATGATTTTGCATTTCATTACTTTGGCAGAAGATTCAATTATATAATGCCGTCGGAACAGCCGACTACCGGAGTTTATAAAAAGCGCAAAGAAAAAGAAAAGGACTGGCATCCGAGGTCCAAAACCAAAGAGGCATCCATTAGGCCTGTCGCCGGTTCTCAGTGAGGCGCTTTCGTAGCCCCTGACGCCTGCTACCTCATGGCCACAGGCCGCTTCCAACTCCCACGTGGAGCCGACTAGGCCGCTGGAAACTCAAGGTATTGGACACTCAGAAACTATTCCCTCAGATGGGTCCGGAGCTGCTGAGCAGGCATCGGCTTCTGAAGGTGTTTTCAGGCCTACACAGTTATATGTAAAACCAACTTCAGCTTCAAAGGCAAAGACTAAAGCAGCTCTAAAGACAAAGAAACAAGTACAGCATTCTCCTGGACAGGCCTCCATGCCTAAAAAACAGATGCTTAAAATGGCCGAAGACCCAATTACTTTGATCAGGGGTTCCCATCCCCCTCCTGATAAGAGGCCTAGGCAAGAGAAAGAATATGAATCTTCAGATCAGGTTTCCATTTCCTCTGATTCCTCTTCTGAACAGGAATATCCCCTTTCTCCCTATGAGGATTCTGATGCTGAAGAATCTATCCCTTCAGCCTCTCCTCCTGAGGATTATTCTTTTGGGAAAACCCTGCATACTGTGAGGGAGCATTTCCACTGGGAGAGCCAAGATTACTCAGAATCCAAGAAAAGGCTCAGAGACTTCCTTTTATTACTTCAGCACAGGCCCCTTGCTATTCCTCCTTGTTTTAGACATTGTAGATGTATTTTCAGAGTCCGGTCTGTCTCCTGACTCTTTACCACCAGCTCCTGTTAAGCCAGACTGATAATACAGGGTTCCTGATTCACATAAATTTCTTTACAAAAACCCTGCTGCTGACCCAGAAACTATTTCTCAGGGTCCCAAAGGGGGTCAAGGCTTCCACTGCAAAAAACCCTATCCCCTCTGATAGGGATTCAAGGGCCCTGGATAGATGGGGGAAAAAGATTTATACTTCTGCTACCTTGGCTGTAAGAGCTTTAAATTGTTAGTTTCATATGCTTAAATATCAGCAATATATTATGTCACTGCTTAAACAGAAAATGTTGACAAATTCAGAATGTGCAGAAAACAAAGAAATGCAGGATTTATTGCATGCAGCTGAACAAGTGGGAAAGCATATTTTGCAATGTGGTTTTGATTCTCTAGAGGCCTCCTGCAGGGCCGCAGTTACAGGTTCTGTCATTAGGAGGCATGCTTGGTTAAAAGAGTAGAATCTACCCGATCATGTTAAAGCAAAACTATTAGATGCTCCATTACAACATGATACCTTGTTTGGTGTTAAAGCAGAAGAGGTGTTGAAGAAAATGGAGGACAAAGCTAAATCTATGCAAACAGTGAAGGGTTTCTTACAGGTACACCCTCCCAGATTTAGCAGGAACTGGCCTCCAAAGAATTGGTCCTTTCCAGTGTCAGACAGGCCACAAAGAGGCAGATACAGACGCCCCAGAGGCAGATCACAGCCCCAAGGCTCATACAGGCCTAAACAATGGGGTGCTTCTACCTCCAAAAGTGGAGAGGAAAAATCACAGCCATACAGGAAACGGTCTCAATGACTTCCCCCTGCCAGCACCAAGCACTTATCTTCTGGCAGCTCCTTTGGGGGGAAAACTAGCACTTTTTTTTTCATAAAACTGGCACATGATCACCTAGGACAAATGGGTCTTAAATATCGTATCTCAAGGCTACAGGTTCCACTTTCACACCCTGCCAAGGCCAAACGGTATGCAAGACCTGCCACGCAATCAATGGGCAGAGGCACAAAAACAAGTTTCATCCCTCATGGACATAAGAGCCATTCAGCAAGTACCACAGCAAGAGCAGGGGCAAGGATTTTACTCAAGGCTATTCTTGGTACCCAGAAAGGACAAAGCCTGGAGACCAGTACTGGACCTGTCTATCCTAAACACATTCCTGGATATTCCAAAATTCAAAATGTTAACTCTGCAGCAGCTTCTGCCCATGCTGGGCAAGAAGGCTTGGCTTGTGACTTTAGACCTAAAAGAGGCATACCTGCATGTCCCAATCAGACAATCATGCAGAAGATACCTCAGATTTATAGCTGGCTCAATGCACTACCCTTTGGCTTATCTACTGCACCCAGGGTCTTCATAAAATGCCTGGCACCAGTAATTAGAGGAATACAAATATATCCTTATTTGGACGACTGCCTTATTCAAGTAGAGAACAAGGACATTCTACTACAGCATCTGGCGTTTGTAAAAAGATTACGAACAGGTCTAGGGTACACAGTAAACGAAAAGAAATCAAAACTCGTACCCTTTCTAGAGATAATATTCCTGAGTGCAAGCTTAAATACAACTGCCCAGATGGCTTATCTCATGCCAGACAGACAACTGACTACTTATTTCAAAATGTTGGCAACAAAGACCCAGTTATCTGCAAGAAAAATTCTGCAGGCTTTGGGCTTCATGGCATCCTGCATACTGCTAATTCCATATGCAAGACTGCATATGAGGAAACTTCATTGGTATCTAAAATGTGTTTGGACTCAACATTGCCACAGCTTGGAAACAATTACCCTCATTCCCTGCCTGCAACATGAGTTTCGATGGTGGGCAAAAGCCTGTCGCCTCAACACGGGACAGCCATTCACCTTACCCACAGCCAGGCAGACATTGACAACAGATGCATCAGATTATGCCTGGGGGACCCATATGGCAGGAAGATGTATTCGGGGCACATGGTCCGCAAGTCAAATGCATCTACATGTCAATCAAAAAGAGATTCTAGCTGTTCAGAATGCCCTGACAGCCTTCAAGGATCTACTTCCTCCAGGACAACTACTGATAAAGATGGACAATACTACAGTCATGTGGTACATTAACAAGCAGGGGGGCACACATTCCTACCCCCTCTGCAGACTATCCATGAACTTGTGGGACACAGCACTGACTTACCAAGTACATCTGCAAGCACAATTCCTGCCAGGAAGGATAAATACTCTGGCAGACAAACTAAGCAGAATCCTAATGGATCCGCACGAGTGGAAATTGGATCCACAAGTCTTCAGCATGATGAGGAACTGGGGATGCCCGGACATAGACCTATTTGCCTCCCCTCACAACTGCCAACTACAGAGATTCTGCACAAGGACTTATCACAAGCAAACATGGAAAGTGGATGCTCTGTCTTTCTGCTGGAAAAACTAACAGTATATGCCTTTCCTCCTCTGCCTCTCCTCCCCAAGGTGGTACTCAAGGTCAGACAAGAGAAGCCAAAAATGATACTGATTGCCCCAGACTGGCCCCGCCAGCACTGGTACCTAATCCTAAAGAGCTTGTCTCGATGCTCAGCTTGGACATTACCTCAGATTCCTCACTTATTGACCCAACAAGACAGTCAGATACTGCACAGCCAACTCAGGACCTTAAACCTGGCAGCATTGTGGATAATGTAGCCATTCAAGACACACCTCTCTCTAAAGCAGTGATGGATGTTATTTTGGAGGCCAGGAGGCCTAGCACCAGAAAATCTTATGCAGAAAAATGGAACAGATTCTGTGCCTGGAACCAGGCACAAGGTATTGACATGACTGTTCCAAATATTCCTCAGATTTTGCAATACTTAACTGAGATGCTGGATAAAGGCCTTTCCTTTTCATCAATTAAAATTCATGCCTCTGCCATTTCAGCTCATTACAATACTGAACCACCTATTTTTTCTCATCCATTACTAAGGCAGTACCTCAGAGGGGCTAAAAACATAAGACCTCCAAGGAGAGCACCAATACCTGCATGGGACCTCAACTATGTCTTGGAAAAACTCACACTGTCTCCGTATGAGCCAGCCTCTGCAGCTGATATAAAATTCTTATCCTGGAAAGCAGCTCTGCTCCTAGCAATTACCTCCGCTAGACGAGTCTCAGAGTTACAGGCACTCATGGCTGTGGAACCTTTTATCATTTTCCATCCTGACAGGGTTTCTCTAAGGACAAACCCTACATTTATGCTCAAGGTGGTGTCCAATGTGGCCCTTAACCAAACAATTCATTTGCCTACTTTTTACCCAAACACACAGAATAAGGGTGAGCGACTTCTGCATTCTTTGGACATTCACAGACAGCTACGCTTCTACTTGGACAGAACCAAACCTTTCAGAAAGACTGAACAACTTCTACTGGCATATGCTGCAGGATCACAAGGAAAGCCTATCTCGAAACAGACTATTTCAAAGTGGATAGGCCACTGCATTCGTTTCTGCTATTCACAGCATGGCAAATCAGTGCCTAAGGGCATTAGGCCACATTCAACCAGAGCAGCAGCCACTTCAGCAGCCTTCCTCAGAGTACCACCAACCAAAGACATCTTAGAGGCTGCAACTTGTTACCAAGCACTATCACTTACCTCTCTACTCTAAATCCAGGGCAGGCTTTACCACTGCAGTCCTGCAGGGCCTGATAGCCTCTCCTAATCCTATTTAGCACCAGCCTCCCAACCTTAGCTTTGGGATTCAACCCAATTGTAATGACTGCAAGAGTGAAACACAATTAACATAGTACAGTTGTGTACCTACCATAAATGTAGCTGTTCGAATGTATTCACTGTTGCAGTCCAGGTTACCCTCCCACAAGTCCCCTTTTCCTTGCTGGGACTTATCTGTACTTCTCTATTCTATACAACCTGTGTTGTGCATCTGCTTGTAGATGAAGGAAAAGTTGTTTTTTGTGTGTGCATGCTTATTGGCATAATTTAGCCTACCATTTTAGGGGCACCTGACATCTGGGGCAAGAAAAACTGAAGAAAATGACGTCTGCTGCATCTTTTATACCCCTGGCGCACTGACGTCAGGGAGGAGGCGACAGCAACCGACGCCGGACCTAGACTTTGGAACTCGGGCCGACTGCGGGTAGCCTGCCAGCAGGATAACCCAATTGTAATGACTGCAACAGTGAATACACTCTAACATCTACATTTATGGTAGGTACACAACTGTACTCTGTCGTCGGTAAGCCATCCGACTACCGGCATTCTGAAAAAATACAAAGATAAAGACAGAGACAGGCCGCCTAGGTCCAAAGCTGCAGACGACGCTTCGCCCTAAGCCAGTCACCGGTACTCAGTGAGGCGCTTTTGCAGCCCCTGATACCTGCTACGTCTGATTCGCAGGCCTCTATTAAGACCCATTTGGAGTCCGGTATGCCACGAGATGCTTCAACTGTGGAACCTGCGGATGTCTCTCTACCTTGGATGGGTCTGGAGTGGCTTCTGAGGGTGTATTCAGGCCTACGGACTTGCATATTAAATCGACACCACCTTCTTCTTTAAGACCTAAAGCTCGAACCATGCCTAGAAAACCGACGCCCAGGCCACATGCTCAGGCTTCTATGCCTAAAAAACAAATGGTTAGAATGTCTGAAGACCTTGTAACTTTAATCAGGGGAGAGCCAACCACCCCCTTCTAAGAGACCTAGAACTGCATTTGCTTATGAATCTTCTGACCAGGATTCCGAAATTTCTGTTTCTTCTGATGACCTGGATTTACCCTTATTTGCTTATGAGGATTCTGATGCAGAGGACTCTTATTTCCCTCTGCTTCCCGTCCGGAGAATTTCTCTTTTGGTGAAATCTTGCATACTCTTCGGAAGCATTTTCTGATTCAAAAAAGAGGCTTATGGACTTCTTACTTCTGCCTCAACACAGGCCTTTAGCTATCCCTCCTGTACTAGACATTGTTGATGATGCCTTTTCGGAATCTAGTTTGGCCCCTGATTCTTTGCCTCCTGCTCCCAGAAAACCTGATAGATATTTCAGGGTTCCTGATTCTCACAAGTTCCTATTTAAAAATCCTACTGCGGATCCTGAGACTATTTCACAGGGACCCAAGGGCATTAAAGCTAATACTGCCAAAAACCCTACCCCTTCTGATAGAGACTCCAGGGCACTGGATAGATGGGGTAAGAAGGTATAAACTTCTGCAACCTTGGCCATTAGGGCCTTAAACTGTCAGTTTCATATGTTAAAGTATCAGCAACATATTATTATAAACAGAAAATGATGTTGATTCCTGACTGTGCTGAAAATAAAGATTTACAGGATTTAATGCATTCTGCTGAACAGGTTGGAAAACATACTTTGCAACATGGGTTTGATTCATTAGAGGCCTTTTGCAGGGCTGCTGTCACTGGGTCTGTACTTAGAAGACATGCTTGGCTTAAGGAACAATCTTTACCAGATCATGTTAAAGCTAAACTGTTGGATGCTCCCTTAAATCAGGACCGCCTGTTTGGCAACAAAGCAGAAGTAGTTTTTAAAAAGATGGAGGAGAAAGCTAAATCTATGCAAACTGTTAAAGATTTCCTACAAGTTCAGCCTCCAAGATGTAGTAGGCATTGGCCCTCTAAGAATTGGTCCTTTCCTGCCTCTTCTAGGCCTTCTCAACCCAAACCCAGAACCAGCAGAAGCCCCAGGTTTCATTCCCAGGGTGCGCACAAGACAAAGCAGTGGGGGGTTTCCGCTTCCAAATCTGGGAGTAGTAAGACTACCCCCTATGGAAAGCTGTCTCAGTGACTTGACTTTAAAACTTCCAAGCACTTCTCAACTGACTGCTCCTTTAAGGGGAAAGATTGCTCTACAGGCCAAATACTGGGAACTCATTACCCAGGACAAATGGGGTTTAAGTATAGGATACAGATTTCACTTCCACACGTTACCAACCCCAAACGGTTGGCCAGATCTACCCCCAAATCAATGGGCAGAGGCTCAAAAGCAAGTATGCTCTCTTAAGCATAAAGGCTATTCAGACTGTACCAGAAGAGGAAAAGGGACAAGGTTTTTATTCAAGACTTTTCCTGGTACCCAGAAAAGACAATTCATGGTGTCTTATCCTGGACCTTTCTAACTTGAACACTTTTTTGGTGATTCCAAAATTTAAGATGCTAACTCTTCACCAGCTACTTCCTGTGCTAGGCAAAGATACCTGGTTGGCAACACTGGATTTAAAGGAAGCCTACCTGCATATCCCAATCGGGGAATCTTGCAGAAGATTACCTACGCTTCAAAGCAGGCTACAGGCACGATCAGTTCTCTGCACTGCCCTTTGGCTTATCTGCTGCGCCCAGGGTATTCCCAAAGTGCCTAGCGCCTGTCATTGCATTTTGCAGGCAAAGAAAAATTCAAAAATATACCCATACCTGGACAATTGTCTAACTCGGGCAGAAAGCCAGGACATACTTATGAATCATCTGGCATTTATACAAAAGGTGCTAACTTGTCTGGGGTACTCCATAAACGAAAAGAAGTCTCATCTGGTACCCTGTCAACAAATTGTATTCCTGGGAGCAAGCTTGAAAACAACTTCTCAGATGGCTTTCCTCACGCCAGAGAAACAAATTCATTTGACCACTTACTTCAAACAAGTGGACACAAAGAACCTGCTATCTGCAAGGCAAATTCTACAAGTCTTGGGGTTCATGGCCTCCTGCATTCTACTAATTCCATATGCGCAAGACTGCATATGAGGAAACTACAGTGGTATCTAAAATGCCTATGGTGTCAACATTCTCAGGATCTAGAAGCAATGATTCCTATCATACCTTGCCTACAGCTAGAATTCCTTTGGTGGGCAGATGCCTGCCACCAAAACAAGGGGCTGCCATTCACTCTACCCCCCTGCCGCCCAAACCCTAACAGACGCATCAGACTATGCATGGGGGGCTCACTTGGCAGGTAAGTGCATTCAGGGCAAATGGAACCAAAGTCAAATGCACCTGCATATCAATCAAAAATAAATGTTAGCTGTAGAGAATGCTCTGACAGCCTTCAAGGACCACATTCCTCCAGGACAATTAATGGTAAAGACGAACAACATCACTGTTATGTGGTACATAAACAAGCAGGGGGGACCACCTAGGAGAGCCCCAACTCCAGCCTGGGACCTTAACTTTGCATTGGAAAAACCCACTCTGCCTCCTTTTGAGCCAGCTGCAAGTGCAGAGTTGAAATTTCTTTCTTGGAAAACATCCTTCCTTTTAGCCATCACTTCAGCAAGAAGGGTGTCTGAATTACAGGCCCTCATGACAGTGGAGCCTTTCATCATCTTTCATGCGGACAGGGTGTCCCTCAGAACCAATCCCTCCTTCATGCCCAAGGTAGTATCCAGTGTGGCTCTTAATCAGTCCATTCATTTGCCAACCTTCTTTTCTAATCCACAGAACAAAGGAGAACGTATACTGCACTCCTTAGATGTGCACAGACAACTTAGATATTACTTAGACAGGGCTAAGCCTCTCAGGAAATCAGAGCAGCTTGCTGGTGGCATTTGTTGCAGGGTCCGAGGGGAAGGCCATTTCAAAGCAAACAATTTCTAAATGGATAGGCCACTGCATTTATTTCTGCTATAAGCACCATGGAAAACTTATCCCACAGGGGATAAGACAAAATTCTACCAGGGTTGCATCTACTTCTACAGCCTTTCTCAGAGGTGTCCCTACCAGGGACATCCTAGAAGCTGCTACCTTGAGTTCTGTACATACTTTCACCAAGCATTACCGTTTGCCATTTTTTGTCTAAAGTCCAGGGCTTGTTTTGCTACTGCAGTCTTGCAGGGCCTTATAGCTGGTCCTAATGCTATTTAAATTCCTCCTCCCATCCTTAGCTTTGGGAATCTACCCAAATGTGATGACTGCAACAGTGAAACACTAAGAACATAGTACAGTTGTGTACAATTATCATAAATGTAGATGTTAGAGTGTATTCACTGTTGCAGTCCTGGTTACCCTCCCTCCAGCCCCCTAACTTTTTTGGCTATGCCTCTATTCCCTTTTCACTATATTAAAAGCCTTTTTGGTGTATTTGATTTTTTCTTGGAGGTATAACCTTGTGTGTGTGTGTGTGTGTGTGTGTGTGTGTGTGTGTGTGTGTGTGTGTGTGTGTGTGTGTGTGTGTGTGTGTGTGGATCTGTATAGATATATATCTATATATAGATATATATATATTTAATTGCTTCCCATTAGGGGGAGCACTTGATATCTGGGGCAAGAAAAACTGATGTAATGGTGTCGGCTGAATGCTTTATACCCCTGACGACCTCTCATCATGGAAGATGAGACAGCAACTGACACAGGACCCAAGACTTTGATAATCAGCCTGACTGAGGGCTACTGCAAGCAGATAACCGAAATGTGATCACTGCAACAGTGAATACACGCGAACATCTACATTTATGGTAAGTGTACACAACTGTACTTTCTTCCACCAGAACCTAGCTCCTACTTGGAGTCTCCTGACAGGTTAGGACAAGAAAAACTGATGTAATGGCATCAGCTGCCTTACTTTATACTACTGTCGACTTGACGTCAGTCCTACAGCAACAGACACAGAAATACTCGGTCTCTGGTATTCGGGCCAGCCGAGGGCTACCCTGGCAGGGATAACCCAAATGTAATGACTGCAACAGTGAATATACTCTAACATCTACATTTATTGTAAGTGTACACAACTGTACTTTTAGTTTGGGGTGCCACCAGAGTGGTTTGTTTCTAGGGCTAGTTTCTGGCTTGCTTCTGGTAGGTATAGCAGCCTCTGTGCAGCCACTGACATGGTTGTACTGAGTTTGAGAGCAATTCAGCATAGGCCGCCGGGTTCTCTGGATTTGGAAGGTGTTGGATTTTGAAAGTTCTTAACTGTTACTAGTTTTAATGGGATTATGGAGTTTTTTGATTTTTGAAGGCTATGGCTTTAGGGTCATACCTTACCAAGGAAGTTGAGACATTGGAGAGGGGGGCAGTGTTCTACCATATTTGTAAGCACAAGGTCAGGTATGTTAAGTGGGTGAATTCACTGTTTGGTCAAGGGTGTTTGTATTTAAGAAATCCAGGAATCTGTGTACCTGTAGATTTGAGGCTGTGTGGGATTCCCAGTCTATAAGGTATGCTAGTTATTGATGTATATTGAGACACCTCTCCTTTACCGTTAAAACAAAACAAACACAAACTGCTACAACAAACGCTTCAAAAGCTGAAACTCTTCGAACCCACCCTCTCCTTTAGCCTTTTTTGTGCAGCTACTGGTCTAAAAGTGTGGAAGGCACTAAAACCTTGCACTGCCAGGGTACTCTCTGCCATTTTTAACTGTCTCGTTAACTGCACAGATATCTATTTTCTCAAGTGTGAGGAGGGCTTGAAGGAATGGAGTATTTTATTTAGGCTCCTGATATTGAGCAGTAACACCATGAGGTTCTGTTGAGTTGATTGTGCTATGTCAGTAGGTTTGTCAAAAAGCACTGTGGGGGTTGGATAAAGTTCTAGCCAGTATTTTGAAAGCCCAGAGGGGAGAGATGCAAACTGTCTTTGGCAAAGCAGCATGATCTGTTAACCATGTCCTCCCAAGCTGACAAATATTGGATCCCCTTAGTATGGCACCAGAAAGACAGCCAGTTGTTGAAATTGTTTTTTTTTTTGCTCAGTGTGACCTCGTCCTCTGTGATGGTAATATGCGGCTCAGTGATAGGCTGAGAACATAGTCTGAAAACTCCATAATGTCTCTCTTCATGTAGTCCGGGGGGGGGGGGGTACATCTCAGGTCTTCACACCTACATGGACTATGGTGGAATCATACTGGTACCTGTGGCATAGTGACTTGAGTGCATACATGATTTGAAGGATTCTATCTTTTCCTTGATGTTCATTGTGCATACAGCTGCAGTCATAACAGATGGGTTCTCCTGCCGTCAGGCGGGTCCTCGGTCGGCCGAATTCCAAAGTCTAGGTCCGGCGTCGGTTGTCGTCGCTTCTTCCCTGACGTCAGTGCGACAGGGGTATAAAAGAACCAGCCGACGCCATTTTCGTCAGTCTTTCTTGCCGCGCGGTGCCCGAAGCAGAAGCAGTTCGCAAGTGCCGGTCAGCCAGCTCCTGAAATTACGAAAATTTTGCAACCGAAGTCTTCTTGAAAGCTAAGTACCCCGTTGGGGAAACTTTTCTTGCCTCAGACCGATGTCAGACAAAGTTAATAATTGTATTTCTTATGGGAAGCAAATACCGCATAAGGATTTCCATTCCCTCTGTATTCCTTGTTTAGGCCCAGACCACGACATCTCAGTCTGTCGCTTTTGTGCTATATTCAACAAGCGCACCATTAAGCGTCAGGCGGAGTTCGCCCAGCATTATTTTGGCAAAACATTTAACTATATTATGTCGTCGGATACTCCGACTCCAGTTTTGTCTAAAAAGCGCAAAGATAAGGACCGACGCCACGCCAAAGCCGACTACATGTGGTCCGGTTCTCAGCGAGGCGCCTACGCAGCCCCTGACTACCGATGACACTTCATTGGCGGTGTCTCCTGTGCCCGAGGTCGCAGGCTCCTCGGCCCACACCCCGACTACAGATACCGAAGCCACTCTTGGAGGTGAATCTCAAACTGTGGACAGGTCTACCTCCTCTCAAGGTGTCTTCAGACCTTCCTCTTCTTTTTCCATCAAGGCTTTCACTAAGTCTAAAGCAGCCATGCATTCTAAGAGGCAAGCTACACAGGGCCCATCTCCAGGCCCCATGCCTAAAAAACAGATGCTTAAAATGGCTGAGGATTTAATTACTCTTATCAGGGGTTCTCAACCCCCCCCCCCCGGACAAAAGGCCCAGAGTGGAGGAAGAATCCCCCTCCTCTGATCAGGGCTCCATTATATCAGAGCACTCTGATGAACAGGAACATCCTTACTCCCCTTTTGAAGACTCCGATGCAGTCCATTCCTTCTGTATCCCCCCCAGAGGATTACTCATTTGGGGAAACTTTGCATACCTTAAGGGAACACTTCCACTGGGAAGGCCAAGATTATTCAGATTCCAAGAAAAGGCTTAGGGAATTTCTCTTGCTACCTCAGCACAGGCCTCTGGCTATACCTCCTGTCTTGGACATACTAGATGATGTGTACTGGGAGGCCTGCCTTAACCCGGATTCTCTACCTCCAGCCCCAGTCAAGCCTGACAGGTACTACCGGGTTCCTGAGTCACACCAATTTCTGTACAAAAGCCATGCTGCTGACCCAGAAACTATCTCACAGGGCCCCAAGGGAATTAAGGCCTCCACTGCTAAAAATCCATTACCTTCCGAGAGAGATTCCAGATCCTTAGAAAGGTGGGGAAAAAAGGTATATACCTCGGCTACCTTAACCATGAGGGCACTAAACTGCCAGTTTCATATGCTAAAGTACCAACAGTTTCTGTTATCACAATTGAGAAGTAAAATGTCACAACCTGAACAACCAGACTTGAAGGAGTTGCAGGATTTGATGCATAGTGCAGAACAAGTGGGTAAACCTACCTTACAATGTGGTTTTGATGCTCTAGAGGCCTCATGTAGAGCTGCTGTTACAGGATCAGTCATACGTAGACATGCCTGGCTCAAGGAACAAACCTTACCAGATCATGTCAAAGCTAAATTACTAGATGCCCCTCCACAAAAGGATGTATTATTTGGTGCTAATGCTGAGGAGGTATTAAGGAAAATGGAGGAAAAGGCTAGATCAAAACAAACAGTGAGATTTTCTACAGGTACAGCCCCCACATTTCGGTAGAAATTGGCCTTCCAAAAATTGGTCCTTTCCAGCCACGGACAGATCCCAAAGAGGTAGATACGGGCACCCGAGGGGCAGAGGGCAATCCCAAGGATCGTTTAGAGGCAGACAATGGCAAGCTCCTACACAAAGAGGTGGTGAGGATAATTCGCAGCCATTCATAAAGCAAGCCCAATGACTTTCCCCTTTGCATGCCAAGCAAGCCTCAAATGGTAGCACCCTTAGGCGGAAAACTGGCATTATTTTCAAAAAATTGGCATATTGTCACAAAAGACAAATGGATCCTGGACATTATAAACAGAGGCTACAGATTCCATTTTCACACCCTTCCAAAAATGAGAGGCATGCCAAACCTGCCACACAATCAAAGGGCAGAGGCACAAAGACAAATTTCAGATCTCATAGACATGAAAGCTATTCAAGAGGTACCTACTCACGAACAAGGTCAAGGTTTTTATTCCAGACTATTCCTGGTACCCAGGAAGGGAAAAGATTGGAGACCTATTTTGGACCTATCCATCCTAAACACATTTTTACTCGTACCAAAATTCAAGATGCTCACTCTACAGCAGCTTCTTCCCATGCTGGGCAAGGAGTCTTGGCTGGTAACATTGGACCTCAAGGAGGCATACCTGCATGTCCCAATCAGACAAAATTGCAGAAGATAACTCAGATTTCCTGCAGCTTCAACCCATTATCAATTCTCTGCATTGCCCTTTGGCTTATCTACTGCGCCCAGAGTATTCACGAAATGCCTGGCATCAGTAATTGCCTACTGCAGACTTCAAGGGATACAAATATACCCCTATTTGGACGATTGCCTGATCCAAGCGGACAGCAAGCACATACTTCTGAAACATCTGGCTTATGTAATAATGTTGTTGAATTATCTGGGATACACAGTCAACAAAAAGAAATCAAGGCTAACACCCTCTCGGAAAATAATTTTCCTGGGTGCCAACTTGGACACAAACACCCATATGGCCTACCTCACGCCAGAGAAGCAGGGGCAACTAACTTAATACTTCAGAACACTAGCAAATTTCACCAGGCTGACTGCAAGGAAAATCCTGCAGGCTCTGGGATTCATGGCATCTTGCATCTTACTAATCCCATGTGCAAAGCTGCATATGAGGAAACTTCAATGGTACCTAAAAAACCTATGGTCTCAACACAGCCACAGTTTGGAAACAATAATACCACTAATTCCATGTCTTCAAAAGGAATTTCTGTGGTGTGCTCAAGCATGCCAAACAAACACAGGTCTCCCATTCAGCAAGCCTCAAGCAAATCAAGTCATCACAACAGACGCCTCGGACTACGCCTGGGGGGCACACATGACAGATCGGTGCATTCAGGGCAAATGGTCCCAAAAAGAAAAGCACCTTCACATCAATCAAAAGGAAATGCTAGCAGTAATAAATGCTATTATAGCTTTCAAAGACCTTCTGCAACTAGGTCAACTATTGATAAGGACGGACAACACCACAGTAATGTGGTACATAAACAAACAGGGAAGAACCCATTCATACCCCCTATGCAGGCTGGCCATGTCACTTTGGAACATGGCTCTGGACTTACAAATCGAACTTCAAGCACAGTATTTGCCAGGCAAGGAAAACACGCTGGCAGACAACCTAAGCAGAAATATGACAGATCCACACGAATGGAAGTTGCATCCTCAAGTTGTTACAGAGATAATTCAAGCATGGGGAAGGCCAGACATAGATCTCTTTGCCTCCCACAAAAATCACCAATTGACAAAATTCTGCTCAAGGATTTTCCATCCAAAGGCCTGGAGAGTGGATGCTCTCTCTTTCAGTTGGACATCAATGACAGTTTATGCCTTCCCACCTCTTCCTCTGCTGCCCAAAGTTCTATTAAAAACCAGAGCAGACAGACCAAAGATGATCCTCATTGCTCCAGACTGGCCAAGACAACACTGGTACCCACTCCTGAGGAGCCTGACGCATTCCCCACCATGGACCCTGCCTCTAATGCCTCTTCTTCTGACTCAGCACAGCTTCAAAACTCTTCACAGTCAGCTAAAAACACTCAATCTAGCCACATGGAAGATTCCTTAGCATCACAACAGACCCTACTCTCCAAGGAGGTGCAGGATGTCATTTTGGAGGCCAGAAGGCCGTCCACTAGAAAAGCTTACTCTGCAAAATGGAAACGGTTTTGTGTCTGGAATGAGAAAAAGGGCCAGGATCCTGGAAAACTGAATTTACCTCAAATATTACAGTATCTAGCTGAGCTACTAAGCAGTGGACTTTCATTCTCCTCCATCAAAATCCATGCTTCAGCCATTTCTGCAGAATACAACACTGATCCACCTTTATTCTCTCACCCTCTCTTAAGACAGTTCCTCAGAGGGGCTAAGAATCTAAAACCCCCAAGGAAACAACCAATACCTGCTTGGGATCTCAATTTCATTCTAGAAAAGCTGACCTTGCCTCCTTTTGAGCCAGCGGCCTCAACAGATTTGCAATATTTGTCATGGAAAACAGCTTTCCTTCTGGCTATTACCTCAGCTCGTAGGGTATCGGAACTACAAGCTCTCATGGCTGTGCAGCCTTTTATCATCTTCCATCAGGACAGAGTTTCCTTACGAACCAACCTGTCCTTTATGCCAAAAGTGGTATCCAGGGTAGCTTTGAATCAGGCTATACACTTACCTACCTTTTACCCTAATCCTCAAAACAAAGGGGCGAGATTACTACATTCCTTGGACATCCACAGACAACTGCGTTATTATTTGGACAGAACAAAGCCTTTCAGAAAATCAGAACATCTCTTTGTGTCCTATGCTATAGGAGCTCAAGGGAAGCCAATTTCCAAACAGACAATCTCAAAATGGATAGCCCACTGCATACGCTTTTGTTATTCTTTTCATGGCAAAACTGTACCTACAGGCATCAGATCTCACTCCACAAGGGCCACGGCTACCTCTGCAGCTTTTCTCAGAGGAGTTCCTACCAAAGATATTTTGGAAGCAGCCACTTGGAGTTCTTTGCATACCTTCTCCAAGCACTACCACCTTCCATTATACTCCAAATCTAGAGCGGGCTTTGCCACTGCAGTCTTGCAGGGCATTCTGGCTCCTCCTAGTTCCACCTAGTGCCTACCACCCCCTTCTTAGCTTTGGGATTCTACCCATCTGTTATGACTGCAGCTGTATGCACGATGAACATAGTACAGTTTTGTACCTACCATAATTGTAGATGTTCGAGTGCTAATACAGCTGCAGTCCAGGTTTCCCTCCCTCCTTCCCCTCTTGGGACAGGCCTATTGGCTAACACCTCCTCCAGCAACCTGTTTGGGGTATTCATTCATGATGTATTTGCTTGCACTATTGTATTTTGATTATATGGCATTGCTTTATTACACAAATTTATGTATTGCCTTCCTTCTGGGGGCACCTGACATCTGGGGCAAGAAAAACTGAAGAAAATGGCGTCTGCTGGTTCTTTTATACCCCTGTCGCACTGACGTCAGGGAAGAAGCGACGACAACCGACGCCGGACCTAGACTTTGGAATTCGGCCGACCGAGGACCGGCCTGACGGCAGGAGAACCCATCTGTTATGACTGCAGCTGTATTAGCACTCTAACATCTACATTTATGGTAGGTACAAAACTGTACTTTCAGCCTGGTTAGAGGGGCATCAGTGTGTCTTACAGTGGAGTCCCCTATGACTAGAGTCCTAAGAAGTGGGTTTGCTTGCCTTAGGGGCTTAGTGTTTGGGTTACCACTGAGAGAGACCAGTATGTGTGGTGTTAGGTGGTGTTTTTTTTCTGAGTGCCTTTTGGGCTTGCTGAGGTATAGCTTTAACAGGTAATCTATTCAATCTTTGTTGTTTAGGAATTCTGCTTTTAAGTACCTCAGCATATGTTAGTCTGTGTGTGTGTTGTACTACATGAGGTGGGTGTTATGTACGTGGTTTCAACAACCTGATGTGCACTTGTATGCAAGAGTTTAGATTCCAATGTCATTGTGTAAGTACACCTCTCCCATACTGTTCTTTAAGGATTTAAGATTGACTTTATCTCATCAATTTTGAATCCCCAGAGCGTGTTGAATGTCTTTTCAGTAGTGAATGGAACATACCAGTGCACAGTCAGGGAGCCCCATTTCAGATCAGGACACATCAAGTTACAGTCACCATGGTGGCATCTTCTTTGGGGGAGGAGCACTGTATGAGTATACTGCCCAAGGTGCTTGGACATCATTGACTTGGAAATGAAAGCATTTGTTTTCTAAACCCTGGTTGCTTCTCAGGACTATTTAACATGCACATATGCAGGGTGTAGTCTCGTCATTTGGACAATATAATTGTCTGGTATGTTAACAAAAAAGGGAAATACATTCCTGCCATGTGCTGGAAGACAGGAAATGGCAGTTGGTCAGCAGCTCACACCACCTTTTAGTAGTGACACATTACAGGGGAAGTTGGTTCTTTAACAGGCAGGTATGACCCTAACCCTGAGTAGCATCCTGCCATCACCCAGAATGATACCACAGTACAAGGACAAAATGATTGACTTCAACAATTGGCTAAGCTTCTGGTGTCATTCTAAGGGGATCCAGTATTTGTCTGCCTGGGACGACATGATCGACAGTCCATGATGCTTTGCCAGAGATGGCCTGCATCTGTCGCCCTTAGGATTCCGGATACTGACTAAGGCTTTTGCCACCCCTGTAGTGCCTTTATTAGACAAGGTTCAAATGACAAAATCACCACCATACCGGTACAAGCGTGCAAAATTTGAGGGTAATGCTACTCAATGCTAGAAGTCTAAACCTCAAAATGCACTCACTCGAGGCACTCCTTAAAATGGAGAACATTGACATCTGTGCAGTGACAGAGACCTGGTTCAAAGCTCCAGAGAGCACCCCTGCATTACCAGGCTTCAATTCATACCACACCTTTCGGCCACCTAACCCAGAAAAAAGCACTAAAGGCGGAGGCGTGTCCATATTCATTAAGGATATCCACACCTCCAGGCTAGTTGCACAGCATAATGCATCCGAGATTATCCAAGTGCAACTAACTCTGGGCAAGACTGCAGTCCAAATTATAGCTTGCTACAGACCCCCCACCATGCCCCAGGATTCACACTCCTCCTTTCTTGATACACTGGAAAGTATTAGGGTACAACCCAACACCCTAATAATGGGCGATTTCAACTACCCCACCATTAACTGGGAAAACTACTCATGTACCAACTTTTGCTCAACATTTTCTAGAATTCATAAATTCCAACGCCTTGGATCAACTTATTCACACCCCCACCAGGGGCAGCAATATCCTAGACCTGGTCATCACCAACATGCGAAACCGGTGTTCCACACCAGAGGTCAATTCCTCGTTGGTCAGATCCAACCACAAGCTAATCAGCCTAGACATCCACATCCCACCCCCAGCCCCAATTAGGGAAAGCATCGTAAAAAACTTCTCAAAAGCCAACTTCACATTTAAGACAGAAGTGGCAAACTTCATGACACCCATGCAGACGGACAATAGAGGTATGACTGCCGAATCCTACACAAATGCACTTTATAAGCACTTACACGAGTGCATGGATCATGCTATCCCTAATAGAACCAAGATGTTATCCTCCAAAAAAAGGAAGCCAATCTGGTGGTCCTCTGCCATAAACAAACTCTACAACAGAAGAAAGAAACTGTTGCAAAAAAGAGTAAAATCCCATGACCGGAGGAACTCCCTGGTCAACCTCAGTAAGAAGTTGAGATCCCTCATAAAATCCTCCAAAGCTAGTTACGAAAACAAAATTGCCACTGACTCTAAAGACAACCACAAAGCAATCTATAGCTATGTCAAGAATCTAAATGGGAACACTCAGATCTGCTCCGAGTTACAGCATAATGGCACTAAATATACAGAACCAACTGATATTGCCAACATCCTAGCAGATAGGTTCAGTGCTATCTTTACCCCCCTCTCACCCCCTAGAGGGCCCATCTCTATACTGGAATAATGCAAAGTTCCTATAATCATGGCTGCACAGGTAAAAAACACACTCTCCAAAGCCAAGAACACAGCATCCATGGGACCTGACAATATCCCAGGCTGCTTTCTACACGAACTACAGAATGAACTGGCACCCCACCTAAGTACCATGTTCAATCATAGCCTCACCTCAGGCTTTGTACCCACTGAATGGCGCACCGCGACAGTTATCCCACTCCACAAAGGGGGAGCCACGACGGACCCCGGGAACTACCGCCCCATTAGCCTGATGAGCCTGGTCTGCAAGGTGATGGAACGTATCATCATGGAACTCATAAACAAAGACATTGGTAATCTCCAAACTCTGGACCTTACCCAGTTTGGATTTGTAAAAGGCAGATCATGTCTCCTAAACCTGATTGACTTCTTTGAAGCAGTCACCAAAGCCATAGATGATGGTAAAATGGTTCACACAGCTTATCTAGATCTCGCCAAGGCTTTCAACACCATCCCCCACTCTGGAATTATAGATAAGCTCACTAAACTAGGTATAAATCCCTATGTCATAAGATGGGTTGCCGACTGGCTCACGGACAGAACCCACACTGTGAAAGTAGCGGATTCCAAATCCAACATCAGACCAGTGACAAGTGGTGTACCACAGGGTTCAGTCCTGGGTCCTCTCCTGTTTGGTATCTACTTCTCTGAAGTGCAGGCCAACACAGAATGTCTTTATTAACAAAGTTTGCAGATGACTGCAAACTAGGAGCCATAATCGAAACTCCTAACGATGTGGACAAACTACAAAAGGGCCTCACTGAGACAGATTCCTGGTGTCAAAGCCATGGCCTGAAGCTCAATGCCAAAAAGTGTATTGTCATCCCCTTTGGTAAAAACTCTGTACCCATGAACTACCACATAGCTGGTAGTCTACTTAATGCCGAAAATGTGATGAGACCTTGGGACACAGGTGGACAGTAGTCTCTCCTTTGATAATCACATCGCCACAGTGGTCAGGAAATCCTTCTATGTGGCTCATCTCCTCACAAAAGGATTCTCATCCAGAAAAAAAGAGGTCATTGTTCCCCTCTACTCATCACTCATTAGACCCATTATAGAGTACAACGCCCCTTTTGGTATGTACCTCACAAGACATCTACAACAACTGGAAAGACCACAGAAATACCTCACAAAGAGGATTACTAGCCTCAAACAGATGCCCTATGCAGACCGTCTCAAAAAACTACAGCTTTACTCCATCGCATATCGCCTACTCAGGGCGATCTCTGCCTAACATACAAAGCTATGTCAAACCCAGAGCTGTTGGACATGCTCCACTTAAAGAAATCCCAATCCCTCCGAGCTACACGCTCTAGGGACCTTAACCTTGTCACCACAATAAACAGAACATGCTGGAGGGATAGATTCCTGTCCCAGAGACTTCCCATACTCTGGAACAGACTACCTATCTATGTCAAACAGAGCTCCTCATTTGCACTCTTCAAGAAAAATCTTGATGATTGGATGGGAAATGGGAAATTCACCCCGGGGATCACTTCTGTGGCTCTGCTCGACAGGGGCATAGGAAAATAATTTTCTTGGGTGGCGAAAGCCAGGGTACATTTTTTGGCTAGGCTTGTATGGGCCCTAGGGCTGATAGCCTAGTACCTACCTATGAACAGACACTGTAATGTGTTGCACTCTCCTTTTACTTCTGCGTGTGGGTGGTATGTTTGCTTTCCCAACAGTTATTCAATGTCTTGACTACTTTTCTTTAGCATAATAGTAAAAAAATAAATATTCGTAATAGAAGAACATGACTGACTGATGCATTACAAAATAGCTTGAAGATTACAGTCAAAGCTTATAAGCCTTCCCTTGCAGTCAAATGTCTGATTAGCTTGTCAGCAGTACTTCATAAATAAAAATAAAACGTACATATTCATATGTATGTGTGTGCATATGTATGGTAGTTGCACATTGTGCATGTGTGAGAAGAATGGTAAGATGAGATTTGGGTATCACTGAAACTGTAAATGTCAACATGTTATAATCGTGACAATCAAACCTGTAAATCTGTTACTCTCCTGGGATATCAGAAGAGAGAGGGAGGCACGAGTCTGATTGCATCCATCATTCAGCATAGGTTTAATTTATGTATGTATGTGCATATGCATTTACAGTCAGAGTGATGTACCCACTAGACTAGACCCTGTGCGAGTTCTCACTTCATGCTTCTAGAATTCTATCTAGAATTCGTGCATACCTGTTGCCAGACCTTTACACTTCAGACTTCTGGTTGCAAGTGCTGGAGCCCTAGGAATTCCTCATATAGTTTTGCTGTAGGATTTTGTCAGTACTATACCCAACACACACACACCAAGACACTGTCAGCTACTCACTTCCACTCTTTGTCAGCAGACTCCTGTAGCACCCACTCTGCTAGTCAGATATGGTTCTGCTTGGGAGTATAACAGGAGATGTAGCCTGACTTCTGTTGTGCAACTGGCTGTTGCATCCTTGTTTTTTTTTTTTTGTTTTTTTTTCCAAGTGTTACTTTTTAAAAATTTGTTTGTAGTGCTCATTGTTCTCTGCTTAAAAGAAACAAGCCCTTGTACCTTGTTCTGTTCTTGTACATTGTGTACAGAGGTTGGTTACTAAATAATGCAGTGTGCCACATTTGTCTTAAGCCCTGCTTGTGTTGACCTGCATGACTAGAGTTGTGATTTTCCCCCTTCATTGTGTAACTGCAGGCCTGATGAGCTCCTGTTTCAAAAGGATTCGTAACATGAGGATGTTCCAAGTTCATCTGCAGCAAGGTATTTTTTAGTTGTCAGGTTTGTCTGTAGCACTGTAGTTAGAGTTGACCTAAAAGGCATTTAGTGTGCACCTTTTACTTTGGACCCTCCTATGACTGCAGCTGTTACACCTTTTTGGTCACTGCCATGTTGTTGCTTCATGTGGTTCTTCTGTTTAGTCCCCAAGACTCCCTAGATGGAGTTCCAACTTTCCTTGTTGCATATCTAATGTCATAAGGTTGCTGTAAGGATCTGTGATAAGTCATTTTATATAAAATCTCTGTGGTGATATTCCTTCTGTACTTTTATGTTTTTATTATGATGGCTTTCTCAGCACCCATAATGCCACCAGGGGCAGTTAAGGATTACTGAACTAGTCTACTTCTATAAAATACAGTTACCAAATTTTATTGTTATACCCAACAGGTAAGAAGCATAAAATGTCCAGTTTATAATATTTTAACCCTTTTTGTGTTTTGTTTGGCATTTTTTTCAGATTTGTACGAGTACTGCATTAGGGAAGGATATGCTGATAAAAACTTAATCGCTAAGTGGAAGAAGCAGGGTTATGAGAACTTGTGCTGTCTCCGCTGCATCCAGACCCGTGACACCAACTTTGGAACAAACTGTATCTGCAGAGTTCCCAAAAGCAAGCTGGAGGTTGTAAGTAGAATTTTATCTTTTCTGTGGCTCAAGTATTTATGAGATCATTTCTCAGAAAAAAATTGTAGAGGCTGAAGGTGGGGGGGCTTTGTAGGTATTTTTTCCCCTCCCATACCAACCCGGCAGCAATCTGGAAGACTTCATATCTCTTCCTAAGAGGATTAGACTGTGGGAGTCCCAGGGAGTGTGAGCAGTATAAGAGGGAATCTTTCTCCATGTACACTTTTTCACACTCCTCTGATATTGTAGCAGAGCCTTCACCTTTTGTGGAAGTGCATGTATGCATATAATTGAATACTGTACAGAATGCTGCATACTGCATTGCAGTGGTGGCCATTTGGTAAAACCACTGACTAAATGGCAAAAGTTCTTGGAAATCTGTGTGGTAGGAGGAGAGTGGAAATGAGTTGAAGGGTAGGTTATTTGCCTGGTAATATATCCTGAAGAGACTGAAATCAGATTGCTATAATTGTAATGTAACTTCTCTAAAAGAGAACAGACCTGATCCATTTTAAATTAAAAATTTTCTAGGCAGATATTAAGTCAGAGCATTTTAGTAACCTTTGGTTTTGGGAGAAGGGTTTAAGCAGTACATTTCATAGTAATTGTCTCAGTAGTGCTGCCTTTGTGCCGTGTGGGTAGGTCTTTTTAGATGCTTATACCTTAACAGTTTTAATGATTATTTTAAAAATGTGTATAAAATGCATGATTTCGCCTTTGGTTGCAGTAATAATAGGTTCCAAATGGAAATGGTATTGTAGATTGCCTTTGCTGTGAAGACATTTGGTTTCCTAGACTGCATGTCTTCTGGAAGGTCATTTTTCTTTTTGGTACCAACTTTAAATGTTTTCCAAGCTTTAAAGTTAGTTGGTAGAAAGCTACAGTGTGGCGCAGTAAGTTCACTGCCTCATGAAACCAAGCAAAATGGTTAATAATGTAAGTATCGTGGTACTGAACTCAAAAGTAATGAGTAAAGCGCATGGCATAAAAGCATTGGAGAGAAAATGTTGAGGGAAGGAACAGAGGACTGAGATGATTTTAGCACCACCAAGTTTTCTACCCTCTCTTCCAACTTTTGCCCACTTGGCAATCTTTGTACCATCGCTGGTGCACTCCCTTCTCTCTAACCGCTGTGGTAATCTTCTAGTACCATTGTTGGTATTTTATTCTGTTACTTTCTGCCTGTGTGTATAATATTAACATTGTTTTTTTTGTTGTTGCTTTGATTATATTGGATTTGACATGTCTGGGGAAAAAAGGGCACTTTATGCTTCAAACAATGCCTGAAGTGTGGGAGAAAAATGCCGAATAGTGACACTCATGATGACTGTGTGTATTGTTTGGGAGTGCCTCATCTCTCTGTCCAACTGCCTTGCTCTGTTTGTCAGGGATTTAGTTCCTGTACTTTGAACGAAAGAATAAATTGATTCTAAAGGGTCTTCTTAAATCCCCCTTTTTTCAGTGGCTCTCTCTGTGTCGGAGGGTTTGCCCCCTCCTAGGAAAGAGAAAGAAGCCGCATTCCGTTCCCTCCTCACCCTCTGGTGAGAGAGAGAGACGACCTAAACCCAAACGTGAGAAACTTTATGTACCGGACCAGAAGCCAGCTTCTATGGCAGCGATTTTGGTACCATCCACTACAATTGTGTCAGTGCCTCTTTTGGCACCGACAACGTCTGTGGTACTGGCTATGACCAAAATTCAGATTTTGACCTCTACTCCGATCTCAGCACTGAGCCTTCTTATGGTTCCACTAGCTCAGGTGGACACTTCTCCCTCGATCATCTCAACATTGGAGACGGTGGTGCCATTAGACACTCTAGTACGGACCCGATATTCCCCGTCTGTGGCCCCCTCCTTGGGGCAGGTATATAGCCCCTTCCTAGAGCGTCCAGAGTCCCCTTTGAGGATTTATACGAGATCCACAAGGAGCCTCTCCAAGCTAGATGTGGTGCGCATTGTGGACCAGCTGCTGACAGCCAGGGGGATTCCTTCAGATTCAAAAACCCAATTCCTTTTTGGACTTGGAAATACTGCTTCACAGACTCCATCTTACTCTCCTCCTTCGACTTCCTTGCAGGTTTTGAAGCCCATGACACAGACGCCTCTCTCTGCACCCTAAGCTTCGGTGCCAATAGTGGATCTCACTTTGGCCCTGGAGTCGACCCTTTGGCTCCTTCGGAACCAAGTCTTCCTCAGACCCGGGATTGGAATACAGGCTCCTTGGTACAGAGTTCGGTGCAGACCCTGTCTACAGTACCATTCACTGTGCCAGAAACCCTGTCTGTACCGATCCAGCTTAGGGCTCCATTCCTGGAAGCGGGCTCAATGGAGCAGAGTGTGACCCTGGTTCCAAGATTGTCCTTCTCTGTTCCAGGCTCCCACCCCTCTTCTGGTGGCCCTGCATTCCAGGCAATGGAGAGGGCCAATAACTCTGTAGGCAAGCCTATGGCCTCAGACCCCCAAACTTGTCCTCCCCCTGAGCTGCAGCTGTCACAGGCCACCATTCCAGGACATCGAACACGGGAGCCCCAGGAGACCCTGTTGCATGGTGCCCTTTCCTCTGGGTCCTCCTCAGAAGCTCCCACTGAGGAAGTTCCAAGGAAGAAATCGTGCAAGAGGAAGCACGTGGACTCCACTGAGGAGTCCATTACAGATGATATGGATTACGATGAAGGGGAAGGGTCCCCACGATCACCCCCCTGAAGATGTCTCCTTCGGAGACATCCTTGAGATCTTGAAACAGAAGGGTGATTGGAAGCCCAAAAAACATTCCTCCGAGGAATCCGTTCTGCAGGCTTTTCGTGTTCGACCATCTACCTCTTGGGTGACCCCACCTGCAGACGAGCTTGTGGTGCAGCATGCCTGAAGGAACCTTGATGCTATTGAGGCAATCCCAAGAAGACCGGACAAGATTCTCTCTCCCCCTGAAGAAAATCCACATTGCTCAAAAGGTTTACCAGTAGATGCAATGGCGGTGGTGGCGACAAAGAAAGAGCTCGCGAGGAGAACCACACTGTTCACACACCTAACAGAGTCCCAAGCAGTGGACAGAATGGGGAAGTGGGTATTTGCTTCATCGACTTTTGCAATTTGGTCCTTGAACTACCTGGCACATTTCACCAGACTCTAGAGAGACCACATCTCCAAACTCTCTGGTACTGTATCAGGACAGGTGTCTGACGAGGTAAATGACAAGGTAGCCTTGCAGCCAGCAACTCTAGAATAAATATCAAATTCGTCCAGGCGGCTAATTTCACATGCAACCGCAGGGGCGGCAAGGGCTGTGGGTTCAGGTGTAGTTATGAGATATCACGCCTGGATGCGCCTTCGTTGGATCCTTTTAAGTCTGTATTCCTTCCTTCCTTAACGCTTCCAGTGGAAGCAATCTTCCCTGTTTGGCCCTAAAATGGACACGCTAGCCAGGTGGGAGCAGGATGGTAAGACCCTGTCTGCTGTTGGTGTACGTTTCTCCGCTCCTCAGCGCTTTTTCCAGAAACCAGAGAAGTGGGAAATTGTGGCACCAAAGTCTCAGGGTCATTTTCATGACATGCGTAGCGAGTTCACTCACAGAGGCAGAGGGGGCAACTATTCCGGAAGATGCCTCTACAGAGGCAGAGGGGGTCCGCGTAATCAGGGTTCCAGAGATTTTCTCTGGACAACCGTATCAGAGCTCCTGAAGAGCGGCCAAATTGCTTTCCTCTGGAAGCAGTCAAGGGACATCTTTCTCTGCATCCCAGTGCCTGGCTATTAATTGTCACCAATTCTTGGGTGCAGAAGATAACCAGAGGTTACCAAATTCTATTTGATTCCTACCCAAATCCACCAAAACGAATTCCCGACATTCCACCCAGTCTAAGGGAAGAAGCAGCTCTACAGAAAGAAAAGCTGTATCTAAAAAGAATCATCCAAAAAGTCCCACCAGACCAGATCAGATCCGGATTCTACTAAAGATTCTTTTTGGCGCCAAAAAAGACAGGGGACTGGAGACCAATTTTGGACCTCAGCTGTTTAAACAAGTTAGTCATCCAGACAAAATTCTGGATGGTCACAGTTTAGTCCACTCTCCCCTTTCTGGAGGAAGGTGATTGGATGTGCCCGATAGACCTTCAGGATGCGTATTACCACATTAAAATGAACAAACGCTCCAGAAGGTTCCTTTGCTTCTGGCTGGGAGCCAATCATTACCAGTTCCGCACTCTGCCCTTTGGACTCTACACCCCCAGAGTGTTCACCAAATGCATGGCAGCAGTGACAGCACACTTGAGACTACAAGGATTCTGGGTGTTTCCATACTTAGACGATTGGCTCCTCACCATGCATCTACTGGTAACAGCCTTGTTCTACACCCTCTCTTTAGCAAATTTTCTGGGAATCTCTACAAACTGGGAGAAGTCCAATCTGACTCAAACCCAATCTTGTGAATTTCAGTACCCGTTCTTGCTTAATCTCTATCCCGGATCACAGGCTACGAAGACTAAGAGTCCAAGTGATACTCTGCAACAACTTGGTTTCAGCTCGAGAGGTCCTGCAGCTGTTAGGGTCAATGGCAGCATTAATATCAATAGTACCCCTTGCCACGAAGACTAAGGATCCAGCTACCAGTGATACTCTGCCACAGCATGGTTTCAGCTCAAGAGGTCCTGCAGCTGTTTGGGTCAATGGTAGCATAAATATCGATAGTACCCCTTGCAAGGCTTCACATGAGACACCTACAATGGCTTTTGTTAACCCAGTGGTATCCAAACCCACCACCCTTTGTCCTTCCAGATTCAAATAACAAGTTGATGCAAGCAAGACCTATCTTTGTGGATGAAGTCAGACAGAACTTTGGAGCAGATCCTTCCACCCCTCTCGGCCCAGCGCCATTGTGACCACGGATGCTTCCCTCATGGGGGGGGATTTTGAGAGAATAGCAGTCCAAGGCACATGGTCCTATTTTTAGAGTTCAATCTGCATATAAACGTTCTAGAACTGAGGGCAGTACTTTTGGGGTTGCAAGCATTTCAATCTGCCCTTCCTTTGGAAACAATTGCTATCCAATCGGACAATGTCATTAGTTTGGTATATCAACAAACTAGGAGGAATAGAGTCCTACCCCCTATGTCGAGAGGCCATGAGAGTTTGGCAATAGCTTCCAACCGCTTTCTGATAGCCAAGGGCGCCCGCAGGCAGGTGCAAGGGGGTGCACTTGCACCCCCCTGGAATCGGCTAGTTAATTTCAAAGAAAGTTTTTTTTTTTTTTTTTTTTTTACGTGCGTTCTTCTTTAAGAAGAAAAGTCCTAACAGGACAGTCGCGGGTGTGCTGACATCATCGTCGCTAAGTTTGTGAGCGGGAACAGATGGGTTTGCAAGCAGGACCTGATAGCAATCGCTAAGTTTGTGAGCGGGAACTCACACGGGTTTACAAGCAGCCAGGAGCGAAACGGAATAGCACGCAGGAGTAAACGGACGGAAGATGTGGGACACTTTCAGGACTGTATGTTACAAGGGATCAGCATACTTGTGAATGGTTAATGAAGTTCTTGTATTGTATACCTACTGATTGCAACTTGTATACACTGTTCCATTTTACACCATGCTATACTGGGTGCATTTTAAGATGCCATATAGTTATTTGTCAGTCTGCTTTGGGGACATGCTTTACTTGGCTGTCCATAAGAAAAGGCCTTTAACTCAGTAAGATCCATCCAATCCACATAATGAAAGAAATAAGTAAATTAACTAAGTGTAGTTTCATACTAATTCTTTAAAACAAAAGTATTTTAAAATATGTAGGCGCAATTTAATGTTTTCTGAAGTTCTGATTAATAACATTTAGAAGAATGGGGGATCGGTTATTTGAGTGATTTAATTTTATAGAAATAACAGCTGGTCCACAGAAGGAGAGCTGCAATCATTAATACCAAGGCCATGTTATTACAGTGTGGAATGACTTTTATGTTCTTAGTATCAAAGATGTTTATTACTCTATGCTACAAGCGATGTGTGTGTGTGTGTGTGTGTGTGTGTGTGTGTGTGTGTGTGTGTGTGTGTGTGTGTGTGTGTGTGTGTGTATACACTATACAGACAGCTAGAAAATAGCTACCTTTGCCAAATGCCACGCTTCTTCCATGTAACACACTTTCTTTATATATATATATATATATATATATATATATATATGGGTCACCCAACATTGAGTGAATTTTACTTTTGTTGACCTCTATTGTCTCTTTGGTCAACATATACAGATGATCTACAGATGTGCGAGACTGAGAGTCCCCAAATATGCCCTTTCCCCAGGGATTGTGTGATCGTGGAGTTAGTGTGTTTATATATATATATATATATATATATATATATATATATATATATAAAATTAGCAAGGGTTGTAGAAGGTGCATTATTATGTTTAATCTCAGAGCATGTGCTGAAGGGTGTCAACTTGTTAAGGTGTTTTTGTTGATACAAGTGTATTTACATTAAGCATGTTGACACTTCCATGGAGTATTTGTAGTAGTGCTCTAAACACATACACACCTCTACCATAGAGGTGTGTGTGTGTGTGTGTGTGTGTGTGTGTGTGTGTGTGTGTGTGTGTGTGTGTGTGTGTGTGTGTGTGTGTGTGTGTGTGTGTGTGTGTGTGAAATGCCCCAGGTGTACATGGTGGTGGGTAAGAGAATAAGGCTTGAACCCTGTACCTTGGGCCCAACTGGTAAGAGCCTAAATTCCCTACCCACCACCATTTGTAAAAATGTTGCAGGATTTTCCTTCATACTTTTTCTGTTCCTCATAAAATCTGTGGTTTCTGCATTTGTGTCCTTGTTGCCTAACAGCTACACGTTCTCTGGTTTTATTCTTGGCTGTCTGGAGTGTTTCTCCCTGGGCCTCTGCTAAAAATTAGCTTTTTTTTTTCAAAGTCAGACTTTCCTGGTTAACAAAAGTTAAAAAAAAATAGACGCACTTCAATATCAGACTTCATATTCTTCAGAAAGTGCATGGTAACAAAAGCTTTTATTCTAGCAATTTTCTAAGTGTACAAGATGGATATTTGAAATGTATCCCTGTGTTTGGGACTGTATTCCCCCCATTATTGGCTTCGTCCAGGTTTTGTGCTAGGGTTGAGGGTTATGGTAAGAACTGAATTCACTGAATATGTTTGGGGGCTGTATTCACCCAGTATTGGCTTTGTTCAGGTATTTATTGGCTTCATCCAGGTTTTTTGCTAATGTTGAGAGCTATGGTAAGAACTGATTTCACTGAATATGTTTGGGGCTATATTCTCCCATTACTGGCTTTGTCCGGGTGTTATTTGCCAAGTGGTTGTGAGCTATGGTGAGAACTGAATTCACTGAATGTTTGGTGGTTGTAGTCACCCATTATTGGCTTTGTTCAGGTATTTTGTGCTAAGAGGTTGACAGCTGTGCTATGGTGAGAACTGAATTCACTAAATGGTAGCTATTTAAGTTTCAGTCTTCCTCTTTCGCAAAACAGTTGATTTGGCGCAGTGGTATGTTGCTCTGACTGTTTTGCATGGGGTCCCCTGGGTTCAAGACGTGGCAGTGAAATGTATGGTGGTAACGCAGCATTTTATTCTAGCAACTTTCAAACATTATACAAGCAATGTTTAAAATGTGTCCCTGGTTTTTGGCCTTTTGTCCCCCCCCCCCCCCCCAATAAATTTTGGCTTTTTCCAGATTTCTTGAGCTGAAAAGTTCAGAGACAGCTGAGTGTCGAGTAGATTTTACAAGGAGCTGAGAGCTGCAGGGGAGCAAAAGTTTAGTGCTGCTTATGTTTAGTCTGCTTGCATTGTTAATAGCACAACAGATAGTGTACTTGCTTTAGATGCTGAAGGCTGTGGGTTCTACTCCCACAGTAGGTAAATGCATTGCTGATGCTGTATTGCGTTGTAAAGGGGGTGGATGCTGCAGTCTTTTTGGCAAAGATACCTAGTAACTATGAACCTGTTAACAGTTTGCTATCCATTCCCTATTGCTGTATTACTAGCTTTTCATTTTTTTATTGCATGCAACAAAAGCAATTTATTCTTCAAGGGTAACAGGCACTTTATTTGTAGATTAAGCAATGACATATAAAGTGTTTGCTAGCAGCAACCTCTTTTAGTTACAAATTTTTTTCAATGTGGAGTTTACTACTTCAGAGATTGTGTATATTTTTTACTGATACTGGTGGACTTGAGTAGACTTTTTATGATGGAAATGTTCTGAATTGGACAGTTTTGTCATTGGTGGATGCTTTTTGTTTCATTGTTTACTGGAAAAATGTTCACAACAATAAATTTAAAATGCCCTCTAACAACTGTACTGTATTGTACAAGGAATATAATGTAATACGGTCAGGAAGGTGTATCAAAGAGCACGTTATGTTCGAGGGGCCTATGATTTTGAAGACAGCCCAGAGTTAATATTTGCCATTGGCAAAATGTATTTTCTCTGAAAGTGGGTTTCAGTGCTGTTTCAATGCATGCGAGTTTCAAGAGCAGAGAAGTTTTAATGTTAGTCTATTTTCATTGTGAGACTGCATTGCTTTAACAGATATGTATTAGGGTTTGTGCTGTAAAATGCAAAATAAAACTTTCATATGAAATCCTAAATCATCGCACAAGTAAAGCAGTATGCACATTAGTGTTTATGATAAATGGGGCAAAATAACCAAGGAATGGGACATTGGAATGGCTGCAGGGGGGAGGCTCCATTTGACCATGATTTTGTGAGGGGTAGCAAGCTCAGACAGCCCCGGTTGAACTATACCTCTCAGTTGTCCATATCTTTGCAGAATGAATAGATATTTGCTGCTTATTTTTGGTTTGTTCCTCAAATTTGTGGTTTTCTAGCAAATCATTTAGGAATGAAGCCATTAAATGACAGACATTGAGTTTCAGATGTCATAACCTTCAGAAAAATGCATGCTAATGCAAGACTGTCTTTAAGTTTATACAAGAGCAATTTTTCGTAGTGTTTGTATGTTCCCCAATATATTTGGCCTTGTTCAGATTTCCTGCATTAAGAGGTTGAGAGGTACGTGCAAATCACTTTGTAGATTAGGAATATCCAAACATCTCAATTGTCCCCAATTCTGGCTCAAAATGTTGCTCTCCCTAATAATCCCTCCTCCAAAATGGCAATTTTGGAAGAAAATGTGGAGGGTTTACAATTCTATATAATTGTAATGATCACTTATAGATTACCTTTATTTCAGAAATGCATGTGGATGCTCTTATTTTGTTAGCTGCTTCAAGTTAACTGTTAATATTAAAAGGTGTCCCTTTTTGACAGGTATTTTGCATCACATTTTGGTCCGTTTTTCATAAAATTGTGGTTTTCTGGCAAATTAGTGGCAAGTCATTAAAGATTGAAGTTAGAAAATAATGGCAGACATTTGAGTTTCAGATTTCATACCCTTCAGAAAATTTGTACTAATGCAAGATCTACCTGTTCTATTTAAGTTATAAGAGCAATATTTAAAAATTGGCCTTATTTTTGGGCTTGTGTCCCACTTCTAGTTCTATGTATGGCTTTGTCCAGATTTCTTGCTCTGAAGTTGAGAGGTATGAGTGTCAGATCCATCACTGTCAGCCAGAGACATTTCAAATTGTGACATACTTATTGCACCCGCTCCCCATTGTAGTGGCTCTGGATGTGTCCATGGAAGGCAAGGAGCAGTTATGCAGTGTAAGTGTGCAGAGTATTCCCCCATCCAAAGTAGATCACAAATACGACCGTGGCTTTTCATCTGTCCTTGATTTTGCAAAATGTTCTGGTTTTCTATCAGATTTTTGTACTGTTGATTTATGCTTCTTATTCAGGAACTGTATGCTGTCACAGTGCCCTGTTGCTCTGTTTAAGTAGCAATGGTTTAATGAACATCAGGTAAGCTTGTCGGAGATTGTAAGATGCAAGTAAGCTTTAGTAAGCTTGTCGGACATTGTAAGATGCAAGTAAGCTTTAGTAAGTATATTGTTAAAGAATTACCAGCATTGAAAGCCTTTTCGTTGTTGCCATGCAGAGAATATTTACATGACTAGATAATGTATAAGCCTTGGGTATTGAAATGCATATGACAGTATTTTATTTATTTATTTTATTTGCAGTTGGTTTGCCAGGATAGTCCATTGGGCCAAATGAACCCGTTTTCAATGGAGTCCTGGGGAGAAAAGCTCCAAAACTAAGTAGGTTATTAATAGATATACAAATTATACAATTACACAGAAGTTAATCATACAAGAAATAACAATTTGCAAATAATACAACAAAAACTAGAGCGAGTACAATCTAGTGATGAAATTAATAGGTAATACAGACTAAAGGGAAATTTAGCACAAAAGCACTGAGAAATAACATATTTGGAAGCATTTCATGACAATATTGAGGAATAACAACATATTAGGAAGCAATGCACAAAAGTACTGAGAAGCAATAACGTATTAGGGAAGCAATACTTAGGAAGTGTGGCCTAGTATATTCTTTCAGATTTATTGTAGGAATAATAATATGTATGAGTTAGGGTGGGTAATTAGGAAAGTTGCAGGAGGAAACAGAGGAAGAAAGAAGATGGAGTTTGCAAGTTAGTTATGTGGGGTGGGAGCAAGAGCATTCCCACTGGGATACTACATGTGAGTGAAGAGATCTTTAAATATAAAATGGTTGGGGGTGGTGCGAATGGAAGGTGGTAGGGAGTTCCAAAGGCATGCAAGGCCATAAGACAGAAGATTTTTGCCTGGGGGACGAGTTGGTTTATATACTTCTAATAGATTTTGATTGTTGGACCTTAATACTCTAGCAGGAAGGTGCATTTTAAAGGCTGATGAAAGGGAGGGACAAAGGGAGGGGTTGAAAATGAGCTTATGTGCAAGATTTAGTTGAGTATATGTGAGATAACTGGGTAGCTCTAGCCATTTTAGTTTTTGGAGAGAGGAACAGTGGTGGGTGGAGGACTTGTGGCTGGTAGCGAACTTGGCAATTTTGTTGTAGCAAGAGGAAAGTTGTGTTTTTAGAGAGGTCTGTAGATTAGTTAGGAGTGGAGCTCCATAGAGAAGGGAGGGGATAAGAAATGAGGTAGAGAAGGTGATTTTGGTAGCAGGTGTAAGGTAATGATTTTGTCTGTAAAGCATACCTAGTTTTTGATGGGTTTTCTTGATATTTAACTGTAGGTGGGAGTTGAATTTGAGCTGGTTATCAATTTGGGCCCCAAGTAACTTGGTCTTGGACACCAGTTCCAGGGGTAGATTATTTTGTCTAGATATGTGGAATGTGTTTATATTGAAAGAAGTTGCCTTAGAGGGGGTGAAAAACATTAATTTGGTTTTAGAGGCATTGAGTGCTAGGTGATTCCTTTTCATCCATTGCTCAGTTGTTGTAAAAGCATCTTGAGTCAGTTTTAGGAGTGAGGGGATAGAGGTGGCAGCCCAGATAATAGCAGAATCATCGGCACATTGGATGATGTCTGAGAATGGGATAGAGTTGCGGAAATCATTTATAAATATATTGAAGAGAAGGGGACTCAGTATAGAGCCCTGGGGTACCCCAGTAGGAGCATTTAGAAATGAGGAGGTGCCCTTTTTCCATTTGACTGCTTGAGATCTGTTAGATAAGTAGCTGGAGAACCAGTTCAAGGAGGAGGGAGATAGGTTAAGTTTAGAAAGTTTAGTTAGTAGCAGGCTGTGAGAGAGTGTCAAAGGCCTTAGAGAGGTCGAGTAGTAGGGTAGAAACAATTTGGCCAGAGTCGCGGGCTTTATTTACAGTTTCAAGGAAGGAGAGGAGGCGGTCATAGTGCTATGATGTGGTCTGAATCCATGTCGGGAGTTAGTAGATGATTATCTAAGAGATGTGGAAGGAGTTGTAGTTGGATACACTTTTCTAGGAGTTTAGAGATGGGGACAGAATAGCGATGGGGCGAAATTAGTAACATTGTTGTTGTTGCCACCTTTATGTAGAGGTATGATAAAGGCCCTTTTCCAGACTTGGGGTACTATACATTCTTGGATAGAGCGGTTGATTAAAATGCTAATAGGGTAGCGATTGCTTCAGCAGCTTTGCTAAGAAAGTAAGAAGGGATGTTATCAGGAGCATTGGTGCATGGCTTCAGTTTCATAAGGAGTTTCTTTATAGTAGAAGTGGGTATAGGTTTTAATGAGAAAAAAGGAGTGTGAAGAGGGAGAATTAGGGGCAGATGAAGCTAATGAAGTAGTAGGAGTAGGAGGAGTGGAGGGATGGGAGTTAGTAGATGGGAATGAGGAAGTAGTAGCAGAGTAGGGCAGAGAGATGGTTGGGGATGGTAAGGGAGTTTTGGAGAATGTAGTGGTGTTAGAGAAAGATGACGTTAATTTGGAAATGGATTCAATGAAAAGAGTTAAATTGGGTAGCCAAGTCTTGGTCAGGAGCGTTTGGGTCTGGGGTAGGGGTATTTGGTTTGCTGGGGTTAAGTAGAGTAGAGATACCTTTCCAAAATTTCTGAGGGTTTGATTTTATTATTGTTTTGAAGTGTGGAAAAGTAGTTTTGTCGGTCGAAGATTATGAACTTTTTTACCTTATTTCGAAGTATTTTATATTCATTGTAATAAAAGGACAGGATTACAGTATTTTCAGAAGCTCATTACATTTTATTGCAGACCAGTGTCTTATAGCAGTGTCTGTGTGTTAGTACACTTGTAGTTGGGTGGCTTTAATGGTATATGGTAAATAAGCATTGCTACCTTACTTAAAAGCCAAGCCCTGCAACAACTAGCTCCACACTGAAGTCAAAACACAATAGCTCTGGTGGGTAAATGTACTCTGTAGTAATCAAAAAGGCAAATGTTTAAAATAACTACAGCTTATGTGCAAACACAATAGGTAGTGATGAAACAATGCTCTGCTAAAAATGCTTTAATGCTTCACATTGCTGAGCTGCAGATCAGTTATCACCGGCTACCAGGATTTCACCCACTTCAGCTCAAGCACTGTGCCGTTCAGTGCAACCTTCCCAGAACTAATTCAAGTCTGACCAGAATTATTTGGTGTGTGTATAAGAGGGAGGTAGCATACCCCTCAGCTGCCCAGATTTTTGCCCCATATTCCTCCTAAAAAGGATTGAAGTTGCTAAATGAGACATTTCAGTTTTAGATGTCATGTCATTTAGAAAAATGCATACTAACACAAATCCTGTTACTCTTGCAATTTTCTAAGTTTCTGTGAGCCATATTTATAATCTACCCTATTTATTTTAGGCTTTGTCCAGATTTCTTGCACTAAGGTTGAGGCCTTGAGGGGTGTGGCATGTTTGTGAGAGAGAAAGTGAAATGCCCAAGTTAGAGTTAATGGGTGGAATTTTCAAGTGCATTTTCAAGGAACTGTGAGTTTTAAGGGAAGCTAAGTTCACTGCTGCTCATGCCAAGTCTATTTACAATGTGCAACTGTTTTGTTTAGCAAATGATATCTCTGTTGTGGTATAAAGTTTTAAAGCTATGTTAGTAGCACCACAAGTAGAATACTTGCATCTTAATGTAAAGGCTTGAGGTTCTATTCCTACAGCATATACATTTGTATGCTGCAGTCCTCAGGATGTCCTCCTTTGGATGAGATGCCTAATAACTATGAACCTGTTTTTCAGCTTGTCATCCATTTTCTATTGCAATATACCAGCTTACCATTTTTTTAATTTAACATAGGCAATTTATTCTTTGACTGCAGCAGGCACTGAATTTGTAGATGAAACACTGAAATATACAGTTGTTTTCTAGCAACAACATCTTCATTAGTTTCAGATATCTTTAATGTGGAATTATTCAGATTACTTTTACTTCAGCAGAGACACTGAAACAAGTGCTGCTGTATAATACAAGGGATATAATTCAATTATATATTATAATTAATACAATCAGGTAAATCAAATAACTTTTGCATGGCCCTAACGGTGTGCAAGGAGCCTATTGCTTTAAAACAGTTCAAAGGTAAATAACCTGCCACTGGCCAGATGCATTTTCTTTGAATGTGGGTTTCAATGCTGTTTCATTGAATGTGAGTTTCAAAAGTAGAGAAGCTTTAATGCCAAGTCTGTTTTCATTGTAAGACTATTGCTTTGTTTAGTAAATGTCTCAGTGTTTGGGCTATAATGTTTGAAATAAAAGTTGTAAATTAAATCCAACTGCCTGTAATCATTGTAGAACTAAAGCATAAAACAGTATGCACACAGATTTGAACAGTGTCTATAGTAAATGGGGAGAAATAGCCAAGTAATGGGACACTGGAATGGCTGTGTGGGCGGAGCTTGGGGTGGGTGGACTTGGGCGGGGTGAGCTATGTGGGTGGGGCTCTGGGTTTGCACCCCCCTGCAAAAAATCCTGCAGGCTCCCTTGCTGATAGCAATGCATATCCTGGGGAATTTCAGCATGATTGCAGACAAGTTGAGCAGATGCATTCTCCTGCCTCAAGAGTGGTGCCTCAACTCCAACATAGCGGCAAAGATTTTCAGCCGTTGGGGCCAATCTTACTGCGACCTATTCACCTCTCCATCCAACCACAAATGCAGCAACTACTTTGCCCTAATTCCCCCGCAGGGGGAGTCCCCAAGGGACGCTCTAATCCACGATTGGCCCATGGGATTGCTTTATGCTTATCCCCCCATCCCTCTGATTCCTCAGTTCATGAAGAAAGCTCTTGGGGTAACAACTAAAGTGATCCTCATAGCACCTTTATTGTCCTTAACAGGTATGGTTCCCCTTTCTTTGGCCTCCTCTACTTCGCTAACCATGGATCCTGGATCCAATTCCAGATCTGATTTCTCACCCCCAAGGGTTGAGCCACCTGAACTTGACCAGTTTCAAGCTCACAGCTTGACTTCTCACTTCCAATGATCGCCAGGCAATGTAATCTTTCCTCTCCAGTACGTGACATTATCCCGGCTTCGTATAAACCATCCATCAGGAAACTTTATGCTGACAAATGGAAAAGATTTTCAATTTGGTCTGCACAGAGAAAACTAGATCCATATTCTACACCGTTCTCTGCCGTACTCCAGTACTTATCAAACTTCTTTGAGGAGAGTGCTGCAGCATCAACTATGAGTTAATTTAGCTGCCATTTCAAATTTTCATAATGGTTTTGGTGATTCATCCTTAATTTCACATCGCCTAAGCAAAACCTTTTTGAAAGGAGTCTATCACTCCAGACCTCCAATTAAGCAGCCCATAAAACCATTGAGTCTCACACTAGTCTTAGAACCTTTTATACGACCTCCCTTTGAGCCTGCAGCCACTTGTGACATCAAGTTTCTATCTTGGAAATCTCTTTCCGGTTACTCCTCCTACATTTATCACTCATTAAAAATTGGATCTGGTCTCCAAGGGAAGAGCTTCTTTTGGCTCAATGGTGCTCAGGAATATTCTTCCATAAGGGCCGCCCAGGTGACATAAGGTAGCTGGGGACTCTGTCCTACCAGTGTTGAATGGAATGAAGATTAACAACATCAGATAAAGAAGCTATGTCTTGCCATAATGTTCTGTCTGTGTTGTTGATCTTCATCCATTCATCATGCCCCACCCTCCTTCCCCCCCCTAGAGGCTCCTGGGGGATACTTTGAATCCATCTCCAGATTAAGGTTTTTGCTCAGAGACCGTCTCTGCTTTACTAAGTTGGGGCGAACTTGATCTGAGGTAACAGAGAGAAGGGTATTGTGGGTAAAAGCTTAGCTTCTGAGGATTACTCTTTTGGAGAAACCCTGCATACTATGAGGGAACACTTTCTTTGGGAGAGCCAGGATTAGAATCCAAGAAAAGGCTCAGAGATTTTCTTTTACTCCCTCAGCACAGGCCCCTTGCTATTCCTCCTGTTCTGGACATTGTAGATAATGTTTTTTCAGAGTCCGGCTGTCTCCAGACTCTATACCCCCTGCACCCGTTAAGCCAGACAGGTACTACAGGGTTCCAGACTCTCAAATTTCTATATAAAAACCCTGCTGCTGACCCAGAAACTATATCTCAGGGTCCCAAAGGGGTCAAGGCTTCCACTGCAAAAAACCCTGTTCCCTCTGATAGGGATTCTAGAGCACTGGACAGATGGGGGAAAAAAGTTTACACTTCTGCTACCTTGGCTCTAAGGGCTTTAAATTGTCAGTTTCATATGCTTAAATATCAGCAATACTTAATGTTACTGTTAAAACAGAAAATGTTGACAAATACTGAATGTGCTGAAAATGCAGGATTTATTGCATGCAGCTGAACAGGTGGGAAAACCTACTTCGCAATGCGGTTTTGATTCTTTGGAGGCATCTTGTAGGGCCGCTCTAATGGGTTCTGTGATTAGGAGGCATGTTTGGTTAAAGGAACAGAATCTGCCTGATCATGTTAAAGCAAAATTATTAGATGCTCCATTACAGCATGATACTTTGTTTGGTGTTAAGGCAGAAGAGGTGTTGAAGAAAATGGAGGATAAAGCGAAATCTATGCAGACAGTTAAGGATTTCTTACAGGTACAGCCACCCAGATTTAGCAGGAACTCGCCTTCAAAAAAATTAGTCCTTTCCAGTGTCAGGCCACAAAAAGGCAGATACAGGCGCCCTAGAGGCAGATCCCAGCCCCAAGGCTCATACAGGCCTAAACAATTGGGCGCTTCTACCTCCAAAAGCGGAGAAGACAAATTTCAACCTTATAGGAAACAGTACCAATGACTTTCCTCTACCAGTACCAAGCACTTATCTTTTGGACACTCCCTTAGGGGGAAAACTAGCACTTTTTTCACAAAATTGGCACATGACGGGTCTTGAATATATTGTCTCAGGGTTACAGGTTCCACTTTTACACCCTGCCAAAGGCAAAAGGCATGCCAGACCTGCTACACAATCAATGGGCAGAGGCACAAAAGCAAGTTTCATCCCTCATGCACATGAGGGCCATTCAGCGAGTACCACTACAGGAGCAGGGACAAGGATTTTACTCACGTCTTTTCTTGGTACCCAGAAAGGACAAAGCCTGGAGACCAATACTGGACCTGTCTATTCTAAACACTTTTCTGGACGTTCCAAAATTCAAAATGTTGACTCTGCAGCAGCTTCTGCCTATGCTGGGCAAGAAGGCTTGGCTTGTAACCTTAGACTTAAGAGGCATACATGCACATCCCAATCAGACAATCGTGCAGAAGATACCTCAGATTCATAGCTGGCTCAATGCACTACCAATTCTCTGCACTGCCCTTTGGCTTATCTACTGCGCCCAGGGTCTTCACAAAATGCCTGGCACCAGTAATTGCTTTTTGCAGACAGAGGACTTCAAATATATCCCTACTTGGACGACTGCCTTATTCAAGCAAGAAAACAAGGACATTCTACTAAAGCATCTGGCGTTTGTAAAAAGATTGCTAATTTGCCTAGGGTACACAGTAAACGAAAAGAAATCAAAACTAGTACCCTCTCAAGAGATAATATTCCTGGGTGCAAGCTTAAATACAACTGCCCAGATGGCCTATCTCACGCCAGACAAACAAAGGCAACGGACTTCTTACTTCAAAATGTTGGCAACAAAAACCCAGTTATCTGCAAGAAAAATTCTGCAGGCTTTGGGCTTCATGGCAATCCTGCATTCTGTTAATTCCATATGCAAGACTGCATATGAGGAAACTTCAATGGTATCTAAAAAGTGTTTGGATTCAACATTGCCACAGCCTGGAAAAACTTATTACCCTCATTCTCTGCCTGCAACAGGAGTTTCGATGGTGGGCACAGGCCTGTCACCACAACAAGGGACAGCCTTTCACTTTACCCACTGCCAGGCAGACAATAACAACAGATGCTTCAGATTATGCCTGGGGGACCCACATGGCAAGAAAATGTATTCAGGGCACATGGCTCTCAAGCCAAAGGCATCTTCATATCAATCTAAAAGAAATGCTGGCTGTCCAGAATGTCCTGACAGCTTTCAAGGATTTACTTCATCCAGGACAACTGCTGATAAAGACTGACAATACTATATTCATGTGGTACATAAACAAGCAGGGAGGCATGCATTCCTACCCCCTCTGCAGACAAGCCATGATTTTGTGGAACACAGCATTGACTTATCAAGTACACCTGCAAGCACAATTCCTGCCAGGAAAGACAAATACTCTGGCAGACGAACCAAGCAGAAACCTCATGGATCCTCACGAGTGGAAACTAGATCCACAAATCTTCAGCATAATAATAAGAAAATGGGTATGCCCAGACATAGATCTATTTGCCTCCCCTCACAACTGCCAACTAAAGAGATTTTGTACAAGGACTTATCACAAGCTAGCATGGAAAGTGGATGCTCTATCATTTAGCTGGAAAAACCTTACAGTATATGACTTTCCTCCACTGCCTCTCCTCCCCAAGGTACTCCTCAAGGTCAGACAAGAGAAGCCAAAAATGATCTTGATTGCCCCAGACTGCCCACGCCAGCACTGGTACCCAATCCTAAAGAGCTTGTCTCAAGGCCCAGCCTGGACATTACCTCAAATTCCTCATTTACTGACCCAACAAAGCAATCAGATACTGCACAGCCAACTCAGAACCCTAAATCTGGCTGCATGGTGGATAATGTAACCATTCAGGACACAACTCTGTCCAAAGCAGTTATGGATGTTATCCAGGAGGCCCAGCACCAGAAAATCGTATGCAGAAAAATGGAAGCGATTCTGTACTTGGAACCAGGCACAAGGAATTGACATGCTTGTATCAAATATTCCTCAGATTTTACAATACCTAACTGAGATGTTGGACAAAGGCCTATCCTTTTCATCGATTAAGATCCATGCCTCTGCCATTTCAGCTCATTACAATACGGACCCACCTATTTTTTCACATCCATTACTAAGGCAGTACCTCAGAGGGGCCAAAAACATAAGACCCCCCAAGAAGAGCACCAATACCTGCATGGGGCCTCAACTTTGTCTTGGAAAAGCTCACACTGCCTCCTTTTGAGCCAGCCAATACAGCCGAGATAAAATTCTTATGGAAAACAGCTCTGCTCCTAGCAATAACTTCAGCAAGAAGAGTCTCAGAGTTACAGGCATTAATGGCCGTGGAACCTTTTATCATTTTCCATCTGGACAGGGTTTCTCTAAGGACAAACCCAACATTTATGCCTAAGGTAGTATCCAGTGTGACTCTCAATCAAACCATTCATTTGCCTACATTTATCCAACTCCCCAGAATAAAGGGGAGAGACTTCTGCATTCTTTGGACATACACAGACAGCTACGCTTCTACTTGGACAAAACTAAAGCTTTCAGAAAGACTGAGCAACTTTTAGTGGCATATGCTGCAGGATCACAAGGAAAGGCCATCTCAAAGCAGACTGTTTCAAAATGGATAGGACACTGCATTTGTTTCTGCTATTCACAACATGGCAAATTAGTGCCTAAGGGCATTAGGCCACATTCGACCAGGGCAGCAGCCACCTCAGCAGCCTTCCTCAGAGGAGTACCAACCAAGGATATTTTGGAGGCTGCTACTTGGACTTCAGTGCACACTTTTACAAAGCACTACCACTTACCTCTTTACTCTAAATCCATAGCAGGCTTTGCTACTGCAGTTCTGCAGGGCCTCATAGCCACTCCTAATTCTATTTAGACCCAGCCACCCAACCTCAGCTTTGGGATTCAACCCAAGTGTAATGACTGCAACAGTGAAATACGATGAACATAGTACAGTTGTGTACCTACCGTAAATGTAGATGTTAGAGTGTATTCACTGTTGCAGTCCAGGTTACCCACCCACCATCCCCCTTTCTTTGCTGGGATTTATCTGTACTTCTCTATTCTATACAACCTATGTGGTGTATTTGCTTGTAGATGAAGGTAATGTTTATTTTAGTGCATGCTTTTTATAAGCAATGTTTTTAGCCTACCCTTTTGGGGGCACCTGACATCTGGGGCAAGAAAAACTGAAGAAAATGGCTTCTGCTGCATCTTGTATACCCCTGGTGCACTGACGTCAGGGAAGAGGCGACAGCAACCGACGCGGCCAGGACTTTGGAATTCAGGCCGACTGCGGGTAGCCTGCCAGCAGGATAACCCAAGTGTAATGACTGCAACAGTGAATACACTCTAACATCTACATTTATGGTAGGTACACAACTGTACTTTTCTTGTTTTAATTTAAATTACAACAAGACCAATTTAGAAGGTCAAGATGGTATCCCATGCTAAGGGCAACCACAAGGCCTTCTTCAGCTGTGTCAGGAACCTTAAAGGTAACACTCAGTAGTGTGCAGAACTGGTGGAAAATGGCACAAACGTCACTGACAAGGGTGACACACTAAATCTACTGGCTGATAACTTCATCCCCCACTACGTCCTGTGAAATCCATTCTAGCATACCCCCAACTATTTATGGGGAGAAGGTCCTGCTGGTGCTTGATAAAGCCAGAAATACTGCTTGTGTGCCCTGACAGTATTCCGTTCCTTCTTAAAACTAGACCTAGGAGGACCACTTCAGCTACAGCCTCAAAACTGGTTACATGCCAGGTGAATGGAGGGCTGCAATGGTCATCCTCCTTCATAAGGGGGAGCCATCACCCAACCCTGGGAACTACAGACTCATCAGTTTCACAAGTCTGATATGCAATGCCATTGAATGAATTATCATGGAAGTGATCAACAAGGACATTGGTAACTTAGACACTGAATATATCTCGGTTTTCCTTTAAGGAAAGGTCTTGCCTACTCAACATGGTAGACTTCAAGAGGGTCACCAGTGCTATGGCTGAGGGAGAAAATGGTGCATACCACCTACCTTGACCTGGCCAAGGTGTTCAGTACAATACCCTGCTCGGGAATTGTTGACAAACTTTCAAAACTAGATATAAATCCCTACATAATTTGCTGGATTTCTGACTGGCTGGCTCACAGGTAAGTCCCAAAAAGTCTGGATTGGTGAGAACCACCTCCACCAGGAGACTGGTAATCAGCCAAAATCCAGTATTAAGAAAAAGTCCAACCACTCCTAAAGTTTAATTCAGCCGTCTGGTTCCTTTTCTCTCTCTAATATAGTTCTGGTATTGTTTAGGTAATTAAAACCTGCTCTTACTTTAAAACTTCCATGTCCTCGTCTTAGAGTCAAAAGAAGGGAAAGCCGACCCCACCCCACACCATTTTTTTTTTAAATACTTGACACGCTTTGGTGAAAAAATTGTCTTCACCTCCATGACAAAACACAAGCACAGAGGAATCTCTAGTTTTCTGTCAGGAGCTGCTCATACATGGGTAATTAGTTATGCTGATGTCATTAGATCAACAGCTACTACAAAAAAAGAGCATTGTTAAACTGTTTTCTACTGGCTTTATTGTGGAGAGAAAGAGAAGCAGTATCAATGCACCTAGCCAATGAGGTTACCACCTGTTTCTTATGGCAGTGGCAGATGTCTTGTTATTTCAGAACAAAAAATATTTTCGGACTTTCTTCAAATGTCACTGCTTTGATTCTGTATTTTTATGAAGAAATCAATATTTTTCATCTTAATATCCTATAAAGTAGTATATGCAATCAACATTGCACATCAGAGTCTTTATTCTGGTAATAATTTGAAAATGATTATTTTTCATTTGATGGCATGGTTTGTCCTGCAGTTTCAGGTTTCAGTAAGGGCACCCCATTTTGGACCTTTAAGAAAATGACAACCCTAATAGCGGATTAACCTATTCTGCATAGTGGTCCACTTGTAAGTAGTAGTTTCTGTAACTGCAATAGTTTTCTAGAAAGTAGTTTTAGTCATAACACCTACAACTAAATGTTATGGATTATGGTTTTGATGAAGTGTTAGTATGCCGTAGTGTAAGAAGTGGGAAAGCTGTATAAAGGCATTTGTAACTCTGTTTAAAAAAAAATTGTACACAAATGCATTTTTGTACTGTGGTTGGAAAATTAATTATGAGCAAAAACAAATACATTAGTACATTTCTCCATCATTCAGGATGACAAAAATGTTACTGCTGCCGTAGTCACTGAGAAATAGCAGAACAAGTTCTTTGAAGTGTTGTTTCACAGCTTTTGGATTGCAGTGCAGGCTTTGACACCCCAAGAAAATTTTGAGGGGGGGCTTAAAATGCTCATAGCATAGGACTACAAAATGAAACTCCGTACAAAAGCCTGAAATTTTAACTTTATATGGCCGGAGCTGTAAAATTGCTCTGAATAACTTTAAATGGGCTGTAAGAGAAATGTATATACTGGTCATTCAGGAATAAAAGGCAAACGGGCTGTAAGAGAAATGTATATACTGGTCATTCAGGAATAAAAGGCAAGACTCCTGTGACTGAAGATGTGTAAGATGCCTGTAACTCTCACTGCCGCCATTGAATCTCAGTGGACTAGGAAGACAACATCTCTTCCTTGTGCTTAGCATAACTGGTATAATCTGGGCTTGAAATGGATTCTGAGAACAGTACAAGAAAGCACTATAACAGGTTCATGTTGATATAGTAGGCCCCTTATCTTCTAGTTTGTGGAAAACATTAAAATGTTATAAGAAATACCTGGAGTGATTTTTGATGCATTTAAAATAGCTCAGAAAAGAAATACAGTGAAACAAAAACAGATTTTTTGAATTCCCAGGTGGACTTTTCATTAGAAAATGCCAGAGATATGCACTTTGGTGAGGAATGTAAAAGAAAATAAACATGTTTGTTGGTTGACTCTGACTGAGACAACTAAAAAGGAATCTTGAGTGTTCTATCTGAACATGTGTCGAGTTATAGCATGGAATGTAAAAAGGGCTTTGGAGAAGGTCAATAAGGTGCTGAGTGCATAGCACAAGAAATGGATTTCAGAGATGTTTTTGCTTCTGCTGTACAGTGCATCAGTAAGTTTGCTTGTAGAGTACAGTGTCCTATTGTGTGAAGTTGACAACTTTGTGAAAGGAATATAAAGAAATGGATAGGTGGTTAGATTTTACATCTGGGTATGTATATACTAGAAAACAGAAAAGAAGAGTGAGTTTGATTGGGAAACATTTTACCGGAGTAGAAAGGGACGTTGGTGGCTGGTAAATAAGTAAGTGAATAAAAGGAAGAAATTTTAAGATGGGCTTAAAATAATTACTTTGTAGAGGGATTTTTTTTTTAAGAAGAATATCACCTTAATAAAGTGTCAGTTTTTTTTTCAGTTTGTCAGTAATTGTATACTTTCATGACTTACCTGGATATTTGCAAGGCTTTGAGGGTTTCACACAAAATGTTAAAAGCGAGGCAGATTTATGATAGGGCCGCATTTGATATTTCTAACAGGATGGCTAAAGTTTATACTACATGAGAATAGATCTAAAAGAAGGCTGTTAGTGGAGTACTTCGCAGTTAGGTTTTTTGTGAAGGTCTTATAAAATTGCTTTGTAGGTAGGCTAGAAGGGGCAATATGTTTTAGTGTGCCGCTGAATGTTTGTGTGCTCGCTGAAATGAAAGACGCAGTCTGTTAGAAAGTTTTTTGATTGTCCAGCTGGATATCCTGAGGAACAAAGCCTGTCTTCATTGGAGCCCTGAGGAGAAAGCATAAGTTAATGTTCAAAATGCAGTAGTGTGGTTAACATTCCTTCATTGTGATCTTGATCAACTGATTCTGAAGGGACTTGGTAAAGAAAGTCTGAGTAAAAATGTCAACTTGGACTCTCCAGTGAAGACTTGAGAAATAGTTATTGAAGAATAACCACTGCAGGGCTAGCAAGCTGTCACTTTGGCTGTAACTGTTGATGTGACACCCTGACTCCATGTGCAAAGCAGGGGACGGAGGAGTTGTGGATGGATGAATTGAATAACACCTGAAAAATGGGTAAAATGGTACTGGTAATATAATTGGAAGGGTATCAGAGAGTTTTAAAACATAAACATAACTTCAAAAACAGTGTAGATTAATACATTAAGATGTGCTAAAATATCCTGGAAACAAAAGTCAGAAGATTAAATTTTAAAATCAAAAAGAACAAACCAAACGAGCTGGCAGACTCTCACTCTGCAGTAAAAATGAATCCAAAGTATATTAAAAAAAAGTCCAGGTAGCATGCAGAAATAAGTGAACTTTTAATAGGTTTAGCACTTTTGTCTGTATTACATCCAGTACACATCTTCATAGTTTCATAGTTTCATAGTTTCATAGTAGTGTACTAGGCTATCTGCCCTGGGGCATTTACAAGCCTAGCCAACAATGATGTGGCTTACGCCACCCCGTATTATATAGTTGCGCGCCTCTAGTAGTGACACATGTGGGACCCCATTATTTAGTAAACTATACCTCTGTCTAGTAGTGACACTGAGGTGACTCCCGGGGTAAACGTACGATCTCCCATCCATGCATCGAGATTTTTCTTGAACAGTGCCAATGAAGGGCTCTGTCTCACATGAACTGGGATTTTGTTCCAGAGTACGGGTAACCTCTGTGTTATGAATCTATCCCTCCAGCATGTTTTATTCATATTTGTGCAGAGGTTGAAATCTTTAGCTCGCGTGGTTCTGGTGGATCTGGATTTTTTGAGATGGAGCATGTCCATCAGTTCTTGGTTGGACATGGCCCTATATGTTAGGCACAAATCACCTCTGAGCAGGCGGTATGCTACTGAATAGAGCTGGAGTTTCTTTAATCTAGCTGGATAAGGCACATGTTTGAGACCAATGATCCTCTTGGTGAGGTACTTCTGGGGTCTTTCCAGTTGTTGCATGTGCCGGGTGAGATACATCCCAAATGGAGCATTATATTCAATCATGGGCCTGACAAGGGAGGAATATAGAGGTATAATGACCTCCTTTGATCTGGATGAGAATCCCTTCATGATGAGATGGGCAAGGTAGAATGTCTTTCTGACCACTTTGGCAACGTGGTTGTCAAAGGAGAGGTCACTATCGACTTGAGTCCCTAGGTCTCTGATTACTTCTTCCGTACTCAGTGGGTTATTGTCTATGTGATAATTTGTGGGTACTTTGTTTTTCCCAAAGGGGATGACTATACATTTTTTGGCGTTAAGTTTGAGGCCATGATTCCGGCACCAGTTGTCCGTTTCAGTGAGACCTTTCTGTAGGATGTGTGTGTCAGCAGGTGAATCAACTATGGCACCCAGTTTGCAGTCATCTGCAAACTTTGTCCGCCATAATCCTCCCATATTTGCTTTCACATCCGAGAAGTAAATGCCGAATAAGAGTGGTCCCAAGACTGAGCCCTGTGGGACACCACTCGTGACTGGTTTTGAGTCTGACATGGCTCCAGCAATTTTGACCTTATGGGTTCTGTTTTTTAGCCAGTTTGCTACCTATCTTGTGACATATGGATTTACATTTAGGCTGCTGAGCTTGTCTATGATGCCAGAGTGTGGTATCGTGTCAAAGGCTTTAGCCAAGTCCAAGTAGGCAGTGTGGACAGCCTTGCCCTCGTCGATGGCACTAGTGACTGTCTCGAAGAAGTCAACCAGGTTTAAGAGGCAGGATCTGCCTTTTACAAAACCGAACTGGGTGGGATCAAGGGTCTGCAGATCTCCAATATCGCCATTTATGAGTTCCATGATGATTCTTTCCATAGCCTTGCAGACCAGGCTGGTCAGACTTATGGGGCGGTAGTTACCAGGGTCAGTAGAATTTCCCCCTTTGTGGAGTGGGACCACTGTTGCTGTGTGCCAGTGTTCAGGTACATATCCTGTAGTGAGGCTAAGATTGAATAGCGTTTTAAGGTGCGGGTTTAGTTCATCTTGAAGTTCACGTAACACGCAACCGGGGATACCATCGGGTCCCATAGATGCTGTGTTTTTTGCTTTGTTGAGTGCTGATTTCACCTGTATGTCTGAGATGACAGGTAGGTTACATTCAGCAGGGATAATTACTACATCTTCAGGGGGTGAGGGAGGGGAGAAATTTGCACTGAACCTATCTGCCAGAATATTGGCAATGTCGGTAGGGTCAGTGAATTTTTTGTCGTTGTGTACCAACTCAGAGCGTATCTGAGAATTTCCTCCCAAGGTTCTGACATAATTGAAGAAGGCCTTGTGATTGTCTTTGGTATCCTTGGCAGTCTTTCTCTCAAAGTTGGCTTTAGATGTTTTTTTGAGAGAACGTAGTTTTTTACTTGTGCTGATCAGGGAAGCCTTTCCCTTGTGGGATTTGGCTTTGTCCTGCAATAGTTTCCTTCTTTTGTTGTACAGTTTGTTTATAGCCGGGGTCCACCAAACCGGGCGTTTTCCCTTGGTGGAGAGGGTCTTGGTTTTAGTTGGGATTGCTTGATCCATGCATTCTTGGAGATGTCCGTAGAAGGCTGTTGTGTAGGATTCAGCATTTTGGGATGTGGTTTCCATTAACCCAGTAGGCTTAAAGGATATCATTTCTGACTTAAGGAGTGTAAAGTCAGCTTTTGAAAAATTTTTCACTGTAGTCTTTTGTTCTGGGGGTGGGGGTGGGATATGTACATCCAACGTGATCAGTTTATGGTCAGATCTTACTAGTGAGGGGTTTATATCCGGTGCACGTTAAAAACTTCAAACAGTTTAAAAAGACTTTTAAACTCCCACACCCTTAAAACATACCAATCAAATAATAAAGCCATTAAATCACTTGTGTTACGAAAAATCATACGTAGCTTTTACCTGTCCTAAATAAAACAACTTGGCAAAAATGAGTAAACAATTATAACTGTATATAAACCAACATGCTAAATAAGTAGGTGTTTTAACTTTGAAGCTTGACACTTCAGTTCACTTGAGATGGATATAACATTATTCAGTCCTGGTGGATTGTTGGCATCAACACACATCTGCCAAACCCATCTCTCTGTGTAATGAATGATTGTTAGTCCCCAGTATATAAATCTGACTCCATATTTTATAGTATGGAAAATTTAAACATCCGAAAATTGGTGCCGGTTGCTGCATGCCTAGCTAAAGCACTCTTGTTGTCGTTCTTATTGATACTATATAGGTACTGATATATTTTTTTTATTCAGCCCGTTTTCTCTTTCCCACATAAAAAGCAGGACATGAACAGCACCTAGCTAGGTAAGACATCTTTATCTGTAGTCCTTGAATATCTACCTTTAGTCAACCAATAACTTATTTTAAGTAAGTCACTTTCAGTGTCTATGCCTTTGTAAGAGCATTGATTTATATTGGCCGTATTTGCTAGTCTTGATTGAACCCTTGTGGCATAATTTCAGTGCTCTTTCCAAAATGCCCTTAATATTAATCCTGTTTATGAAGGTGAAACCCAGTAAATTCTTAAAACATGTTTTCAAATGATTTTCCCCCTTGCAAAAGCTTCCAGCTTTTACATATAATCTGGATGTCATAAGAATCTAGGGAATAATGCAACACCGTGTTGTCAGAAATGTTAGAATGTAAGATGTGATTAATATCCTTGCAAAGTTCATCATCACTGACCAACCCTCTTTACATTTGTATAAACCCTTTTATTTTAATAGCGTATTTTTAACTCCGATCATTGTAAATTGATAACATCATTGATTTTCAATATGCATCAGGTAGTCATGTTCTTGGAACATTTGCTTTCATTTTCAAATTGTAACTTACATTCATTGTTGTCTGAAGTTAGTCTAGAAGTTCTTATAAATTGACTTTTGATGACACCTCTCTTATGCTGAATAGGATGGCAGCTTTTAAAATGTAAAAATGTGTTGCAGAAGGTGGGTTTCTTGTAGATGGATGTGTAAAAACTAGTGGATTTATGGATTTGATGGTCCTGATTGGTACATTTTAAGGGGGCATGTGTTTAAATGTCTTATTAAACTGATTAACGTGCTTTTAAATTATTCTGAAGAGGTCTGTTGTGTGTAATATACACAAAAGCGCTTAACCTATTAAAGTTCCTTTGTTTCCATATGCTGGTTGAACATTTTTTAATATATTCACTTTTAAAATGAAATGTTATCTTTAGAAGGTCTGAAGGGCAAGAGGATAGAAGCAAAGTATAATGAGACTTGTTATATTGCAAAGGAAGATATGTGGGAGATGTGGGACAGTGTGTGAAAAAAGAGGTCAGAGAATAAGAGGTTTAGAAAAAGTAAAGGAGTGAGAGATCATAGCCTTAAAAGACCTCCAAGTACGAAAAAGAAGTAACTGGGAATAAAACAAGATGGCGGGGGGAAAGGAAATAGTAAATTTGACTTCAGTATTCTTTCCTTCCTGTGACTTTCATAATGGAAAACCTCCTAGAGACCACAGACAAGTGACTGGTAGTAAACCTGGGTACAGTGTTTTTTTTTTTTTTTTTTTTTTTTTTTTCCAGTGTTGCATTCCTGACTGCCAAAATAGGCCATCTCCCAGTATCATCGTCTGGGAAAATCCCGAACGGGTAAATCCTGAAGGCTTCCAAGATGGCTGTCCATAGAGTAATGGCGTAATTCTACCTCTCCCAGTGTGAAAACAGAAACTTGGCAGAGAAAGCCAGTGGACCTAACTTTCTAGGTAAATTTCTGTAACTGGCTAGTAAGCGCCCTGCTTAGATGCTATGAAAAAAGAAATACAGAGGAGCTTGAAAGAAAATCTGCTACAAAAAGTGACCAACACTGCCTGGGAAAAGTACTGCAGCTGTTCAGCAAAAGGCAGTGCAAGCTCTAGACATGACTTCCAGTAACCTAGAGAAAAGTATAAGGCAACTGCACACAGACCTGATTAAACAAAACACTGGTAGAATATATCAACTCAAACAGTAAAAGGCTGGAAAATGGAAGAAGCTTTAAACAGATATTCAGATAGGACTGAGGTCAAAATGGAAAACAAAAAGCCTGGCTGAATATGAAATGGCACAAGAAGAAATGCTGGGGAAAAAATAAAATTAGAGGACAGAGTGCGTAGGTAAAACCTAATATTTTGTGCTGTACCAGAGAAGCTGGAAGGAACAGACTGGATTAATTTTATGAAACACAAATAAGCAACTGGGCTGCTATTCCACAACATGAGTTGTTAATTGAAAGGCGACATCATGTGTATGCTCCAAACCTGGCTATAAGAAAACAGCCTGGACCTTTAGTAGTAAAGATGCAATCTTACCAGCAGAAGGAGTTGATTCTGGCAGAACTGTGGCAGAAGGACAAAGTACTAAAAGTGGGAGACAGCAGTGTGTTTGTGGAGAATGACTACTCATTGTACACCATGCAGAAGAGGAGTGAGTTTTATTCCATTATTCAGGGAATGTCAAGGAGGAGGTGTGAGATTCTAACTGCTGCACCCAGCTATTTTGAAATTTTTTTACCCTGGAGGGACAATCATTTTTTTTTGGTGAAGTATATGCTAAGATGGACGTACAAAAGTTTGTCCAACAAAACATGAGCTGCGAAGCAGATATTCTGCTTCTTGTTCTTCTGGCAATAAAGACCTCTGAGAGACTGTGCCAGTGAAACAGTTACCAAATGTTTCAACTGAAAGTGCTTAAGGGAAGGAAAAAAAGTTGACAAGAAAAAATGATATAAATTAGTTTTCTCAGTTATTTTAAGTGTAATGGAGATACTAATGTAAATAGTTGCTCCTATTTGTTTTTTTTTTTCCTTTCTCCTTGAGTTTTAAGAAATGTAGGCACTGCAAAGTAATTTGGTTAAAAGAGCATGACAAAAGAAAAATTAGTGTGCTTTTTCTCATTCTTGCGTAGGGGAATGACTGTGTTAAGCCTCTTGGCTTAATCTAGTAAGTTTTAAGAGAGCAAGTAAATGGAAAAGAGTGAATATTATAAGGCTTTTGTCTAGTAAACAGATGTGTGCTTGGCAGTTTTATGTCTGGTTCTCATATCTCTAGAAGACAATCAGATAAACATGAATGCTTGGAGAAAATGTTTTTTGAAAGCATTCAAGTGTGTTCCCCAGCTGAGAGAGCTATAAAGATAAGGCAAAGCCAGATGGCACTTAGTAGAAGCACAGGCTGTACCTTGCTCCTTAGTATGAATAACTTGTGGCTGTCCGTTTTGAGCATTTGTTCCTATTTGGAGGGTACAACTTCAGTATTTGAAGATGTACATAGTTTTGTGTGTTAATAGGTTTTGAGGAGTATTGGGGTGTTTTTTTGAAGGGCTTCCAATAAAATAAAATGTTTTGTAAGATGTGACATAGGCTCAAATGGAGATTACAAGAAACCACTATATAAAAGATTAACCTGCTAAACAGTATACACATGTAACACAAAAGCTGGAGTTAGACATTTAACAAAAAAGATGTTATACATAAAAGGTGGGAATAATACCTTTTTAAGAAAAGTATGCTTTCTGTAATGCCTTTAAATGTGAATGGTTATAAGTACAAAAAAAAGCAGTGAACTGTTTTAAAAACGTAAAGTGCAAATAGCTGTGCTACAGGAATATGCACTGTCTTGGAAAGAACTACACTTGTGAATTTGATAAAGAAAGGTTTTCAGGATGGTTATTCAGTGGAATACCTGGGGCAAAGGAAAAGAGGAGTAATTATATTTGCAAGTAGAGCTTCAATAGCGATAGAAGAGGATAAAAAAGATGAAAATGGTAGATTTGTAGTACTAAGGGACTACTGGCAAGAGAGGATGATTACACACTGGCATGCATTTATATTCCACTAAAAACTGCTGTAATGGAGCTTAAGATCATTCTGGGAGACATAATCAGCTTTCAGCAAAGAATATTACTTATACTTACAGGTGGGGAATGGAATTTGATCAGCAACAGTGAAGATGTGTCTGGGGGGCCCAGAAGGGAAAAAAGGTAACAAAGGAGGGTAGATTTTTGAGGAAATATATGGAAATATTTGTCATCAAAGTGAATTCGGTACTAGACGTTTGAAGTGAATTTACTTACATATTCCCCAAGATGCAAAAAGTGGTCTAGGCTCGGTAGATTTACATTTCATAGGAACGTGCATTTAATTGAAGGTCCTGGTATGCATCCAATAACTATTTCAGATCATGTGCCAATAACTAAAATATCACAGAGTAATGAAATAAAAATGAGACACTGGTGCTTTCCCATCTATCTATTGAAAAGAGAAGAATTGGAAGGAATGTGTAGGGGAAATGTATTCAGGAACTATTAGAGAGGATAGAAATTTTGTCTTAAAATATAGCTAGGGAGTGTTATAAAATTAAAATGGAGTATAAAAATAGGGTGGAAATAAGAGAAGGGGAGATGTGGTTAAGAAGTAACAAAAAATATTTAGAGGGAATGGCAATTAAGTATTGAAAAATAGGGGGAATACCACAGAGCAAGAAGAGGAGCAACTGCAGAATGCTGAACAGAAAATAGGAGATTACCCGGATTAATATCCATGAGTTTAGAAAGATTGCTGTTAAGCAACTATTTTTTGATAATACCTCTAGAGCACAAAAACTTTCCACAACAACTTAGGAGGCTACAAAAAGCAGAAAGGGCTGTCGCCAGGCTTGGGGAGCATATAATAAGGAAGATAACGAGATCCTAAAGAAGCATTCAAAATACTTTGAAAATTCTATGAAAGTCTGTATAAAGCAGAGAAATATGGAAATCAAGAAAAGGTGCAAATGGAAATGTTTATGGAAGAATTAAATATGCCAAGTTTAGACGTAGATGAGGCTCAATTACTAACCATATACGAGGAGTCTAGATAAAAATGGTGATGTGTAACCAATCTACAGGAAAGTCCCTGGGAATAGATGGTATTCCTGTGGAAGCTAGGAGGGGAAAAACCTGATCAAGGTCAGGAAGGTTTTGTTTTACAGAATTTTAAGAGAAGGACAGGTACTAACATCCTGGAAGAAAGCAGTGGCAGCTGTAATGCCTAAAGACTGCAAAGATCCATCAGATCCACCTTCATACAGGCCCATTTAAATACTAAACCATGATTAAAGTGGTGACAGAATTGATATGGATCTATGTGCTTTTTGTGGAGAGGAGGCAAACATTTGGCACCACTAACAGAGCATTGATGATCCAGGGGAAGCAGAATGTATGAAAATACCACTACTTTTCCTGGGTCTTGATGCAGAGAATGAATTTGGCAGAGTAAGCTGGGACTTTATGAGCAGCCAGTGGAAGCATTTGCATTCTCTGAAAATTATAAGGTTGATTAGGAGGATACATGAGGGGTTGAAGGTGAAAATTTAAGTTGGTGGCATTCTCTGATAATTTCTGCTTGAGCAGAGGAAACAGTCAGGGGTGTCCTGTCTCCCCCTTGTTGTTTGCATTATATTTAGAACTACTGACAAAGAAAATAAGGGACTCAGAAATTCAAGGATATAATTGGTATGGTAGTCATGAAAAGCTGTCTCTATTTGCAGATTATTTTATACCTGACAAAAAACAGAAATTAATATTACATTGTGGAACATTGTGAGGCAGTTTCATATCTTTTCGGGATACACAATTAATGAAGCTAAAACAAAGCCAATACTGGTAAATTATGTATCCACACACAAATTGGTTCAGCAAGATCCGTATTGATGGTGAGGTGATAAAATTAAGTATTTAGGAGTATAGATTAAAATGATTCTGGTGTGGCAGCTAAGGATATGTGGGAAGAGATTAAACAAAAGATAATACAAAAACTGAGGAAATGGAATATCTTTTATATGGACATCAATAGTAAGATCTAAGCAGTATTTCTAGTCCCTTTAGTCTTGTACACAGGTCAGGCATATTTTTATCAACCAGAGAAGCAGTTCTGGATAGCAATAAAGATACCGATGAAGGGGTTTATCTGGGAGGGGATGACAAGAGTCAAGTGGTATAAACTGATTCTTCCAATAGAACAAGGCAGATTGGGATTACCCAATTTAAAGGGGTATTTCAGATCAACACAGTTAAGATTCTTATACATATCACAAGCAGAAACCTGTAATTCAAAGTGTAAAGGAATGATGATGATACAGGGGGAAAGCTCAATGAACAAGGAGAGACTGGGATTTTGGATCCATACCTTTAAGGAGAATAACAATAAGCATATGGAATATATTCATAAAGTAGCAGAAAGTATTCTATGAACTAAGCCAACACTCGAATGGAGAAAGATTCTGCCAATAGGGTTGACTGCAATTAACGATACAAACAGTAGGCAAGAGGGGGCTGGAATTTATTGGAGAAAATTGACAAAGGAACCAAGGTATTGGGGGCAAATAACTAGAGAGGAAAAGGTAACAGAATGGGAAAATGCAAAAATTTATTTGGACTGCAGGTTGGAGATCGCCTTCCCTATTAAGGATTGATATCAAAATATAAGCAAAGAGAAACTGGGTCCTAAATGAAAGACCGGCACTGGTCGAGTTTTTAGTAGAATCTAAAACAGAAGCTGCCATTAAAAACGGAGTAATTAGTAGAGCATATGAAATAGTGCATGATAACTATAAGAATCAATCGCAGGACGTTGGAAAGGTTTGGGAAGACAGATTGGATAAGCAGTTCACAAAGAAACAATGGGGGGGCTATATATGTATGTCTCCCAAACATGTAACAAAGTCTAGAAGATTTAGGATCTTTGCTTGGAAGTGTTTACATAGGTATTTTTTATACACCAAGTAGAGTCCAAAGAATTTTTCCTCTGGTAGACAAATGTTGGAGGTATGATAGGGCCGAAAGAGGTAACTGGGAACATATTTTCTGTGAATTGAATGAGTTGGCAGACCTGAACGATTTCCTGCAGCCTGCTCTGTCAGAGATACTGGGTGAGCAAATTGGTGTAACTAAGGAAGCGATTTTTTTTTTTTTTTTTTTTTTTTTAACTATGATACAGAGTTGGAATTGCCTAGACATAGTAAGGCCTTGCTGAGTCTAATTATCGTGGCTGCCAAAAAGGCAATTACTAGAAAATGGAAATCTAAGTCTAAACCAACTTTTAATAGACGTAGCGAATATATTAAGAAAGAAAGAACAACTGGAATTGAGATACTTAGAAAAGGGTAGGAGCAAATTACATAGGAAAAATGAGAATTGCAGGAACAATACATGCAGAGCATGAACGAGGTTTAAAAGAAGACAGGATTTGAATGAGCTATGCAATCTTTGACTGACAATGACTGGATAGATTATAAGCGATGTACAACGTTTGCAACTAAAATTGTCAGTATGGTTTGTTTTCATTTATATAAATGTATGGTTGCCTATGTCATACGTGATTTTTCTTGTTTTAAAAAAAAATCAGCGACCTACATAAAGCCTGTAGAATTGCATCCCCAGTACACAGATGACACTACAGTTATCTGTATTGCAAAACAAACTACAAGAATTTACCCAGGAGTCCTGCTCTATAGAAACCTGGCTGACATCTACCCAATTAAATCCAAACTAATCCTGTTTACTCCCAAACAGCTTGCAATCAACAAAACTCCTTCTCTGTTTCCTCATCCAACAAAACAGAATTGAACTTGTCACACATAAGACTAAACTGCTAGGCATCTGTGTAGATGAGTACCTAAAATTTGACACGCTCATCCAAAATATAGGGGAAAAATACACCAAAAACTATTCTATCTTTAGATCCAAACCTTTCCTTCCTCTTGGACAGTATAAGAAAGTACACTGCCTCTCTCCTCTCCTCTTCCTACAAACGTATTCTGCTCCCATCCTTAACAACATCCAAGTGACTTTGCTAAACAAACCTGAGCAATGTTACTAGAAAATAACATGATTCACTGTCAACCTTCCAAACAGAACCCACCACTGTGCTGCCCTAAAGGAATGACAGTGACTGGAATTCCCATATTATCTAACCTACTCACACATCCATAAGATTGTGAATAAATCTAACAACTCTCCATCCATTTCCAACCTCATAAATATATAACCCTTCTAGGCCACAAAGCTCATTGGACAAATTCCTATTGCATATATCTAAACTTTAATTCTGATAGCAAATCATTACTTTTCCACCATCTTGCTAAATCCTGAAACTCCATCTCACTAGCAGTACGACAAGAAAGCTCCCTAAAATTATTTAAAACTCTGCTAAAATCTTACCTACTCAATTGCCAGCTCTGTATATTTGATATTCCTGGATAATTTTCAGAGCCTTACTGTCACTGCTCTTTTTTTTATATAACTGGCCATAATACAGCTGCTACTACACAGTCTATCATATATCCCACCCCACTACTGTCTCAATCTCCCTTATACCTGGACCTCTTCAATACTCCTTCATAATCTGTAGCCATCCTCATCCTATAATTACTTCACTGTCTCCTATTCAATATACATTTTCATCTGATTTCATTTGAAAGTAACTAGACTGGTATAAGCTTGATATTGGCTGTTCTTTTACTGTATTCTACTTTTAACTGTCATATTTTCATTAACTGTCATGTCATTACAATTCTGTGTGCACAGTTACTATTCTGTGTGTACATTTGTTATTGTTTTGATTAACTATAGTAGTCTATGTATGCACATTTATTATACAAATCTTGTATGAAATCTCCTCCTTCTATAAAGTGGAGCATTTCTCCCTGAGCTGCTGATGAAAATGGGACTTGTACCCAGCTGGACTTCCCTGGTGAACAAAAGTTAGTAATAACTTTTATATGAACTACACTTCTTAGCTGTCAAGCCCTTGTCACTTTTACTTGTTTTTATTAATATTTTCATTATATTCAGAATTTTTAATGCCATTTTACTTTTTACAAGTCAAAATCTAATGCCTCGTAGTTTTACTGCAGATGAGAAAAATGTGATTTGCTGCTTTGAAGAATTAATGCTGTGGTAAAGGTATATGATGTTCATCGTGCATACAGCTGCAGTAATCACAGATGGGTTTTCTGCCGTCAGGCGGTCCCTTGGTCGGCCGAATTCCACAGTCTTGGTCCGGCGTCGGTTGTCGTCGCTTTCTCTTCTGACGTCAGAGAGGCCAGAGTATATAACACAGCCGACGCCATGTTCTCCAGTCTTTTTTGCCGCACGGTGCCCGAAGCAGAAGCAGTTCGCAAGTGCCTGTCGGCCAGCTCCTGAATTACGAAAATTTTGGAAACCGAAGTCTTCATTAAAGCTAAGTACCCCGTTGGGGAAACTTTTCTTGCCTCAGACCGATGTCAGAAAAAGTTAATAATTGTATTTCTTGTGGGAAGCAAATACCGGATAAGGATTTCCATTCCCTCTGCATACCTTGTTTGGGCCCAGACCACGACGTCTCGGCCTGTCGCTTTTGCGCTACCTTCAATAAACACACTATTAAGCGTCGGGCGGAGTTCGCCCAACACTACTTTGGTAAAGCTTTTGATTATAAAATGTCGTCGGACACTCCGACTACCGTTTTGTCCAAAAAACCGCAAGGAAAAGGACCGACACACGAGGCCTCCGCCGACACCACGCCAAAACAGGCTACACGTGGTCCGGTTCTCAGCGAGACGCCTTTGCAGTCCCTGACTACCGACGACACTCCTTTGGTGGTGTCCTCTGTACCCGAGACCGCTGGGACCTCTGCCCTTTCCCAGACTACAACCGAAACCTTTGCTAATGTTGAGCCTACTAATGTGGACAGGTCCACCTCCACCCATGGTGTATTTAGGCCCTCATCTTCTTTTTCAATTAAGGCCTTTACTAAATCCAAAGCAGCCAGGCATCCCACGAGGCCTGTTGCGCAGGGCCCATCTCCAGGTCCCATGCCTAAAAAACAGATGCTTAAAATGGCTGAGGATTTAATTACTCTTATCAGAGGTTCTCAACCCCCTCCAGACAAGAGACCCAGAGTGGAGGAAGATTCCCTCTCTTCTGATCAGGGATCCATTTTATCAGAGCATTCTGATGCAGAGGAACACTCTTACTCTCCTTTTGAGGATTCTGATGCAGAACAGTCCATTCCTTCTGTATCCCCTCCTAAGGATTTTTCCTTTGGGGAAACCTTGCACACCTTGAGGGAACACTTCCATTGGGAAGGCCAAGACTTTTCAGATTCCAAGAAAAGACTTGGGGAATTTCTTTTGTTACCTCAACACAGACCTCTGGCTATACCCCCTGTTTTGGACATACTGGATGATGTCTATTCGGAGGCTTGCCTTAACCCGGATTCTCTGCCTCCTGCACCAGTCAAACCTGATAGGTATTACAGAGTACCCAGCTCTCACCAATTTCTCTTCAAAAGCCATAATACTGACCCTGAAACCATTTCACAAGACCCCAAGGGATTGAAGGCCTCCACTGCCAAGAATCCACTTCCTGCAGAAAGGGAATCAAGGTCTTTAGAAAGGTGGGGTAAAAAGGTATATACCTAGCCATGAGGGCCTTAAATTGTCAGTTTCATATGCTTAAATATCAACAGTTCCTGTTATCACAATTAAGGAACAAAATGTCTCAACCTGAACAACCAGATTTAAAGGAGTTAAAGATATGATGCATAGTGCAGAGCAAGTGGGTAAACACACTTTACAATGTGGTTATGATGCCCTAGAGGCTTCAAGTAGAGCGGCTGCTACGGGATCAGTCATTCGCAGGCATGCTTGGCTTAGAGAACAAAACTTTCCTGATCATGTGAAAGCTAAACTTCTAGATGCTCCTTTACAAAAGGATGTGCTGTTTGGTACTAATGCTGAGGAGATATTACAGAAAATGGAAGAAAAAGCCAAATCCATGCAAACTGTCAAAACCTTTTTCCAGGTCCAACCACCACTTTTAGCAGAAATTGGCCTGCAAAGAACTGGTCCTTTCCAGCCACTGACAAGCCCCAAAGAGGTAGATACAGATGCACAAGGGGCAGCGGGCAATCACAAGGATCATATAGAGGACGACAATGGCAAACTCCAGCACCAAGAGGTGGCGAGGACAGTGCACAACAATACAGGAAGCAAACCCAATGACTCCCTCATTTCCATGCCAAGCACGTCTCAGCTGGCAGCACCTTTGGGAGGAAAGCTAGCATTATTTGCAAACAATTGGAATATTGTCACAACAGACAAATGGATCCCGGACATTATAAACAGAGGCTACAAATTTCATTTCCACACTCTTCCAAAAATGAGAGGCATGCCAAACCTGCCACAGAATCAAAGGGCAGAGGTACAACTACAAATTTCAAAGCTCTTAAGCATGAGAGCTATTCAAGAGGTACCTTCTCACAAACAAGGTCAAGGTTTCTATTCAAGGCTTTTTCTGGTACCAAGGAAAGGAACCGACTGGAGACCCATTTTGGACTTATCCATCCTAAACACATTTCTACTGCCAAAATTCAAGATGCTCACATTACAGCAACTTCTTCCCATGCTGGGCAAGGAGTTTTGGCTGGTAACATTGGACATCAAGGAGGCATACCTGCATGTCCCAATCAGACAAAGCTGCAGAAGATACCTCAGATTTCTTGCAGGTTCAATCCACTTTCAATTCTCTGCATTGCCCTTTGGCTTATCTACTGCGCCCAGAGTATTCACAAAGTGCCTGGCATCAGTGATTGCCTACTGCAGACTTCAAGGGATACAAATTTACCCTTATTTGGACGACTGCCTGATCCAAGCGGACAGCAAGCACATACTTCTAGAACATCTGACATATGTGACACGGCTATTGCAGGCCCTGGGATACACAATCAACAAAGAGAAATCAAGGCTAACACCATCTCAGAAAATAACCTTCCTGGGTGCCATCTTGGACACAAACACCCAGATGGCCTATCTTACACCAGAAAAACAAGGGCAACTATCTCAGTACTTCAAAATACTAGCAAAAAGTACCAGGCTTACTGCAAGGAAAATCCTGCAGGCTCTGGGATTCATGGCATCTTGCATTCTTTTAATCCCATGTGCAAAGCTGCATATGAGGAAACTTCAATGGTACCTAAAAAAAACTATGTTCTCAACAGTCACAGTTTGGAAACAATACTACCAATAATCCCATGTTTGCAAAAGGAATTTCTATGGTGGGCCCAAGCATGTCAAGCAAACACAGGCCTCCCATTCTGCAAGCCTCAAGCAGAGCAAGTTATCACAACAGACGCCTCAGATTACGCTTGGGGGCGCACATGACAGACAGGTGCCTCCAGGGCAAATGGTCCCAAAAAGAAAAGCACTTCCACATCAATCAAAAAGAAATGCTAGCAGTAATGAATGCAATTACAGCTTTCAAGGACTTCCTGCATCCAGGACAATTACTCATAAGAACAGACAACACCACAGTAATGTGGTACATAAACAAACAAGGAGGAACACACTCATACCCCCTTGTGCAGACTAGCCATGACCCTTTGGAACTTGGCTCTGGAATGGCAAATCGAACTTCAAGCACAGTACCTGCCAGGATTGGAAAACACACTGGCAGACAAATTAAGCAGAAATATGACAGATCCACATGAATGGAAGTTACATGAGCAGGTGTTTGCAGAAATAACCCAAGTGTGGGGGAGGCCAGACATAGATCTTTTTGCCTCCCACAGGAATCATCAATTGGAAAAGTTTTGTTCGAGGACCTTTCATCCAAAGGCCTGGAAAGTGGACGCCCTTTCATTCAGTTGGACAGCATGGACAGTTTACGCATTCCCACCTCTGCCTCTTCTGCCCAAGGTACTTTTGAAAGCAAGAGCAGACAGACCGAAGATGATACTGATTGCTCCAGATTGGCCAAGGCAACACTGGTACCCATTGCTGAGGAGCCTAACACATATTCCTCCCTGGTCCCTGCCTCTAATGCCACTTCTGCTGACTCAGCACAGTTACAAAACTCTCCACAGTCAGCTGAAAACACTCAATCTCGCTGCATGGAAAATTCCTTAACACCACAACAGACCCTACTCTCCAAGGAGGTACAGGATGTCATTTTGGAGGCCAGAAGACCATCTACTAGAAAAGCTTATTCCGCAAAATGGAAGCGGTTTTGTTCTTGGAATGCGAAAAAAGGCCAGGACCCTAGAAAACTGAACTTGCCTCAGGTATTACAGTATCTAGCTGAGCTGCTGAACAGTGGACTTTCATTTTCTTCCATAAAAATCCATGCCTCAGCTATTTCTGCAGAATACAACACGGATCCTCCTTTATTTTCTCACCCACTCTTACGACAGTTCCTCAGAGGGGCTAAGAATATTAGACCACCAAGGAAACAACCAATACCAGCCTGGGATCTTAATTACATACTAGAAAAATTAACATTGCCTCCTTTTGAACCAGCTGCCTCAACAGATTTGCAATATTTGTCCTGGAAAACTGCCTTCCTTCTGGCTATCACTTCAGCTCGTAGAGTTTCGGAATTACAGGCCCTCATGGCGGTGCAGCCTTTTCTCATTTTCCATCAGGACAGGGTCTCCCTTTGTACCAACCCATCATTTATGCCTAAAGTGGTATCTAGGGTAGCTTTAAATCAAGCCATACACCTTCCTACCTTTTACCCCAATCCTCAAAACAAAGGGGAAAGGCTGCTACATTCCTTAGACATCCATAGGCAGCTACGTTACTGTTTGGACAGAACAAAGTCCTTCAGGAAATCAGAACAACTCTGTGTCCTATGCTGTAGGGGCTCAAGGGAAGCCAGTTTCCAAACAGACTATTTCAAAGTGGATAAGGCCACTGCATACGGTTTTTGTTATTCCTATCATGGGAAATCTGTTCCTACAGGTATCAGATCACACTCCACCAGGGCCACAGCTACCTCTACAGCCTTCCTCAGAGGAGTTCCTACCAAAGATATTCTGGAGGCAGCCACTTGGAGTTCTGTACATACCTTCACAAAACACTACCACCTGCCTTTATATTCCAGAACAAGAGCAGGCTTTGCCACTGCTGTTTTGCAGGGCATTCTGGCTCAACCCAGTTCCTCCTAGTACCTACCACCCTGTGCGTAGCTTTGGGATTCTACCCATCTGTGATTACTGCAGCTGTATGCACGATGAACATAGTACAGTTTTGTACCTACCATAAATGTAGATGTTCGAGTGCTAATACAGCTGCAGTACAGGTTTCCCTCCCTCCTTCCCCACTTGGTAAAGGCATGGGGCCTAACAACCTCTTCATACAGCCTGACTGGGTTATCCTTCTAAGGTTTATTTGCTTGCAACCACTGTTTTTGGATTATATTGCATTACATGTATACGCATATAAGCATAATTTATGTATTGCCTTCTTTCGGGGGGCACCTGACATCTGGGGCAAGAAAGACTGAAGAACATGGCGTCGGCTGTGTCTTATATACTCTGGCCTCTCTGACGTCAGAAGAGAAAGTGACGACAACCGACGCTGGACCAAGACTTTGGAATTCGGCCGACCGAGGGACCGCCTGACGGCAGAAAACCCATCTGTGATTACTGCAGCTGTATTAGCACTCGAACATCTACATTTATGGTAGGTACAAAACTGTACTTTGTCTACAGTCTGACATGTCCCATTGCCCCCTCTCATTCTGCCAGATCCATTTGAAAAGATGAAGACATCCTGGTACAGCACCATCGTGATTGTAGGAGAGGTTCCCCTTTGGTCTTTACATAACCCACCTTGATGGCACTTCTCACTATGCTGGGGGTGGGGGCAGAAGTTGTGTGCATGCTACTACTCGCATATCTCTACTATGGTTATTCTGTCTGCTCTCCCTTTTTTGATTATTTTCCTTGAGTTGATCTTCAGCCTCCACCAGGGTTGTAGAGGGGCAGAAAACAACCTTGCACCGTCCCCTTTAGGAAAGGAATTGTATTCTTTTTCCCCCAACTGCTGTAGCAAATTTAGCACTGCAGTCTAGAGTCCTAGGACATACTTTGTAGTAATGTCATTGCTTAATATTTAAAACCCATCTTGTACTGATAATATGGGAAGTGTTTTTAAAGCATTGTTATTAAATTGCACACACTTTAACTTGCATCATCAGTTCACATACATTAATAGAAAAGAAACACTGTACGTTTTCCATTATTATTGTGCAGTATAAATTAAATTTTTCACTCACTCCAGTATTGCATTAATTGTTCAGTTCCTACTTTCCCTTAAATCTCACTCCAATCCTGAGCATTATTGTACATGAACTGTTCCCACTTACAGTTCTTTCCTTCTCCTTTACATTATTCAAAACTTCCATAACAGTTGGTATAGTTTTTGATTAGACCCAAAGAAGAAAATTAGCCAGCACCAAGGAAGATCAAAATACGTTTATTAAAGACTGTTAAAGACTGTAACTAGACCGGTTTCAGCCGCAAGGCTTTCTTCAGTAGTGCAGTAATCCAAAGCAATTAGGCATCATCTTATATAATGTTCAGTAGTAGATAAGAATGACATCACTTCCTGTTAATTCAGTGCAAAAAAATTCAGTACAAAAAGAATATGAAAATATATATGTACTGAGAAATAATGGAACATAATGCTCAAAGTATAAATTGTACAATAGCTTAACAAAGCTGTATACACCATATCACAAATGTATGAGAAAATACATGAGGAATATAGTTGGCTATTATGCCCATAATTGTAAGTAATAAAATAAAATAAAACACAATTCTATATCTAAGTATCCATGATTGAATACCAATGACAAAAATCTGTGAGCTGGGATGCAAAATAGTTAGTTCCATAACATAATACAGTGAGAAACCTACATACACAATGCGAACAAATAAAAGTTATAATTTATCATTCAGTCCAGGCGGAAATAACCCCCCAAGTTTAATGATCCACCTCTTTTCTTTGGCATTTAGAATGTCATGCCAGCCTGTTTTAAAAGATCGATTACCAATAATGTGATCAATAATAGTAAATGTAAATTTGGCGTGGGATGTTTAATGGAGTGTCTGTATAGTGCATTAGTTAATTTTTTATTTCTAATGTCTCCTAGATGTTCAGAAATCCTAGTACGAAACTGTCTGGAAGTTTGGCCAATATAAAATGCTTGACATGTACAAGTGGCAAGATATATGATCCAATCTGAACTGCAATTCCCAAAGAATTGTATATTGTATATTTGTCCAGTATTCCTGCTCGTGAAACTAGTGGTTTTAAAGATGTATTTGCAAAAGCTGCAATGTCCACATGGGTAAATACCTATAAGTTTTTCCCCAGTGAGTGTTCTTTGACTGAGATTGTCATCAATAGCCCTTGTTTTTTTATAATGAGAAAAAAGTGACCCTAATGTTTTACCTTTCCTGTAAGAAAAATAACATCGATCACCTAGATAATCTCCCAACAAGGGATGTGAATTAAATATATTCCAATGGGTATTGATTATATTGACTAAATTAGCACTATTCCTACCAAAAGTGGTAATAAATCTACATACATCAGATTCCTGATTATTACTTCTGGTGTTGTATTGGAGAAGAGATTCCCTGGTTTTATCATGACTTTGTTGGACTGCTGACTCAATTGTGCGTGTTGAGTAACCTCTAGATAAAAATCTCCTAGTCAAATCTGTATGGTGGTTTCTTAAATCATCCACTGAGGAACAGATCCCTTTCATCCTCAAAAATTGAGATTTGGGTATATTTCTGATAATATGTTTGGGATGAAAGCTTTCTGCATGCAAAAGAGTGTTGTACTGTGGAAATTTTCTGTGGACAGATGTTCTGAGAGTGTTATCTCTCTGTCGTGTTAACTGCGTCCAAATAACTGATTTCACTTTGACTGTATTCAACAGTGAATTCGATACCCCAGATGTTCCCATTCAAGTGTTGAATAAATTCCTTAAGGTATTCCACACCTCCTTTCCATATGAGCCAACAGTCGTCCAGGTATCTCCTCCATATATCTATTTCCGGTATGTAGATATTATGCAAGGGATCATATATAATCATATCCTCAATATAACCCATAAATAAATCAGCATATATGGGTGCAAAGGATGCACCCATAGCCGTGCCTTGTAGTTGCCAATAGCAGTTTTGCTGAAAATAAAAGACATTCTTCGTAAGTACATGTTCCACCATACACAATAGAAGAGTATTCATCCCTGGGGGGTATAAATTAGTTTTATTGAGCCAATAATCCAAGGCTTGAAGACCCGCCCAATGAGGGATGCTGGTGTAAAGTGAAGACACATCAAGAGTGCACATAAGCCATTCAGGGTCTAGTTGTGATTCGGAGACAATCTGCAAAAATTCTGTTGTATCCTTTATTCTTGCTCTTATGCATGTTAATAATGGTTTCAATTTTTCGGTTAAGAATACTGATAAGGGTTCCGTTAGTGACCCGATGCCGGATACAATTGGTCTACCTGGTGGCTGGTGTAAGGATTTGTGGATCTTAGGAAGTAAATACAGTTGTTGTTTGGCAGGATCTTTAACAGTTAGATGAGTTCTAGTTTTATCAGAAATTATTCCAGAGTCAACCGCTTCCTCAAGAAATTCATTAATCTCAGAAGCAAAACCAGGTGTGGGATCAATCTCCATTTTCATATAGTGATGATGGTTTGATAATTGTCTAAGACCCTCATTCACATAATACTCAGTATCCATAACCACCACCGCTCCCCCTTTATCAGCAGAAGTAATAACAATATCTGTATTATTTCTAAGTTGTGTAAGTGCAATTTGTTCCTTCCTAGACATATTGTGCCTCATAGTAGCCTCAGAACCCAGATTAAAGTGTATATCCTTAATGACAGCCTGCTGGAAAACCGCTACATGTTTATCCATAGGTGGGTTAAATGTAGATTTATGGAATCTGAAATCAGATGATCTTTGAGAATTATCAGTTTGATCCTGTTGTCTGAAAAAGAGTTTAAGGTTAATTTTCCTACAAAAGTCTATTGTATCAGAAACAAGGATACTTTCATCAATAAAAAAACCAGGTATAAAACCAAGGCCTTTATTCAATAGGGAATGTTGATCATCAGTTGTTGATACTGGTCGGATTGTCACAAATACTCTTGCGACTGTGTGGATTATGTCGGCCTAGTCGCTGCAACAAACATTCGACCAAGGGAATTGTTGGAGTACAGTACAAACAGTGACTGAGTTTGCGGTTACAACTATTGCATATATTCCAAATATATATATTTGTTTGACGTATTTTCAACATTTGAAGCAGTTTACAAGTTATAGCAACTAGTTTCATTAGGTTATTTATTTGCCACCGCAGCATGTTTATATATTTTTTATGGGCAATTTCTATATTAACTAGTTGTATAGCATTTATGTATGTTTAACACCATTTTCTATAAAATGCCTCTGTCTATATTCTTATATTTGATTACTATCTATAAGTCATAATAGCAGGATATTTAGCTGCATTTGGCCTTCAGGTCTTTATATTTATAGCAATTGTGTTGTCAAACATTGTTTTCTATATACTAGCATTATTTGATTTTGCTCAGTATTTGTGGTCCTATATCACTATAGCCAGTATCAATGCTCTAATTATTGGGATATTCCTACCGGACAATCACAGTCATTATTAATACTTGTGATTACTGGCCTCTTATGTCCTTTTGGCATTTTGCTTTTGTTGGGACATACATCTGTGGGATTATATATTTATGTTTAACCTGACCTATTGGATTAATATTAGCTGAGTTTAATTTTATCAGGTTGATTTTTATTGAGTCCAGTTATTCTCAGGTCAACCATATTTTGGACAGCATTTCTTATATATTTGTCCTGCTGATCACAGTTATTACATGCTTAATACAATTTTATTGTAAGGTATTATATCTGTTATTGTTGCTTGTTGAACATCATATCTGTCATTTGGTTTTCCAATATTTATGGGAAGCTCTATGTTGCCTAAATAACACATACTATTCTAGGATAGACATATTATATCACATGGTTTATCATTATAAGTTTTGGCCATTGACATTATTTGAGGTATTAGCAACAGGGATTGTTCTCCATTTGACTAAGAATATGGGACTTATTATAGGATATTGACTATAGATTGCAGTGGACTTATATCTCACAGGGCCAGACAGCCATTTGTGGTGTGCACTTTTGTATTACAATATAGGTATATTTTATATATACATTTTATACCTTTTTCCACATTCATCCAGATTGGGCTTTCATTTCAACTAGACTGGCTGAACATCTTTTGTCCAAGTTATTTGAGATTACTTTCTTTTATTGACATAGGTCTATTTGCAGCTTCAGCCTCTTGTGATTCAAATTAACTATTTGGCTTTGTAATGTATTTGCTTAGTCGAACCCCTAGTATTTTTGCTTTAGTTTTCCACTTCACCATTGTTCATACGGTTTGCTGCAACTTATTGTCATGGATCTTAATAAACTGCTCTCTGGTCTATGTTCAGATGAGGATGATTTAAAAATTTTTGGTATAGGTACTGAAAATACGGAATTGGACAATTTGGTGAATATTGATCCAGTTGACGGTTGCGAAGATTTATTTTTTAAATTGGGTAAACAAATTAAGATCCTCAGAACAAACATTTGGCACAGCAAATTGTTTAAGGCATATCAAGCACAGAATATATCCCCTAGAGGATTGAGATGCAAAATCCAACCACTAGTGGGCACACCTGATGAAACTCTGTTGAAAGACTGGCAACAAGCACAACAGGATGCTGCCATGACTAGAGTTAATATTCTGTCCTCCTTCTATGAGAGAACAATACAAAATAATATTAAGGAAGTGGAACAAACATGTAGCAATCTTAAACAATTTGAACAAGATACTAGTTTTCAGGGTAGTCTAAGCAAATTATCTAAAGAAATCTCAACTTTGGAGAACAGTCTTAAGAATAAGAAATTGCATAAATTTGCCCGGGATAAAGATGATTATGACAAGGGCAAACAATTTGAATCACATAGAGGTGTGAGGTTTGCTTATGGGACTAAGAATGGTTCCTCTACGCGTAGAAAGAGACCAAGATCCATTCTTAAAAAGAAAGGGTCCAATTATATCAGTTCTGGTGATGAATCTTCAGCAACAGATACAGAGATGGCCAGTACTGGTGATTCCCCAAATGCCAAAAGGGGCAGAAGGATTGAGGCCCCTTTAGGGGGAAAAAACACAGGGCCGGCAGGAAGCACAGGGGTAACAAACTTAGAAGAGCTGTTTTTGTCAATAGTGAAGTAAATAACCTATGTAATAATGTTTTAAACATTTCCAAACATGTCCTGACTGATGATCAACATTCCCTATTGAATAAAGGCCTTGGGTTTATACCTGTTTTTTTTATTGATGAAAGTATCCTTGTTTCTGATACAATAGACTTTTGTAGGAAAATTAACCTTAAACTCTTTTTCAGACAACAGGATCAAACTGATAGTTCTCAAAGATCATCTGATTTCAGATTCCATAAATCTACATTTAACCTACCTATGGATAAACATGTAGCGGTTTTCCAGCAGGCTGTCATTAAGGATATACACTTTAATCTGGGTACTGAGGCTACTATGAGGCACAATATGTCTAGGAAGGAACAAATTGCACTTACACAACTTAGAAATAATACAGATATTGTTATTACTTCTGCTGATAAAGGGGGAGCGGTGGTGGTTATGGATACTGAGTATTATGTGAATGAGGGTCTTAGACAATTATCAAACCATCATCACTATATGAAAATGGAGATTGATCCCACACCTGGTTTTGCTTCTGAGATTAATGAATTTCTTGAGGAAGCGGTTGACTCTGGAATAATTTCTGATAAAACTAGAACTCATCTAACTGTTAAAGATCCTGCCAAACAACAACTGTATTTACTTCCTAAGATCCACAAATCCTTACACCAGCCACCAGGTAGACCAATTGTATCCGGCATCGGGTCACTAACGGAACCCTTATCAGTATTCTTAACCGAAAAATTGAAACCATTATTAACATGCATAAGAGCAAGAATAAAGGATACAACAGAATTTTTGCAGATTGTCTCCGAATCACAACTAGACCCTGAATGGCTTATGTGCACTCTTGATGTGTCTTCACTTTACACCAGCATCCCTCATTGGGCGGGTCTTCAAGCCTTGGATTATTGGCTCAATAAAACTAATTTATACCCCCCAGGGATGAATACTCTTCTATTGTGTATGGTGGAACATGTACTTACGAAGAATGTCTTTTATTTTCAGCAAAACTGCTATTGGCAACTACAAGGCATGGCTATGGGTGCATCCTTTGCACCCATATATGCTGATTTATTTATGGGTTATATTGAGGATATGATTATATATGATCCCTTGCATAATATCTACATACCGGAAATAGATATATGGAGGAGATACCTGGACGACTGTTGGCTCATATGGAAAGGAGGTGTGGAATACCTTAAGGAATTTATTCAACACTTGAATGGGAACATCTGGGGTATCGAATTCACTGTTGAATACAGTCAAAGTGAAATCAGTTATTTGGACGTACAGTTAACACGACAGAGAGATAACACTCTCAGAACATCTGTCCACAGAAAATTTCCACAGTACAACACTCTTTTGCATGCAGAAAGCTTTCATCCCAAACATATTATCAGAAATATACCCAAATCTCAATTTTTGAGGATGAAAAGGATCTGTTCCTCAGTGGATGATTTAAGAAACCACCATACAGATTTGACTAGGAGATTTTTATCTAGAGGTTACTCAACACGCACAATTGAGTCAGCAGTCCAACAAAGTCATGATAAAACCAGGGAATCTCTTCTCCAATACAACACCAGAAGTAATAATCAGGAATCTGATGTATGTAGATTTATTACCACTTTTGGTAGGAATAGTGCTAATTTAGTCAATATAATCAATACCCATTGGAATATACTTAATTCACATCCCTTGTTGGGAGATTATCTAGGTGATCGATGTTATTTTTCTTACAGGAAAGGAAAAACATTAGGGTCACTTTTTTTCTCATTATAAAAAAACAAGGGCTATTGATGACAATCTCAGTCAAAGAACACTCTCTGGGGACAAACTTATAGGTATTTACCCATGTGGACATTGCAGCTTTTGCAAATACATCTTTAAAACCACTAGTTTCACGAGCAGGAATACTGGACAAATATACAATATACAATTCTTTGGGAATTGCAGTTCAGATTGGATCATATATCTTGCCACTTGTACATGTCAAGCATTTTATATTGGCCAAACTTCCAGACAGTTTCGTACTAGGATTTCTGAACATCTAGGAGACATTAGAAATAAAAAATTAACTAATGCACTATACAGACACTCCATTAAACATCCCACGGCCAAATTTACATTTACTATTATTGATCACATTATTGGTAATCGATCTTTTAAAACAGGCTGGCATGACATTCTAAATGCCAAAGAAAAGAGGTGGATCATTAAACTTGGGGGGTTATTTCCGCCTGGACTGAATGATAAATTATAACTTTTATTTGTTCGCATTGTGTATGTAGGTTTCTCACTGTATTATGTTATGGAACTAACTATTTTGCATCCCAGCTCACAGATTTTTGTCATTGGTATTCAATCATGGATACTTAGATATAGAATTGTGTTTTATTTTATTTTATTACTTACAATTATGGGCATAATAGCCAACTATATTCCTCATGTATTTTCTCATACATTTGTGATATGGTGTATACAGCTTTGTTAAGCTATTGTACAATTTATACTTTGAGCATTATGTTCCATTATTTCTCAGTACATATATATTTTCATATTCTTTTTGTACTGAATTTTTTTGCACTGAATTAACAGGAAGTGATGTCATTCTTATCTACTACTGAACATTATATAAGATGATGCCTAATTGCTTTGGATTACTGCACTACTGAAGAAAGCCTTGCGGCTGAAACCGGTCTAGTTACAGTCTTTAACAGTCTTTAATAAACGTATTTTGATCTTCCTTGGTGCTGGCTAATTTTCTTCTTTGGGTCTACTCAGCACACTTGCCGTGCACCTGCCTAACTTGCTAGCTCATCTACTATACATAGTTTTTGATTTCCATTTTCTAGTAATTGTTTTTTGTCAGTCAATAACATTATGTTTAGTAAGGCCTTGCAGCATCTGGGCGATTCAGGTCTTGTATCCCAGCTGAAAAGCATTGTTTCCTTAGTTACTATTTGCCCCCCCCCCCCCCATATTTCTGTCAAAGTACCTTCTAGTGAAATTTTTAAATCTGCCAACTCATTGCATACCCAAAAAATGTTCCTAATTACTTTTCTCTTCCTCATCACATCTCTAACATTTGCTATCTACCTGAAGATAACCATCTCTTGGTGGATTCCTGGCCATTTATGGGTTAATATATCTGACAAATATTGTGACCCTGATGTGCTGCTTGTTACAGTTGGCATTCAATATTTGTTTGCAGTGATTCCTCACTCAATTGGCTTAGGATGGGTGTCAGAAGTCATTGTTAGAAAAAAATATTTATCTAACACACAGCTGCAGTTGGTTAGAGAAATTGTAGACAATTATTTTGCTTTCTACAAAGGCAAGTAATATATAAACAGACCAGTGGCGTAGCCATGCTGGACCCTGTTTGGAAATTTGGTGTTACTGAACTGGGAGCAGAATTGTGGGTTTAGTTAATACACTATTCCAAAATGCTAGTGTACTTACGCTTTTTGGATGACATCTTTATTCTCTGGAGAGGTACTTACGGACAAACTAGATGATTTTGCTACCTACATAAACCAGAATCTGAAGTAGTTAACTTCATTTGTCCATCAACCTATGGTTATCAAATCCATATCGGACCTGAGCCGGCAGCTTCCAACAGCTAAGATCCGAGCTCCTCCCCTTACCCATAATCCCCTGCTATCCCTTCCTGACCTCAGATCTAGTTTGCCGCGGTTCTCTCAGCAGCTTGATCGAGCTTCCAGGTGTGGTAGTGTTGGATTTGTGAGAAAAAAATCTTCTTTTTTCCTACTTTTAACAAATTTTTGCTTGTGTATGTGAGTTAGTATAGTTCCCCAGTAGCATTAACGTTTTTCTTTACCTAGTGTTTAGTTTTTCCTTTTAGTGTTATTCCCTCCCCCTCGTGTACGCGTTCGGGTGTGTGTTTTGGGGCCCAGCGAGTGTGTTTCTTTTGTAGGTATGGCGGAGGCACCCAAAACTTTCTTTTTAAAGTGTACCGAGTGTGGCCATAAGCTGTCCCCAGCGGATGGCCACACTTGGTGTGTTTTATGCCTTGGGGTTGAACATCTTTCCACCAGCTGCACTATTTGCACAGTGTTCAACCACAGGGCCCTCAAGGGCCAGAGGTCGAAGCTGATTCTGGCAGGACTTCTGCCCCCGGACTCTGCTTCGTCCTCCGGTCCCTCTGTGGCCAGAAAGGAGAAACGCCGGGAAAAGCACCACAAGCGGTGGGCCGAAGCTTCTGCATCGGCCCCGCCAGCCAAACGGGTTTCTCCTCCTAGGGCCTCCGAGTCTTCTCCTTCCGGGCTCCGATCTCCCCGCTTTTTGCCAGAGGAGGAGGAGACCCGGTCGCCTTCGAGGGCATCGAGGCGGCACTCCTGGCCCGCCTCGGTGGCCTCAAGGTCTACCCGCAGTATGTCCGATGCAGACTTGGACCGGATGATGAGTAGGTTTCTCCAGGCCCATCTGCAGATGGGAGTGCTCCTGCCCCCCTCCTCTGGGGGGGGGGGGAGCTCAACCCGCTTTTTCACCCCGATTGCTCCTTCTCCGACCCACTACCGGGGTTCGGAGCCTTTCGGAGCTGGGAGACCGTCGGCACCGAAAGTATCGGGTACTTGGGCGCCGATGGCACCTTCGAGTCTGTCTGGTCCATTTTCTTCGGATCTGAGCTCTCCGAGCCGAGAGCTGATTTTCGGATTCGGAGGTGTCGGTATGTCTTCAGCTCCATATCGGTCGGAGTGTACTGGCCCTTTGGATCCGACCGCGTCAGCTCCGAGGGAGGGTCTGCTCTCGGATCCTAGGGAGAACAGCTCTCCTTCGGCATTCGATGTGGAGAGGGTTTTGTCGAGGGACTCCAGGCCCCCGGCTTCAGCTACGGCTCCACCCTGCACTCCCTCTCAGACGGGTCCGCCTTCCATCACCCGGCCCAGCCTGCTCAGACGTCCCAGATAGTTCCCTTGTTGGAACAGGATTTGGTTGGTGAGGCCTCTTCGGACAGCCCCCCCCCCCCCCGAGGAGGTCCCTCACAAACGGAAGTGCAAGAGGAGGCACTTGGACTCCCCTGGGTCCTTGACAGAGGACACAGATTTGGAGGAAGGGGAAGGTTCCCCAAGGTCACCCCCGGAGACATCTTGGAGATGCTTTGGATCAGAGGGGGGTTGGTCTGCCCCAAAACCTTCCTCTGACGAGTCTGTGTTTCTGGAGGCGTTTGAAGCAGGCCCGTCTACCTCTTGGGTGTCCCCTCCGCCGATCCCCTGGTAGACCTGATTACTACCAGGGCATGGAAGGAACCGGACACTGTGGAGCCCATTCCAAAGAGGCCGGACAAAATTCTCAGCTCCCCTTCGGACAGGTCATTTTGGAGCAAGGGGGCCCCGGTAGATGCCATGTTGGTGGCGGCCGCCACCAAAAGGGAACTGGCCCAGGAGAGTTCCTCAGTCCATCCTCCAGACAAGGAGTCTCGGACGATGGACCATCTGGGTAAGCGGGTGTTCGCTTCAGCCACCTTTTCTGTGAGGTCGCTGAACTATATGGCACACGTGATACGGCTCCAGTGGGATCTTATCAAAGAATACGCTGGGTCGCCCCCAGAGTCCATGTCACTGATGAGTGGAAAAGGTATTGTTCCTAGATTCTGTCTAAAGGAGCGGATACAGCACAGCCCTCATTACCTCTCATCCTGGATTACCTAGCAGACCTACTCCACAAAGGCTTATCCTTCTCGTCCATTAAGATCCATGTCTCTGCCATCTCTGCTCATTACAGCACTGAGCCACCTCTCTTCTCTCACCCTCTCATCAAACAGTTGCTGAGAGTAGCTAACAACTTAAGGCCACCAAGAAGAGCCCACACCCCTGCTTGGGACCTTAATTTTGTGTTGGAAAGGCTAACACTACCACCCTTTGAGCCTGCAGCATCAGCAGAGTTAAAATTCCACTCTTGGAAAACAGCCTTGCTTCTGGACATCACTTCAGCTAGAAGAGTGTCTGAGCTACAAGCACTTATGGCTGTGGAACCCTTCATTATTTTTCATGCTGACAGGGTCTCCCTCAGGACTTAACCCTACCTTTTTGCCTAAAGTGGTGTCCAGTGTGACTCTCAACCAATCTATCCATTTGCCCACCTTTTTCCCTAATCCTCAAAATAAGGGTGAAAGGATCCTGCACTCTTTAGACATGCACAGACAGCTCAGATTCTACCTTGATAGGAGTAAACCCTTCACAAAATCTGACCAGTTACTAGTCAGCTTTGCACCAGGGCCAGAGGGCAAGGCCATATCAAAACAAACCATCTCCAAATGGGATAGCACACTGTATCCATTTCTGTTACAAACACCATGGGAAACCACCCCCTCAGGGGTTCAGAATGCATTCCACTAGGGCAACTTCAGCCTCTACAGCCTTTCTCAGAAAAGTCCCTACCAGGGACATTCTGGAAGCTGCTACTTGGAGTTCTGTTCATACCTTCACCAAGCATTACCACCTGCTTTTCGAAATCCAGGGCGGGCTTTGCAGCAGCAGTCCTGCAGGGCATACTAGCCAACCCCAACTCTTCTTGACTGCCTCCACCCATTCATCAGCTTTGGGAATCAACCCAAGTGTGATGACTGCAACAGTCAAACACAAAGAACATAGTACAGTTGTGTACACTTACCATAAATGTAGATGTTCGAGTGTATTCTGTTGCAGTCCTGGTTTCCCACCCTCCAGTCTTTCTCTCACTTCTTACATGGCTATTGGTATTTACTTTGTACTGGTTGTGTTTTGTGGCACAGCGGTAGTGTTGTTGCCTCACAGCAAGAGGTTCTCCTCTTCAATTCTCAACTGGAGTGCTTTCTGTGCGGAGTTTGCATGTTCTCCGTGCAGTCAAGTGGCCTCCGAAAGACATGCGTGAATGGGCGTCGGGCTGGCAACTCGGTACCATAAAAATCTACTGCCAGTCATTAGTGGACCGGAGTTCCGCTGTGGCGTCCCCTAACTGGGAAAAGCCGAAAAGACAAGTTGGTGGTGGTTTTTTCCACCATAACTTTGCTCCCTGTTTGGGGGCTCCTGACATTTGGGGCAAGAAAAACTGATGTAATGGTGTCTGCTGTCTGTTTTTATACCCCTGACAAGATGACGTCAGTCCTGAAGTGACAGCAACTGACGCAGAAATACTAAGCCTCTGGTATTCGGGCCGACTGAGGGCTACCCCTGGCAGGATAACCCAAGTGTGATGACTGCAACAGTGAATACACTAGAACATCTACATTTATGGTAAGTGTACACAACTGTACTTTCACCTTGGTTGCCTATCAGTGAAAACGGTACATAAGTCAACTTTTATCAGACTGAAGTATGAATGAGAAGTTTGATCAGATGAATAGCAAATGATCAGTCTAGTATTTATACACAATAATGTAGAATATGCCTTCAGTTATTTAAATAGCATTTACCCAGTGAACAAAAAAAAATTGTGTCTGGGTCCCATTTTAGTGAGTTTTTGTTGTATTGTAAATGACTGAATTAAGTTAGAAGTATGTGTTTCTTTATTTATTTAGACTCCTTCCCACTACTGAAACCCAGAATTTGCAGTAGGTCATCAGCTGTCTGACATATGATGAAAAAGCATGGAAGATAATTTCATCAGTGTGTATATGTACATTTTATTTCCTTGCTTCCTACAGTAGGTGTGATATGTTTTGTGTATTGCTTTATTTGTTTATTTTTATGTGGGTTAATGTTTTTTTTTTTTTATTATTTCCCCAGGGAAGAATTATTGAATGTGCACACTGCGGTTGCAGAGGATGTTCTGGCTAAAGAAAGAAAAACACTTTTTTTTTCTCCAGTCACTGAATGTCAGAGAATGATTATGGACCATGCTGCTTTTGAAAACTGGGAGTTGTATTGGATTTTTAATACTAGCTGTGTTTGCGGTGACTCTTTTTTTTTTTTTCTACTGCACTTCCTGGGTTGTGATTGTACAAGAATTACTGGTGGGGCCTTATGTCCTTGCCTTTTCTACTTTGGTTGCCTAAATTACATTTCCCTCGTTTGCCTTGATTATTTAGTGGACTAGTGTCACCACTGAATGAAGGTGAAAAGTGACAATCTTGCAGTCCCAAAGAAGTTGTTCAGAACTCCGAACTGCAGTCAGTGAACAAAACTGGTGAATTACCCCTACACAAACAAGGCTGATTTCAGCAGACTTAACTGTATAGAGTTTGTTTTTTATCTTGTTTATAGAAGTAATGTGTACTAACTGTGTGTATGATTTTGTCTAAAATGTGTTTCTGATGCAGTTTGTCTTGTTTTAATGAACATTTATAGCAATTTATAAATGGCAATCATTAAAGTACATTGCTGCCTATGTGTTTATTTTTGTTTTGAAGACTTGACCTGTTGGAAAATACATACATCAAGCACTTCTAATACAGTGTTGCTTGTATGTTCTTTCTTTCTTTATTGGTGTTCTAATATGTTAACAGAAATGTTTCTAGTAATCATAATTTTTCAACCTTGAAAAGAAAATTAAACTAACAGTTGTGTTTTGTATTTGGGGAGTTGTCATCAACATATTGAAGTGATGGGTAGGCCTGTTAGGCGACAAAGATCACTGTGAACAATTTAGTAGTTCAAAGTGTGTATGTGTAGGGGGGGGGTAGGACTTGTAGCACTTAATGGCTGTGATTTCTTTCAGTTTTACTTCACACGTGGTTACTTTCCAGCCTCATCTTTTTAACATGATTTGCAGAGTGATCATTTTGCAGCTTTGTAAGCTGATCTGATTAACACGTAATGGCACTTTATTTCTTGCTAATGACAATGCTTCTACACTTGCTACTGCCCATTTAGCAGATTGTTTTGTTTGGAGTTAAGGGCAAGTATAGCCAGTGCTGAAACTAAGTATTGTCATAGTTAGTCATAGTTATATTGAACCTTGGGCAACCATTTAATTGCTATACTTTGTTTTTATTTTTACTATTTAGTCCTAACAGCCACGGAAGCCAGGATTTTATGCTGCATTGTCATCTTTATTGTGGAGAGTCATCTTTTTTTCTCCTTAAGTCTTATTGGCATAGAATACAGGGAGGTGAACTGCTAACAGCTTTCACCCTGCAGTCTTTCTTTTAATTCTCTGTTTTCTTACATGCTGTGTAACTCCTTTCAAGTCACTCAACTTGGATATAACGTTTGGGACTGCCTTGTACAAAAAAAAAAAAAAAAAAAGTCCCTTTTGCCTACTGGACTTAACCAGTTTGACAGAAGTGTTTGGCATAGAAGGTTATATAACTTAAAGGACCACTACAAGAAAATAATCAAAAAATATATACTTTTTAACTTTTCCTTATGTCTGGCTCACTGCAAACCTGTATGTACCAGGAAGTAGTAGTCAATACTAATTTTATTCTGTTTGTACCCCTGACTGCCCTCTTGGGGGCAGACATCCTGATGAGAGTTAATTTTGTTCTAAAGAAAAATCCTCCCCATAATACATTGCATGTCCACTTTATCTGAGATTTACAGTGCCCATAGCTGGACTGTCTCATTAAAGTTCCATTCACTTAGAATGGAAGAACAGAGATGAGAAGCTATTTTTCAGAGGTCTCAGTAAAAGTACAATTCACTGTCATGCAGTACCTTTTAAAAATGTGTTTACTGCTGATGCATTACACATTCTGTGAAAGGCTTCCCAAACTAGCAGCTCTTTGCTGAGATAACAGCCTTTTTTTAGACATTTATCTTTGATCTGCTTCAGTTCCTTCTACAGTTACTCCTCCCATATTCAACCCCCCTGCTAGCAAGAGTATCACATTTCCCACCCTGCAAGGTTCAGCTATTTAGTCAGCTTTGCATGACAATACACAAACCGATTTGCTTGCAGTCTGGTGTGTCAGTAAAAGTGTTCCCACATCTCTCTCCTTACTCCTATCATCTGAATAGCACGTTTACAGTAAATCATGTTACAAAAATGCTTTTTAGCAATCCTTGATATAAAGGTGTTTAAGTATTCCTCTAAACATGCCTGTAACATACACATATTACAATTCATCTCAGCCTCTAACAAATGGCCTCTGTCTGCAATAAATACTCAATTCATAAAGAATATCAGTATTTGCCTTACATAAAATTTCAGTCTTCTGCCTTGTTACCCTTTATGCATATCACTAATGTCTCCTTATATTTGTGTGTACTAATGCTATTGTCTGCACATATTCATTGGTGTTATTTTTTTTTTTATTCAAATTAAGGTATTTCCTTCATGCTATGCAGTGCCCACTCTTACTGTTGTGAACAGTGTGCATACTGTTCTTCCTCAATGTCAAGACTGTTGTCCATTGCAAGCTGCCAGCACACATTTCTCTATTCACTGATATCCGAAATTTCATACATTTCCTCAAGGAGCTAGATAAACCAGACTACCTCCAACAATATTTTCATACTACAGTCATTTCTTTTATGTAACTGATGCAGTTCTATAAACATATGAATATACTTCTTACAGCAGGGATCAAGCATGAAAAGCCATTTAGCTATGAACGTCAATGAAGGAAATGTGATGACAGCAGTTATTAGGAATATACATAAACATCAACTCATGTGTACCACAGGGATGGGCTATGGCTTCAGAAAAAAGAAAAGGGTGCAAAGGTCAAACTTTGGGTGTTGAATAGCTGTTTTGTAACATCAAAGTACAGGCAAGCCTGCTAATGTACAAAACTCTCCATGGCCCTTAAAGACAAAGATTATAAGAGCTTCTATAAAGTTAGAAGCAAGAGCAATCATTTAGATAAAACACCTTTCAGTTATCTTAGCCTCTACAAGTGCATAACTTGTGAAGCCAGATGAATAACAATGGCTCTGGCTTTCAGTACAGCAAGGGGCAAGCTCAGCTAACCGGTATCATGCTGAGAGATGATTCCATTATGCAGATATCACCACTCCTCACTGTAACTTCAATGCACTGTTCAGCAACAGAAGAGGAAGGAGGTGTGATGCATATGCACGGGAACCCTAAGTCACAGACAATGGCTTATCATTTTCACATGGAATCCTAACAATAGCATCAGATGAGGCTAGAGAAGTACCACAGAGGAAACCATTTTTTAAACTGAAGATACTCATTAATATTCACATGGTACCTGTGTTACTAAACTGTTACATCTCAACATGGATTGGACACCAGATAGTAGCAAAGAAAAAAAAAATTTACATCCATATTTGTGCAGTCTCTACTCCACTCTACCATTTGACTATCAGTTACTGGTTTTCTTACTTGTATACCATACAGACTGCTTTTGCAAGTCACATCAAAAAAGCATTGTCAGCAAGCAAATGGAAGGCAGGCATAGCTGGTGAATCTGACTCTTGTTCATGGCATATTGTGGCAATTATATACAACTGTGAATTATACTACAGTACAGTAAATGGAATAGTCCATTCCCTGCAGGAGATTGTACAGCAGTATCATTCTGGCTTCCTGGTACAGTTTAAAACACTATGTAATCCAACTGGTATGCACACTTAGTGAGAAACTCATCTTCCAGAAATTGAATACACTGACATGTCAGAACATGTTTGATAAAGTGAAGCCACCGCTGTGTTCAGGCAATTCTGATCAACTTTAATGTATAGCTGACAATATATGAAGCACCACTGGGAACCCCCTTCTTCTGCAATATTTATTTATTTATTTACATTTGTTGACCGGGCTAGTCTAACTGGATACATGTCCATTTTCAGTAGAGGCCCGGGGAGAAAAGCTCCAAGCAGACAGGTAAAGACATTATTATACAACAATGATATAGAAAAGCTATAAACATATACAGGTAATACCACTATTTGGGATGTTAGCAAAAGAGGATGATCAAGAAGAAATTTACAATAAATGAAAAAGTGTAAAAAAAAATATATATATATATATTTTTTTTTGGACAACATGGTACTGCAGAAAGGCATTCTCTGCAGAGAGAATACCATTGTAGGACCATTAATTCCAGTGTAACAACCTTGCAGCAGGATCTCTAATCTCTACTGATAATCGTGTGAGTACTAATGGGGCCAAGTGAAATGACGATCTCTACTATACTATATAACACTGTCTACTATTCACATTCCATTTTCTACTTCTCTGCTCAACATAAATTTTCAACAAATTGCCTCCTTTTTAGACATTACCATGCTTTCCTGTTGTTTGGATGGGAACAAAGATAAGAATGTGTTAAATTTGAATTGTACTGCTTGCTCCTTGTACTTTTCATCTACTAACAAAAAATATACATTATGTTAAGCTTTGCATACACTCCACAAAATGTGTATGGGACCCTTATTGATTGTATGCCTGCCATGAAGGTCAGCAACCATGGGTTCAAATAGCTACTGGCCAGCCATCCTCTAGTTGCCCAGTGTTGGTTACCCCGGATAGCTCTGTCCAGTGAAAGCTGGAGAGAAACCAATAAACCTGCTAAATATGAACTAAGAATTGCTACACAGCTTGGAAGTGGATGACATGATGATAAGGTGGAGGCTGGTCATTCGATCTATTCAGAAGACAAGATGGAAGGGCAGTGCAGTCAAGCTGATTTGCTTGGGATACAGAGTCTACTACTTGGCAGGTGGTCAGGCCAGAAATGGTGTTGTAATGTTGGTGAAAGAAAACGTCATCAGAAGGCAGTGGGCGACAGCATCAGAATTAGTGACAGACTCATGGCAATCACACTCTAATGTAATGATAGGCAGTTCTCATAACCTCAGCCTATGACCCACAGTGGGGTTGTGATACTGATCAGAGGAGTTCGTTCAGACAGCAGTTGCAGGACCTACTTAAAAAGTAGGACAACATGCATTAGTGTTGATAATGGGTGACTTCAATGCATATATTAGGACAGACATAACAGGAGAAGAGGACTGCTTGGGTCCACATGGCTGGGTCAACAGGAATAAGGGTGAGGCCATTTGAGAACTCTCTGGCAAATGGCTTGATAGGCGCCAACACATCTTTCAGACAGAGACTGTCACAAGTTCACATCCAAGAGTGGCCAATATGCAACTAGTGTAGACTTCCCCTAGTAAGGAAAAAGTACAAGGGTATAGTCAATGATTTTAAAGCCATCCTCCGTGAACCAGTCCACCCACAGCATAAACCACCTGTTGCCACACTCAGCTGCAAGCAGTGTTGAGAGAGGGCTCCAAGGTCACAGACCAGGCTCAAGACCTGGAAGTTGACCATAGTGAAGTTACAACAGTTCAAGGACATACTCAGGGCTCCAGCACACCAAGCTGATGAGGAAATAGGTGTATTTGAAAAATAGCAGCACCTCAAAACTACATGTGTTGAGGAGTCATGCACTGATGTGTCTGAGTTTGGGCTGTGGAATGCATCAGCCCAGGAAGTCTGCCAAAGAAAGAAGGAAAAATGGGAGATAGGCAAGCAGTAATCCTTCCTAGTCTGACGTTTTCTAACAAATAAGAAAAGAAGGGAGTTGCAATAGTGAAGAAAAGGGTACTGGAGACACTGTAATAGCTTATGGAAAGGGACTTCGTAGGTGGCTCAAAGAAACTACATCAGCTTGCAAGGCAAAGACAGTCGGACAGCATTTATAAAATGAAGGCAGCATCAACTGGCTCACTAGTTCACAAGACATCAAAATCAGATGGAAAGAGTATTTCCATCAGTTTCTGAAATAAGTTAATTCCAAAGAAGCTGTACTACCGCAGAAATAGCCTAGCATGAGAGACGAAGAGCAGCCCACCATAGAAGTATGAAGACCACTAAGGAAAATGAAGTTGTGGAAAGTAGCAGGCTCAGATGAGGTTACAGCAGATGTGATAAAAATGTTGGGTGAAACAGGGTAGAAATGACTTCTGATGTTACTCGTATCAGTGTGGTGAGAAAGGTGTATCCTAGATGAATGGAGAATAAGCATACTAGTGCTGCTGTACAATAAATGGGACATCCACAACTCAGAGCGGTATAGAGGCATTAATCTCCTGTCACAGTGCATGGCAGTTATCAAGATGGTCATTGAAAAACGTATATGCACACATATCTATATCTTTATCTATACTTGTATCTACATATATAAGTATACACATATATTTTACACACACACACATAATATATCTCAAGGCCATTTTGTACAGGAACATCACACGTAGCAGTATTTTACCCAAAGTTGAAGTCATATGTAACACTGGGAAGGGCTTCATCAAAAGAAAAAAGATGCAAAATGCAAAATTTTGGATCTGAAGTAGTTAACTTCATTTGGTCTGCAACCTGTGGGATACGGATCCGATCCGGCAACTTTACAAAGCTTAGATCCGAGTTCCTAGCTCCTCCCCTTACCCATAATCTCCTGCCGACCCTGACTGACCTCAGATCTAGTTTGCCGCGCTTCTGAACAACAGCTAGATTGCGAGCTCCTGTTTTTTTTTTTGGTCAGATAAGTCTCTCTTTTTAAATTTACTTGTTAAATTTGAGTGAGTGTTAGTGTGTGTTAGGTTCCCTTTTGATTATACTAGTTCAGTTAAATTTTGGTTAAAATTAGTCTAGTTTCTTCCTCCCCTCGCTGGTCATAGTTAGTGTGTGTGTGTTTAGTGTGTTGGGGCCTACCGAGTGAGTTTTTACTTTATATGTCTGAGGCCCCAAAGCCAATATTCTCTAAGTGCACCGAGTGTGGCCATAAGCTCTCCCCGGCAGATGCCACACTCGGTGCGTCCGGTGCCTTGGGGTTGAACACCTTTCCTCTGGATGTGCTATCTGTGCGGCGTTCAACCCCAGGGCACTGAAGGACCGGAGGTCTAAGCTGATCCTGGCGGGACCTTTGCCCCCGGATTCGGCTTCGGCCTCTGCCTCCGGTGCTTCTGTGGCCTCCTCCCAGGCTTCGGTGGCGGCCACTCCTGCCTCTCTCTCCCCCGGCCGGGACTCAATCTCCCGCTGCAGCGCCAGAGGAGAGGGAGGCCTGGAAAGAAAAACGGAGGGAGAAGCACCACAAGCAGAGGGCCGAGGCCTCCGCTTCGGCATCCCCGGCTAAGCGGGCTTCTCCCTCCATGGCTTCCAGGTCTCCTCCTTCTCTGCTCCGGTCTCCATGCTTCTCACCGGGACCCGAGGAGGAGGAGACCCAATCTCCATCGAGGTCATCAAGGCGGCACTCCCGGCCAGCCTCGGTGGCCTCGTCGAGATCAACGCATAGCCTTTCTGAAGCTGATTTGGACTGGGTGATGCGAAGGTTCATCCAGGCCCAAATGCAGATGGGAGTGCTCCTGCCTCCCCCCCTCAGGGGGAGCTC